>NC_063185.1:18235412-18544916 GCF_023159225.1 Perognathus longimembris pacificus
TGGCGGGGAAAGAAAGGGGGGGCCCGGGAGGGGGGGCTGGGGGGGCGGAGCCGGGGGAGGGGCTCCTGTCCTCACATCTGGGCCTGGTCCGTGACATGGTTCCCGCGTGGGTCAGCGCCCGCGCCGGCTCCCGTGGCCAGGAAGCCGCCGGCCGGCCGGGACGTGGGGCGGGGGGCGGTGCGTTTGGTTTGGGGGGGGACACGCGTGCGCGTGACAGTGATTCCCACCAGCTTTGTCTGGTGTGGATTCCTGAGGGTCCCGAGTCTGGGGGGGGTTGTCCCCCCCCCGCCCCGCTGACCGCCCCCACCCCCGCCCCCCCCCAGGCATCCTGGAGTTCTTCCACCACCAGCTGAAGGACATCATCGAGTACGCCGAGCTCAAGACCGACGTGTTCCAGAGCCTCCGCGAGGTGGGCAACGCCATCCTCTTCTGCCTCCTCATAGAGCAGGCGCTGGTGAGTCCCCCGCCGGCCCCCCACGCCCGCCAGGGTCCCCAGAGCTGAGGCCGGCTGCAGCGCAGCCTCGGCCCCGCCCGCGTCGGCTGAAGTCGTGGAAATGACGCGCCGTCGGGGGCCGAGGAGCAGGACGAGAATGAGGAGACGGGGAGGGAGGAGGAGGGGAGGGGGAGGAAGGAGGCTCGCAGCCGCGTGGAGGAGGAGAAGGGGCTGGACAGGACGACGAAAGAGAGGAGGAAGAGACGTGTGCACGGACAGAAGACAGAGGAGAGGGGGGAGGAGGACGAGGACAGGGAGGGGAGGAGGGGGACAGGGAGCCGAGCGGAAGATGAGAGGAGGAAGAAGGAGGAGATGGAGGAAGGAGAAGGTGGTGAGGTGGGGGGGCAGGAGAGGAGGAGGAGGAGGAGGTGGACAGGACGAGAGGAGGAGGGGGAGGAGGGGAGGAGGAGGAGGAGGGGACGGGAGGAGCAGGAGAAGAGGAGGGGGAGGAGGGGACGGGAGGAGCAGGAGAAGGGGAGGAGCAGGGGAGGAGCAGGGGAGTAGGAGGAGGAAGAGAAGAGGAGGAGGAGGGGACGGGAGGAGCAGGGGGGAGGAGGAGGAGGAGGGGACAGGAGGAGCAGGAGAGGAGGAGGGGGAGGACAGGAGGAGCAGGAGAGGAGGAGGGGGACAAGATGAGAGGAGCAGGAGAGAGGAGGGGGACAAGATGAGAGGAGCAGGAGAGGAGGAGGGGGACAAGATGAGAGGAGCAGGAGAGGAGGAGGGGGACAAGATGAGAGGAGCAGGAGAGGAGGAGGGGGGAGAGCAGGGGAGGAGGAGGGGGAGGACGGGAGGAGCAGGGGAGGAAGAGGAGGAGGACAGGAGGAGCAGGGGAAGAGGAGGGGGAGGACGGGAGGAGCAGGGGAGGAAGAGGAGGAGGACAGGAGGAGCAGGGGAAGAGGAGGGGGAGGACGGGAGGAGCAGGGGAGGAAGAGGAGGAGGACAGGAGGAGCAGGGGAAGAGGAGGGGGAGGACGGGAGGAGCAGGGGAGGAGGAGGGGGAGGATGGGAGGAGCAGGAGGAATTGGGAAGGACGAGAAGAGGAAGAGGAGGACAGGAAGCCGAGGTGGAGGAGGTGGGAGGAGGGAAAGAAGGGGGGAGGCGGCGGAGAGGAGGACAGAAGGAAGGGGGTGACAGCAGATGGGGGGCCACTGCCTGGGAGGAGCCAGGGCGCCCAGGCGGAGGGTGAGGGGCAGCAGCAGGCCCGCCCCGGCCTTGGGAGGAGACAGAGGAACGGACGGCAGTGGGAGGAGAGGACGGGGCGCAGGGGCGGAGGCGGCGGGCCCCAGGGCGTCAGGACACCCCAGTCGGGGCGTTGCCGTCGTGGGTGGGGCCCTGGGGCCGGCTGCTCCCCTGCGCCCTTCCTTCCCCCCCTCCCCCCCCCCCCCCGTGGCCCCTGTGGGTGCTGCCAGGTTGAGGACGGCTGTGAGCCCGGTTGCCGTGGCAACGCGGCCTTCTGCATCTTACAGCTGAGCAGGAAAACCTGTTCAAGGTCGGGGGGGTGGGGCGGCACCCCACTCCTCCGGAGCCGGGTCTCCATGGGGTGCGCAGAGAGGAGTGTCGGCTGGTTTGGGAGGGAGGGAGAGAGAGAGCTTCTTAATACGCTTGCGTCTCTAGGCACGACCCGTGTGGTTTCTTAAGGTTTAGGCCCACGCTTCTGAATAGTCAAGCTGCACAGGTTCGCGCCCGAGCTCATTCAGGTACGGCTCACGCCGGTCATCCCAGCTACTCAGGAGGCTGAGATCTGAGGGTCAGGGTTCAAAGCCTGCCCGGGCAGGAAAGTCCATAGGACTCTTATCTCCAGGGAACCACCAAACAGCTGGAAGTGGAGCTGTGGCTCAAGTGGTAGAGCGCTAAGCTTCAGCACAAAAGCTCAGGGAAGGTTACCCAGGCCCTGAGTTCAAGCCCCAGGACCAGAACAAAAAGGTCTCCGGTGAAAACAGGTTTCTGTGTTTTCTATTAAATAAACACAGTCTCACTTTGAAACTGGTAGTACTGATTTATACTTACACCCAGCAATCTAGTGGGGTTTGCATCTCTTCACCTCCTCATGAACGATTGATTTCGTCTGTTTTTTTTAATATAAAAACAAAGAACTATGGGCTGGGGATATGGCCTAGTGGCAAGAGAGCTTGCCTCGTATACATGAGGCCCTGGGTTCGATTCCCCAGCACCACATATACAGAAAATGGCCAGAAGTGGCGCTGCGGCTCAAGTGGCAGAGTGCTAGCCTTGAGCAAGAAGAAGCCAGGGACAGTGCTCAGGCCCTGAGTCCAAGGCCCAGGACTGGCCAAAAAAAAGAAAAAAAAAAACAAAGAACTAGAACAAACGTTAAATGAGGTAAGCCAAAGCTCAGAGAGGCAAACAGCGCACATCCTCTATGATAAGTGGAAACTAGATCTACCCACAGGGATGTGATAAATTATGCAGGATTCTAGACACACACTGAGACCAAAAGAGGATATAGTCTTAGAAGAGCAAACATCGGTGCAATGCCTGTATGTACCTCTTTATATTTACGCGAAACAATATATACACGTTCTGTTTTTCTGGGGTATGTCCTGATTCTTTTCTTTTCTTTTTTTTTTTTTTTGCCAGTCCTGGGCCTTGGACTCAGGGCCTGAGCACTGTCCCTGGCTTCTTCCCGCTCAAGGCTAGCACTCTGCCACCTGAGGCCACAGCGCCGCTTCTGGCCGTTTTCTATACATGTGGTGCTGGGGGAATCGAACCGAGAGCTTCATGTGTAGGAGGCAAGCGCTCTTGCCACTAGGCCATATTCCCAGCCCCGTCTTGATTCTTTTCTAAAGTGCTGAGACCCTTTGCACGTGGTACAGCCGCGGAGAAACTTGCGAGTACCACTCAGTTCTTGTTGCTCTCAGTTGGGTTGTCTTTCCTGGAGTCTTGGTATGGTTTTACATGGCATGAGTACATAGATGGCAAATGTCGCGGTTTGTCTTCTGACGGGCAGTCGTTCTCGGAGGTGAGTTTCTTTGCCTTCCTTGGTGTTCTTGGAACTTGCTTAGAAAAATCTCTTCTACGCTCCTGAAGACATGAATAGTCTACTACTCGTTACCCCCAAACCCGACTCCACTTGCTTTTTTTTTTGTTACTGAAACGTGGTCCTCTCTCTAGCAGCTAGTGATTCAGGCTCTTCCCATAGAGTCCCCGGCTGGCCTTGAACTCCTGAGTGCGGGGGGCCCCGGGGGCTGGTTGCTTGTGAGAAACGCACTGGCCGGTGGGCACAAGGCTGGACCGAGTGGAGGCGGTCCACTGGAGAAAGGAGGCTCCCCAAACTGCCCTTCCCCTCGGGTGTGGCTTTCCAGACCCGGGCTTGGACACCGCCGCAGCAGCAGTTCCCGCGCTGACCACAAGGTGGCAGCAGCGCCCGCCTCCCCTAGCTAACGATGACTCCAGACCCCCCGTTTTTTGCCGTGGGGTTTTTTTTTTAACCTTCTCCCTTTATTAAAAATCCGTGTCCGGGCGCCGGTGGCTCACGCCTGTCATCCTGCTCGGGAGGCTGAGCTCTGAGGACCACGGTTCAAAGCCACCTGGGGCAGGAAAGTCCACGAGGACCCTTAACCTCTCAACGAGCCACCGGAAGACCACAAGGGGCGCTGTGGGCTGTAAGGGGCAGAGCCTCTGCTAGCCTTGAGCAAAAGAGCTCAGGCATGGCGCCCAGGCCCTGAGTTCAAACCCTACCGCTGCCAACAAACAACATCGACAGCCACGGGGACCATAGCTCGCTTTCTGAAGGACAGTCCCCCGGGGGGGGGGTTATATTCCGGCACGAATATTAAAATTTTCTCATAAAACTAGTCCGTGACGTGGGTGATCGTCAAAGTCGTATTCGCCACGCTTAGGAGAGCAGGGTCAGAATCGGGAGTCCCCCTCCTTTCCCACCTTCAAAGCGACCGTTTGGTTTGGTTCGTGTGCGTGTGCCAGTCCCGGAGCTTGAACTCGGGGCTCACGCTCTGGCTTGGCTTGCCCTCCCCCTCCCCCGCCTTGGGGCTGGTTCATTGGAGATCGGGGTCTCCGGGGTTTGTGCAGCACGCATGGCTCCGCGTGCGTCTATATAAGGGAATGTTGGGAGCCCCGTCCTGGCCCGACCCATCCATTCTCCCCCCCCCCCTTTGCAGCAGACAGCCGGAGGGGGGCTCTGTGGGAGGGGGGGTCACCGTCTCCAGTCTGCCGCCCCTCGCTCTTCCCCCTCACGTCATTCACGAGTGCTGTTTGTCATCTCAGAGTCGAGAGCGAAACGTTACTTAAGAACTTCTGAGATTGCCCTCAGGAGATCCTTTCCTAAAGCCGTGTTTTGGGGCGCTCTTTGTCGTGCGCGGGAGTAGAATCAACAGTATAATGCTCTTCCACCCGGTCTTGCCTTCCACGGCCCTACTGCATGTTTGGGGGGTTGTTGTGTGTGTCAGTCCTGGGGCTTGAACTCCGGGCCTGGGTGCCCTCCCCGGGGCTCTTCAGCTCAAGGACCGGGGTGGGGGTGGGGGTGGGGGGTGGGGGTGGGGGGGGTGGGGGTGGGGTGGGGGCCCCGCCTCCCCCATAGAAAGCTCACGGCTCTGTAAAAGAAACATCGTAGGAACAAACGCGGGGTCTTAGCACGGATCCCATGCAATCACACGGTGCTAAAGACTTGGGTCAGATTGGGGGGGGGGGTCCACCGCCAAGGTCACACAGAGGACATCCTGCCTGCAGGACTCGCCCACGTCGGTGCTGAAGACGGAGCGACTCAGTGCCTCCCACTGTGTTCAGATGATCCCCTCACACGGTTCCACGCCGGGGGTGGCGGCTCACGCCGGTCACCCTGGCCGCTCGGGGGGGGGGCTGAGAGCTGAGGATCGCAGTTCCAAGCCAGCCTGGGCAGTGAGACCTCATCTCTAGTTTACCCACTGAAAAGCCAGAAGTGGAGCTGTGGCACCAGCCTTGAGCAAAGAAACAAAAAGCTGAGAGCCAGCGCCCAAGGCCCCGAGCTGGAGCCCCGGCACGAGTACACACTCAGGTGCACGTGTGCACATGTTCCTGGGGAGAGAAATGGGAAAAGAAAGGATGGGGTCCCCACCCGGACAGCCACAGCTCCTCAGCCTAGCTACTCAGGAGGCCGAGGTGGGAGGATCGCAGTTCGAGGCCAGCCTCATCAGGAAAGTCTAGGAGACTCTGATCTCCCACAAACCTCTCAAGAACTGGGGGTGGCTCTGCTGCTCAAGGGGAGATTGCAAGCTTTGAGGGACAGGTCCCAGGCTCAGAGTTCAAGCTCCAGGACTGTGCACACATACACAGACTCTGCTTATTCCCTGCCCCAGGACCTTTGCACTGGAATGTCCTTACCTCTTATCCACCTAGCCGGCCTCCTTGCTTCATTCCATTCTCTATTTGGTGTCAAGCATTTTTCCCCTAAGCACGCCACCAAATTCACTCCTTCCTCAACTGCCCAAGACGCTTGCCCTGCAGTGTGTGATCTCTATCTGGAACCCTTTGCTTCTTTTCACATGTCTGTAGCCATTGTAATGTGAATTGTATGCAGGCTGAGATCTGGTCTGACTTGTTCAACATCCTCGAGACTGCCTGGTGGCTCGTAACTATTTCTCAGGTGAATGAACGGAGGGATGGAATACCAGGCCATAGTTGATGGACAAGTAGATGCATTAGTGCGCCCAAGAAATGCCTGCCAGAGTAACAGAGATTCGCTCAAGTAGTGAAACACACGCACAAGACTGGCGTTCTACCATGGGAGCCATAGCTCCATGGCTGGCTTTTTTTTTTTGGTGGTGGTTCACTGGCACTAAAAGGGTCACAGACTCTCCTGCCCGGCTGGCTTCGAACCCTGATCCTCAGATCTCAGCCTCCTGAGTAGCTGGATGACAGGCCTGAGCCACCGCCCCTGACCTACGGTTGTGATTTTCAGTCCTGGTGTTAAAGACCCCCCCCCCCCCCGAGTGTGTGCGTGTGAATAGGGGTCTAGCCACTCACGATTTTAGGGATACAGCATCCTAATGGTTTTCTCTCATCTCCCCCCCACACCCCCAACAGTCTCAGGAAGAAGTGTGCGATTTGCTCCACGCCGCCCCCTTCCAGAACATCTTACCCAGAGTCTACATCAAAGGTAAGAAGCCGGTGGCCATCGCGGAACGGAAAGCTTCCCGAGCCCCACGCCTGTGGCTCACGTCTGTGATCCCAGCTGCTCGGGAGGCTGAGATCTGAGGACCCCGGTTCAAAGCCAGACGGGGCAGGAAAGCCTGTGAGCTGCTTCAGTTACAAACAAAGAAGGACAAATGGAACTGTGGGTCAAGTGGCCCTGAGTTCAAGCCAGGGAGGGAGGGAGGGAGGGAGAGAGGGAAGGAAGGAAGGAGGGAGGGAGGAGAGAGGAAGGAAGGGAGGAAGGAGGGAGGGAGGGAAGGAAGGTCGGTCCGTCCAGGGAACTGAGAGCTGCAGGTGGGAAGGGAGAAGTTTTGGGGTACCTGGAGAGGCGATGGAGTCCGGGGCAGCCCCCCTGCGCCCGGCCTTTGCCCCGACCTGTGGCTCCAGTAGAGAGCTTGCAGGGCGGGCGGGCCTCCTCATTGCGATTTCTAGAAGTGAGGAGAAGCTTCCGCAGCCCCCGCCCGGTGTCACCCCGTTTCTCCCCCTCCCCCCCCCATTCTCTCGGCAGAGGGAGAGCGCCTGGAGGTCCGCATGAAGCGTCTGGAAGCCAAGTACGCCCCCCTGCACCTGGTCCCCCTCATAGAGCGGCTGGGGACCCCCCAGGTACGGACCAAGGGGAGCTCTGGGAAACTGAGGCCTGGGCGGGGATTAGGGTGTCCCCGATAAAGCGGGCTGGCGAGGAGGCCGGAGGCCATGACGGGAGCCATGACCCCGCGCCCAGCACCCATGACAGGCGCCAGGACCCCGCACCCAGCACCCATGACAGGCGCCAGGACCCCACGCCCAGGCCCACCGCCCCCCAGGGCTGACACTGTGTCCCCCGCTCCACACGGAGCTGCCCGGGCAGTGCTCAGAGCTCAGTCGGCCTCCCGGGGCAGTGCTCAGAGCTCAGTTGCCCAGCGGTTAGCACGGCTGCCCCTGAAACATAAGCTGCGCCGCCTTCACCATGCGGTGACGCCATTTGGTTCTGGGGCCAGGGCCGTGGTACTGACCCCTGAACTCAGTCCCCCCCACTTGCTGGGGAAGGCTGTGTACTGACCCCTGAACTCAGTCCCCCCACTTGCTGGGGGAAGGCTGTGTACTGACCCCTGAACTCAGTCCCCCCACTTGCTGGGGAGGGCCGTGGTACTGACCCCTGAACTCAGTCTCCCCCCCCACTTGCTGGGGAAGGCCGTGGTACTGACCCCTGAACTCAGTCCCCCCCACTTGCTGGGGAAGGCCGTGGTACTGACCCCTGAACTCAGTCCCCCCACTTGCTGGGGAAGGCCGTGGTACTGACCCCTGAACTCAGTCCCCCCACTTGCTGGGGAAGGCCGTGGTACTGACCCCTGAACTCAGTCTCCCCCCCCCCCCTTGCTGGGGAGGGGCTGAGCCGCCTTCTCCACCACCCTCGGGCTTGCTTTTGTTATTTTCCCCCCAGCTAGGAGGGGTGGGTCTGGGCCGCATGGTGGGGATTACAGGTGAGCCCACCGCGCCCGGCCTGGGGCTTGGCGTTAGAAATGAGCACCGGAAACCAGGGAAGGAACACTTTAAAGCTATGGGGGGGGGGGGCGCTGTCCCCCTTCTCGCTGCTTGAAGCGAGGTTCCCTTCCTGGGGGCGGGGCAGGGAGGGGGTTGGGCCGAGGGGAGATGGGGGGCCGCCCCCTCCCCCCCAGGCCGCTGGATGTAAGGGGGGTGGGAGGGAGGCTTGCTGACTTGGCCCTTTTTGTGTTTCACCTTCAAAGGAAATGCTCACAAATGCCCTTTTGGGGAGACATCTCCCCACGCCCGCCCCTTGGGGGGGTCACGGGCAGGAATGCAGGGCCGGAGCCTGGGAGCACAGATCCCTCCCCCTCCCCCTCCCCCTCCCCCCTCCCCCTCCCGAGCCCACAGACGGGGCCGGTCCTCACAGGCTGAGCCTGGCCCGGGAGAGGGGTGTCCCGGGGGCTCCTGGGAGGTGAGAGTGCTACAGGCCTCGCTGCCCGGGCTGGCTTTGAACCGCTGTCCTCGGAGCTCCGCCTTCCTCGCGGCCGGGATGGCGGCGTGGGCCGCGCGCGTGCCGCGGTATAGCACGTAACACGCGCGCGTTCCGCGTTATGCCGTGGCACGCGCGGCGTGGGGGCGTGCAGCGCGCGGTCGTCCTCCGTGCCGGCCGTCTCCCGGAGCGACCCGCGTCGGGCTGCGCCGTGGCGCCTGGGTGGCTCATCGAGGTGCCGGCTGCCGCACCGCCGGGTTCCCGCCCCGGGATTGCCAGACTCAGTTTCCCCACCTGGCTCGTGAGCCCGAGTCCAGTCGGTGCCCGTCAGAGGCTGAACGCGGGACCTGGGGTCCCCCGTAGTGTGCATGCACGAGGAGCGGCGCGGCTCGCACGTAGTAGGGCGGGCCCGCACACAGTAGGGCAAGCTTGCACACAGTAGGGCAGGCCCGCGCACAGTAGGGCAGGCCCGCACACAGTAGCACAGTAGGGCAGGCCTGCACACAGTAGGATGGGTCCGCACACAGTAGAGCGGGTCTGCACATAGTAGGACAGGTCCGCACACAGTAGGGCAGGCCCGCACACAGCACAGTAGGGCGGGTCCGCACACAGTAGGGCAGGCCCGCACACAGCACAGTAGGGCGGGTCCGCACACAGTAGGACAGGCCCGCACATAGTAGGGCAGGCCCGCACACAGTAGGGCCGCTGTGGTCACAGACTCGGCCGCGCCCCCCCGCCCCCCGTGGGTTCTGTGCTCAGAGCAGAAGTGTGGCCGGTGGCCCCCGCAGCCCCGGGGCGCGGCGTGGCGCGGCGTGGGAAGGCGGCCCCCCCCCCCCCCAGCGGCCGGGTGGCGAGGCTCACCCGGCCCTCCGTCCCCCCCAGCAAATCGCCATCGCCCGGGAGGGGGACCTGCTGACCAAGGAGCGGCTGTGCTGCGGGCTGTCCATGTTCGAGGTCATCCTGACGCGCATCCGCAGCTACCTGCAGGACCCCGTGTGGCGCGGGGCCCGCCCCCCACCAACGGCGTCATGCACGTGGACGAGTGCGTGGAGTTCCACCGCCTCTGTAGCGCCATGCAGTTCGTCTACTGCATCCCCGTGGGCACCAACGAGTTCACGGCCGAGTGAGTGCCCCGCCCGCCCCCCCCCGGGCACCCCCAGATGGGTTCAGAGCTTTGAGGGGGGCAGGGGGGCTGCCCCCGTGGGTCTCCGGTTGCCTGCTGACTTGGGGGGGCCAGCGCCCGCCCCCTCCCACTCCACCACGCAGCCCAGACAGGCTGCCTCTGGAGATGATTGGGGGGCGGGGGGGGTCCCCCGCCCGCCCCTGCTCCCTCCCACCCGCCCCTCCCTCCTCCCTCCCGCAGGCAGTGCTTCGGGGACGGCCTCAACTGGGCGGGCTGCTCCATCATCGTGCTGTTGGGCCAGCAGCGCCGCTTCGACCTGTTCGACTTCTGCTACCACCTGCTCAAGGTGCAGCGGCAGGACGGCAAGGACGAGATCATCAAGAACGTGGTGAGGGGGGCAGGGCGGGACGGGGGGGGGGGCCGGGGGGGGAGGGGAGGGCTCGGGAGGGTGGTCCAGACCCAGGGGCCGGGCCGCTCTGTAATCCCGGCTACTCAGGAGACTGGGATCCGAGGGTCGCGGTTCGAGGCCAGCCTGGGCAGGAGAAGTGCTTGAGACTCTTATGTCCAATGAACCAGCAAAACTCCACACAGAAGTGGAGCTGTGGCTCAAGGGGTAGAGCGCCAGCCACTAGCACAACAACGGAGAGGCGGTGCCTGGGCCCTGGGTTCGAGCTCCAGTTACAGGCACGGAAAGAGAAACAGAGGTGAAGTGGAATGTACAGGTCCGCCATCACCATACCCCGCACCCCACCGCCCCGGAATGCCTCTCCTTCCCCCCGTGCGTCCTCAGAAGCTCCTGGGGTCAGGCCTTTCCTCCGTCCTGGGCGCTTTTTTGCGCACAGCGTAGAGCGAGATCCCAGCCTTGTTCTGCAAGGAGACACCCAGCTGTCCACGCTGCGGAACAGATCCTTCTACCCCAACCCCGCTTGATTACACACGGCGAGGGCCTGCGGTTCCATTTCATCCGTCCACAGCGCTGCCTCCGTGTGTGTGTGTGTGTGTGTGTGTGTGTGTGTGTGTGTGAGAGAGAGAGAGAGAGAGAGAGAGGAGAGAGAGAGAGAGAGTGCTGGAGCTTGAACTCAGTGCCCGGGCACAGTGCTTAGCTTTGCCACTCAAGCCTGGCACTCTGTTTCTCTGGCTGTTTGCTGGTTAATCGGAGTTAAGAATCTCACAGGTTTTCCTGCCTGGGCTGGCTTTGAACCATCGTCCTCCAGATCTGAGATACTCAGGTAGCTAGGCTTGCAGGCTGAACCCCCGCCTGCCCTGAGGGGCTGTCTTCATGGCAGAGGCACCCCGTTTCGATGCCGGTCTTTATTCCTGTACCCCTCCTGCCCTCCCGCTCACCTGTGCACCCCCTGTCCTTCCTTAGCCCTTGAAGAAGATGGGCCGACCGGATCGGAAGTACCAGATCCTGAACAACGAGGTGTTCGCCATCCTGAACAAGTACATGAAGTCGGTGGAGACGGACAGCTCGACGGTGGAGCACGTGCGCTGCTTCCAGCCGCCCATCCACCAGTCGCTCGCCACCACCTGCTAGGCCGGCGCCCGGGGGGGGGGGGGCGGGGGGGGGGGGAGAGGAGGCCGCGGCCGGCCGGGGCGAGGATGGGGAACAGGTCCCCCCCCCCCCCCCCCCCCGCGGGCCGGCGTGCGCATGCTCTTCCCCGCCTCGCCACGCAGGTTCCACCGTGGAAATGAAAATCACAGACGAGCCAAACAGGGCAGCGTGTGCTTTGGTTTTCTGTTGTCCTCCATTGTCCCCTCGCCTCGTGTCCATCCTCCCGAGCGCGGGGGCTCAGCCTCCGGCCTCCCCCCACGGCTGCCGCCAGAGATCCGTGGCCTCTGACCCGCGAGGCTGTGTCCCCCCCCCCGCCGCCCGGCCGGGCCAGGCCTGTGGCTCCCCCGTGTCCCCCCCCCCCCACTCTGGGTATTGGGGACTCCACTGCCAGGCGCTGGCTTGCTAACCAGGATGAAGTTGCTAGAAGGCCCCTAACTGTAGATGGTTGGAGCTCCGGTCATTCAGGGGCGCCCCCAGACCTCCTCCTACCTCCCCACCGCTCGGCGAGGGCCTGGAGCGGTCAGGAATGCATTCACGACCATCCCAGACAGACAGACAGACAGACAGACAGGAGGCCTCTCACCAGCTTCGTGGGGGGGGGGGCTCCTTTAGTCCGGGGAAGGCGGCGGGGATCACGCAGCCCTCGCCCGTGGGCGGGAGGGCGGGCGCCGATTTGTGGGCACAAGATCTCATGGAGGCTGAAAACTGTAAGGGAAGAACGGTGTCGGGGGGCTGGGCGGGCAGAGCCGTGCTCCTGTCAGTGATCCCCAACTTTCCGTGTCTCAGCTGCTGGAACCTTTTGGGGAGGTTTCTGTCCTTTGCGCTCAGCCTCCTAGTTCTCCTTGGTTCGATGTTGTTAGGGTACAGGTGCTCTGCTGGGGTACAGGTGCTCTGCTGGGGTGCACTCTGTTGCGCTTCCCGGATGGAAAGGCCATTCTCCCGCAGGATCATGGGAAAGTGCTCAGGTTTTGGGGGGGCAGCAGGTTCGTCCTGGTCCCCAGAAGGTGACTGGAAATGATCCCTGGCAAGCCGAGGCTTCTGTCCTCACTGAATCAGAAGGGCCTTAGCGCAGGAGAGTTTCTA
Organism: Perognathus longimembris pacificus; assembly: GCF_023159225.1. Lineage (NCBI taxonomy): Eukaryota > Metazoa > Chordata > Mammalia > Rodentia > Heteromyidae > Perognathus > Perognathus longimembris. The sequence continues at coordinate 18,247,761 of NC_063185.1, forward strand.
GAACCAGGCTGAGATGTTCGTGTCCTCGAGACAGCAGGGCCCAAGGATGGACCCCGGGGTGCCCAGCTCAGAACTCCCGGGAGGCACAGGTTGGGGTAACCCATTCCCAGGCCCTACTTCAAACCCCCTTTGAAACCCCCACGAGGGGGGCCCGGAAATCTGCATTTCCGTGCGCTGCCGGAGCGGACATTGGGAAGACTGCTGCCGTCAGTGGATCCTCCCCCCCCCCCCCCCGCCCCTGGGCCCCCAAGAACGGCAGCACCCCGCACGCTAGGGCCCGGAGCCCGCTACCATGTGGCCCACGCCGGTCACCCTAGCTGCTGGGGAGCCTGAGATGGGAGGAGCACCGGGCACAGCCAGCCCAGGCAGGAGAGCGACCGAAGGACCGCGCCTAGGCCCCGAGTTCAAGCCCCAGGGCTGACACAGAGAAAAAGAGCAAGTTATCTGTCCCAGGAAGGTAGCCCTCACCTGACACCACCGGTTCCCCAGGCCGCCCACCCCTGATGACCTTAGCTAGAACCTGAGGGGGGGGGGGTAGATACCACAGGAAAACACACCTCCAAGCCCCACACAGAACCTTCCAGAACCTTCCAAATCTCCAGTCTTGTCCAGGAACAATAGCTGGCTCGCTCTCGCTCTCTCTCTCTCTCTCTCTCTCTCTCCCCCCCCCCAAATACACAACCTAGTTTTTCAGTTCTACAGTTCACCCCCCAACTCTTCGGTCATTGCCTTGTGGAAATGTGGACAGTAGTCCTGTACTGATGTGTGGGGTTTCAGCAACCCACCCTTTCCAACCCTGCATCAATTCCGAAGCCCGGAAGTGGGTCCTCCCAGAATCCTCAGGGGCTCTGATTTCAGGATAGTGATCTTCCCTTTTCTACCCCTGAGGTTTCATCTCCTCAGCTCTCCAGTGACTTTTAGTTCTGAACACTGGACACGTTCATGTTCTTTTATCCCCAGTGTTCTTTCAGTCCCCCTTTTGATTTTTTTTAATATGTCTAAGAACCAAGGGAATTAAAAAATAATTTTAAAAATCTGTTTCAGAAACTGCAAATGTGTACCATATTTGTATTAAGAGTTGTCGAGGTAATTTTTGTACAATGAATTTACATTTATTATGGTGACTTATATTGACACTTGTGATCCAAAAAAAAAAAAAAAATGATGTTCAAGTCTTCAATCGTATTTGCCTATGCAGCTGAAGATGATATTTTGATTTGTATTTTGGGGCTACCCGTGTTGAGTTAATAAACATTTCACCTCCATTAAAAATGGATTCCAAACTGGTGAAGCCAGTGCCGTGGTTCTGTGTCAGTCCTTAGGGATCTCCAGAAGCTATAATGACTAAGGAGAGTTGCGGGGCGAAGTAGACCTGCAGCCCCGGAACCGGTGGCTCACACCTGTCATCCTAGCAACTCAGGAAGCTGAGATCTAAGGATCATGGTTCGAAACCAGCCAAAGCAGGAAAGTCTTTGAGACTTATCTCCTATTAACCACCAAAACGAACCAAAAAACAGCACCCCAGTGGTGGAGCTGTGGCTCAAATGGCAGAGCGCCAGCCCTGAGCCATAGAGCTCAGAGACAGCACCAGGCCCTAGAAGCCAGGCGCCAGGGGCTCACACCTGAGTTCACAGCCCAGTTACCAGTATAATATTTTTATAATAATTTTAGTAAAGAAAACGAGGGGGGGGGCTGGGAATATGGCTTAGTGGCAAGAGTGCTTGCCTCGTATACATGAGGCCCTGGGTTCGATTCCTCAGCACCACATATACAGAAAATGGCCAGAAGTGGCCACTGTGGCTCAAGTAGCAGAGTGCTAGCCTTGAGCAAAAAAGAAGCTAGGGACAGTGCTCAGGCCCTCAGTTCATGGCCCAGGACTGTCAAAAAAAAAGAAAGAAAACGAGGGGAAAAAGAAGCAAAAAACCAGTTTATGTGCCAGAATCTACCTGCAGGTTTAAGGCCATCCCACAATTTCCAGTGTCATTTTCCACATAAAGCAAAAAGCAAACCTGAAAAAAAAAGAATCACCTGGAAACCAAAGAAATTGCCAAAGCAAAGCAGTCAAAGAAATCTTGATCAAAACCAGCAAAGCTGGGGACATCACAATAGTTGCTTTAAAGACATAGTTTACAAAGCCCTAGTGATCAAAATATGCTATCATCATGAAGATAGACAGATGACAGACAGTGAACACAGAAGGAGAGGTCCCAGAAATACATCCATTACATCTACAGGCAGCTCCAAAACTTAACCACTATGCAAAGTCACCAAATGACAGAAATACACAAGAGACAGGACATAAAAAGATGGTTATTAATAAAGGACTCACATGAAAAGGATGATATAGTGTGTGTGTGTGTGTGTGTGTGTGTGTGTGTGTGTGTTTTGTTTTCCTAGGGCTTGAACTCAGGGCCTTGGCACTGTCTCGCAGCTTTTGTGCTCAAGGCTAGTACTCTACCACTTGAGCCGCAGCTCCATTTCTGGCTTTTTTGGTGGTTCATTGGAGATAAAGAGTCCTCACAGACTTTCCTGCCTGGGCTGGCTTTGAACTGTGATCCTTCAGATCTCAGCCTCCTGAGTAGCTAGGATGACAGGCGTGAGCCACAAGCACACACTGTATTTTATCTATGCAACAAGGATACCTGTTGAGGATGCAAAGTACCATTGGATTTTTTTTGGGGGGGGGGGGGGGTCGGGGTCAGTCATGGGGCTTGAACTCAGGGCCTGGGGCTATCCCTGAGCTCTTTTACTCAAGTGCTCTAGCATTTGAACCACAGTTCCACTTCTGGCGTTCTGCTGGTTTATTGGAGATAAGAGTCTCATGGACTTTACTGCCCAGGCTGGCTTCCAGACATGACCCTCAGCTCTCAGGCTCCTGAGTAGCTAGGATGACAGGCGTGAGCTACCAGCTCCTGGCTTGATATTTCTGCATGTACAAAGCAAACATTACTGGACATGAAGATATCAAGCATAACAGGGGATTCAATATGCATTCTCTGTAGGAGATTGGGATTCAAATGCTCTCTACATAAAATAGAGCTCCCTGCTATATACAGAACTTTCCATCTGGCAGCAGCAAAAAATGTATTTTTCTAATGCATTTGACATAATATCCAAGACAGACCAGATGGTAGACCAAAAGCAAGTCTTCTCTATTTTTGAAGACTATTTAAACTATACCAAGTATTTCTACCACAAGGGGTTTGAGACAACAAGTCAACAACAGACAGGAAATTCGGAAACTTCAGAAATACAGGAACATATGCTCCTTAACAACCAATATGTCAAAAGAGAAAACAAAAGGGAGAAATGTAAAATATCTTGAGGCAAATGACAAGGGACACAATGAGCCAAAACCTATATAGGTGAGAGCAAAATGCAGTTCTAAGATTAAAAACATCGCAACTTGGGGCTGGGGATATAGCCTAGTGGCAAGAGTGCCTGCCTCGGATACACGAGGCCCTAGGTTCGATTCCCCAGCACCACATATACAGAAAACGGCCAGAAGCGGCACTGTGGCTCAAGTGGCAGAGTGCTAGCCTTAAGCGTGAAGAAGCCAGGGACAGTGCTCAGGCCCTGAGTCCAAGGCCCAGGACTGGCCAAAAAAAAACAAAAAAAAAACATCGCAACAAATATCTGTTTTTAAAAAATAAAGCTGGGCGCCCCTGGCTCGCGTCTGTAATCCTAGCCACACAGGAGGCTGAGATCTGAAGATGCTGACTAGAAGCCAGCCGGGGCAGGACAGCCGGTGAGACACTTTATCTCCAATTCACCAGAAAACCGGAAGTGGTGCCATGGCTCTAAGTAAGGAAGCTCAGAGACAGTGCCCTGGCCCAGAGTTCAAGATGAAGGATCAGCAAACACAACAACAACAACAAAAACAACAGCAGCAACAATAGCAACAACAACAACAAAACCAGCATAAAAATTTTTGAAAAAAAAAACCCAGCATAATACTGTCTCTCAAATGAATTAAAAAACAAATGATTGAATCCAAAGCTAGCTGAAGAAAATAAACCAGAACAGAAATAAATCAAATGGAAAAAAATAGAAAAACCATATGAAGTTGTTTTTGTTTTTTTTTTAAATAAAACAAGCCCTGAGCTTGACTAAGAAAAGAGAATATCCAAATTAACCCATGAGGAGTGAAAGTAGAGAGGGAACAAAAGTTGCCTCAGGAAGGACTAGAAAGAACTATTTTAAAAAGCGTATACAAATTTGATGACCTACAGGAAATTCCTAGAAAACCACAACGTATCCAAGTTAAATCCGAAAGTGGCCCATACTTATAATCCTGGCTTCTCCCGATGCGGAAAGCTGAAATCGGAGAACCACGGTTCAAAGCCAACCCGGGCAGGAAAGTCCATGAGGCTCTTATCTCCAATGAACTAGCAAATCAAAGACTTCCAAAGAAAAGCCCAGAAAGAATACGGCTAACAGTTTAATTACATCGATCTTTGAAAGAAGAATTCATACCAATACATGACACAAAATTCCCAACCAAAGTAGACCTGGAGGAAATCGTAACACATTTTACAAAGGCCAGCATCACCTTCATATCCAAGCCAGACACCACAGGAAAACAAAATTAAGCCAGGCACCAGTGGCTCACACCTGTCATCCTAGCTACTCAGGAGGCTGAGATCTGAGGATCGTGGTTCAAAGCCAGCCCAGGCAGGAAAGTCCCCATGAGACTGTTACCTCTAATTAACAACCAGAAAACCAGAAGTGGTTCTGTGGCTCAAAGTGGTAGTGTGCTAGCCTTGAGCAAAAGAGCCCAGGGACAGCATCCAGGCCCTGAGTTCAAGCCCCACAACTAAAAGGGGAAAAAAATCACAGGCTGGTGCTGAGCATTGATGTGAAAAAATTTAAAATATTAGCAAACTGAATTCAACATCATCTAAAACAGATTACACGCTTTGAGTGGGATTGACTGCTGGCATGCAAGGCTAGTTTGACACACACACACACACACACACACACATATCAACCCATGTGATATGTCACATTTGCTGATGAGCAAAACTGGCCCGATTATATCAACCCAGGCAGAATAAACATATGCCAACAAACTTCCCTGACATAAATCACTAAACTGCTAAAAGTTCTTCAGCATAATAAAGGTTGATGAGGAGAAATCCACAGCGAATACAGCAACCAATGGGCAGAAACAAAGCTTTTCCCCTAAGCCTTAGTGCACGGTAGAAGGTGTCCCTCAGGAGCAATCACAAACATACACACGTGTGCACGTGCACACATGGAAATATACATGCGCACACACAAACATACATGGACATGCATGAGAAGAGCCAATCTAAATGGAAATAACAACATTACCCCTATTCACAGATGACAGTATCCTGTACATAGAACATCACAACCCACCCCCCCAAAAAAAAACCCCAACACATCTCATGAGTGGATTGAGCAAAACTGAGGGAAATTAATAAAATTCAACATATAGAACAATCTGTACCATTGCCGTACACAAGAAATGACCTAGCCAGAAGTGAAGTAACGAAAATGACCAAGAAAACAATCCCATTTACAAAGCATGTTTACAATACCTAGGACTAAACTGAGGTAGTAAAAGATTACAAAAATAAAACCCGTGGGGCTGGGAATGTGGCCTAGTGGTAGAGAACTTGAAGCCCTGGGTTCGATTCCTCAGCACCACATGTACAGAAAAAGCCCGAAGTGGTGCTGTGGCTCAAGTGGTAGAGTGCTAGCCTTGAGCAAAAAAGAAGCCAGAGACAATGATCAGGCTCTGAGTTCAAGCCCCCAGGACTGGCAAAAATAAAACATAAATAAAACCCATAAGATATTCATGAAAGAAATTGAAGCAGGCACCCAAACTCCATGTACCCTCAGCCCCAGTGGCTCAACCACACATTGCTGTACAGTCAGGATGTTCTGCCCTGGTCCCTTGGCTATTTCTAATGTCCAGGTAGCTATGGAAAGTATCGTCCCATCTTTGCAGCAGATATAGGATGTTTTCCCCAGCTATGAGTCACCTGGAGAATGTCCGGCCCTGGGGATGGGATATCTCCAGTGCCCCGCTGTGACTAGGGCAGACTTGCTGTTCCCAGCCCCTTCAGCCTTCAGCCTCCCTGATACTCTATCACTAGCCCTGCCTGAGAGCCAGCCGCTCCTCTACCCCGGGGTGGCCAACTCGGCTGACATTAAAATGCCCTCTTCTACCCGACTCTGTGTCCGCGTGGTTTCTGGGCTGCTGCTTACCTGGGTGCTATATATAGAACCTCGCCATTATTTTTTTAGGAAGTATTTTGATTGTCCTTATAAAGGTGATGTACAGCACGCATAGTGTTTTGCAAGTCAGGCCGAGTAGTCAGTCAGTCTTTCTGGACAGTGTCCCCACTTCCTTCGCTCTCTCCCAGTTTCCCCCTCCCCTCCCCGCCCACGAGTTGTGGGGTTCACTTTCCAGTGTCTGGTGAGCACCGCCGCTGCATTTGATCACCTCTGTCCATTTAGTCATTATTGATAGGCACCTGGTACTTTGTGTCCATACCCTGTTGATGTTGACGGGCTGGGGGGGGTGAGGTAATGGGGAAGGAAGGAGGGGGGGAAGTGGGAAAGGAAGGAAGGGGAAAGGCGAGGGGAGGGGAGGAGGCTGAAAGACGAGCTAGCCAATGGTTTGGAAAGTGACAAAGGTGACCCCACCTTTCTCTGTGTGTGGAGCCGCCTCTCTCCTTCTCTCTAGGCTTTGATTTACTCTGATCTCTACTCCTGAGATCTTTTGTTGGGGGTGGGGGTGGGGTGGGGGATTTCGACTGGCTTCCAGAAGCTTCCCCGTCCTGTCTCCCAAGTCCAGGCTTCCGGTAGAACCAGGCAAACCAAATGGTGCCCTGGCAAAAAAACACGCTGAGTGATGCAATCACAGCAGGGAATCAGCAGCCCTTCGACTCCACCTTCATTAGTCAGACTTCAATCCCAGGCCTTCGCCTTCGGGAGCTGCCGAACCACCGGGAAGGGGGACGCTCTGAGACACCCTGGCGGGGCTCCCCCTTGCTCTGGGCACACACCTGCGGTCTACCCAAACGCCCCACCCCGCAAGTCTTCAAGTCTCCAACACCTGTCCCTACCCAAAGCTGGGGTTCTACTTTATCCGAGAGAAACTGCAGTCAGTCTGTCCCTAACCAACGTCCTCTATTCAAAATCTAGTTCAAGACAGGTGCTGGGCGCTCACCCCTGTCATCTTAGCTATTCAGGCGGCTCAGAGCTCAGGATCCCGGTTCAAAGCCAGCTCAGGCAAAAAGCTAGAAGTAGAGTTGTGGCTCGAGTGGTAAAGTGCTAGCCTTGAGTAAGAAAAGCTAAGGGATAGCAGTGGGGCCTTGAGTTCCAGCCTTGGTACCTGCACAAAAATAAACCAATAAGAATAAGTCGAGGAGCTGGGGATATGGCCTAGTGGCAAGAGTGCTTGCCTCGGATACACGAGGCCCTAGGTTCGATTCCCCAGCACCACATATATAGAAAACGGCCAGAAGTGGCGCTGTGGCTCAAGTGGCAGAGTGCTAGCCTTGAGCGGGAAGAAGCCAGGGACAGTGCTCAGGCCCTGAGTCCAAGCCCCAGAACTGGCAAAAAAAAAAAAAAAAGAATAAGTCGAGGCCCACTGAGTTTCTTTCACACATCGCCCCTCCTCTGCGTTGTGTTTGTGTCATTGTATGCTTCCTAATAGTGTTACACGTGCTGCTCTTCCCATAAAGCTTCCGGGGACTGAGAGTCAGCGGACGCAGAGGCTCAGATGCCGCCGGGGCAGTTGCCAAATCGTGACTTGTTTTTATTTGGGGAGGGAAAAGAAATGCAAGTAATTATCGCCCGCTGATCTTTAGTGCCACTTAAAAAAAAAAGAAACGGACGGGGCGAGGCTCCCTCTTGGCCCAGTGCCTCCATGGGCAGTGCAGATCCCAGCGGGCTGGGCTTGGGGGGGGCGGGGGGGGGCTCTCCTGACGAGCGGTTGGCAAACCTTCCCCCACGCTCGGGTCTCTCACCCACGTCAGGCTTGCAAACCAGAATTTCCGGTGTGACCCTGTTGGCAGAGAGTTGGTGAGCAGCGCGCCAGGCTGGAAGGAAGCAGGTTGGGATGGAAGGATGGGGGAGACAGCATCCGGGAACCGAACCCCCGCCCCCCACCCCCCCACCCCGGCCCCATCCAATCTCGGGTGCAGCCCCGGCCCGGGGTCCTCCCGCTCCCCTTCTGTTCTTTTCTCTTCTGATCATTACCGTTCTACTTGCTTTAGATGTAGTCGCGGGCCAAGCAATCATACCACGCGGCTTTTCCCTAGGAATAAAGTGAAGGAGAAAACTCGCGTTCGGAGGCTCACGGCCTACACGCGTCAGGAACCTGTGGGAACTGACGTGAGGGACCACCCCACCCATGCAGGGGTTCAGAGCCACGCTGGGACAAATGGATCTGGAAAACGGAGAGCTTCTAACCGTATTCTCCCCTCGTTCTCTACAGGTGGGGAGGCCTCTGGCCAGCCTCCTGAACCCTAACCCAGCTCTAAGGAGCGTCTCCTAAGAGCCATGGCCACTGTAGACCGTCTATGCCTAGGAGACCATACAGGCCCCTCAACCCAGGACGCTTCCAAGCAGAGATCTTCCCCCTGTGGCAGGGAGATAGGATGGACACCCAGGAGCGAGGTTCCTTGAATCCCTCCCTAAACGATGAAAGAGGCCGGTGCTCTCCCACTTGGGCCATGCCTCCGGTCCAGCTTTTCGCTGGCTGATTGGAACCTGAGTCTCACAGACTGCTCTTCCCCAGCTGGCTTCAAATTGCCATCCTCAGATCTCAGCCTCCTTGAGTAGCCAGGATCACAGGCATAAACTTCCGGCACCGGGCAAAAGACGTTTTGCCAAGGAATGTGTAGATTGTCTTTCCACACAATTTTTTTTTTGTAGTCCTCCAGTGTCATTGCACGTATGTGGAAACTGAGACCGGATGGGAGGACTGTCTCAGGTTCCAGTATCTTAGAATAAGAAAGAATGGAGACTAGAACCCTGACTTCTTTGGGGGGGGGGTGGGGGGTGGGGGAGGGTCAGCTATGGGGCTTGAACTCGGGGCCAGGGCGCTGTCCCTGAGCTCTTCTGCTAAAGGCCAGTACTCTACCACTTGAGCCACAGCGCCACTTCCGGTTTCCTGGGGGCTCATTGGCGATCAGAGACGGATGGTCTTTTCTGCCTGAGCTGGCTTTGAACCCCCAACCCTCAGATCTCAGCCTTCTAAGTATGCAGGATTACAGGCGTGAGCCCCGGGGGGCCGGCTCCTGGCTTTTTACACAGCCCCTGACCTGGGTGTCCTGCGGGCTCCTGAGTTCTGCGAGACTAGTGTGTGAAAGGAGGGGGGCGGGGCACACCGGCTCCAGGGCTTGCACTCGGGGCCTGGGCACGGTCTAGACCTTGAACTCGGTGCCCGGGCGCTGATTCGGTCACACACTAGCCAGGCGTGGTGTGGGCGGAGATGGAGAGGATCACCTCGAAGTCAGCCCCGGCGAGGAATTCTGGGAGACTCCTCTCTGCAATTCACCAGCAAAAAGGAAAGCCAGAAGTGGCTTTTAAAGGAAAACCTCACCAACGCTCCCCTGCACCCCGAGACAGGAGGCCGGGCTCCCCGGGAGCCAGGGTCTCCCCAAATGCCCCTGGCCTGGCAGGGGAGAGGCGGTACATGGAGGATTGACAAGCACTGGGCTTCCAGTCTTTGCCTCTCAACTTATGGGCCGAGTCGTCTACATTCGACTTCCCTTTTCCTCTTCTGACACGAGAATCACAGAACAGATTTATAAAAATGAAGAAGTTGAAGAGGCTCCCCTGTCGATCCACGGCCGGCACGGTGGAACTGCGTGCGACCCCAGCTACCGGGGAGGAGCACCACGGCTGCTGGGTGCTAGGGTATTGCATCTGTCATCCCCTGGTGACCCAGGGCGATACAGACAGGAGGGCCACAGTCCGGACCGTGCCTGTGTCCTGAAGTCAGGCAAGGGCTTAGAAACTCGGGGTTCTTGGGCCCGGTTTGGGTGCTTTGGTTCTGATTCGTTTTCCTGCTCATCCCTAAAGAGCCGGCCCAAGATTTCCAGGCTGTTTCACCAGACCCTCCATGCTCAAGGACAGAGCCCAGGGGCCCGACCCCTCCAAAGCCAGCCCGGCCCCCCCTCTCCAGGCTGGGGCGGACAATGGGCTCTGTTCTCCTCCGGGGAGACAAAGCTTCAGGCCCTGCTACCTGCCTGACAGGGCCTTTGTGGCTGGAGGAGAAAAGGCCTTTGTGCGGAGCCCCTGCGGTCAATGGGCCCTTATGTCTGCCCCAGAGGATGTCTCTGCCCCTCCCCTCCAAGGCCCAGCCCCCTCCCGCGGCAGATGGGGACTCGGAGGCTCAGCCCCCTGCCCTAAAAGCCAAGACGCACCCATCTCTGAAAACACAAGAGGAGCTTGGCGCTTACTGCCTTTAACCCCGGGGGAAGAAGAGGACTTGTGACTCAGACCCTGAAATGAAGTGGCCCCTCGAACGTCAAGTGCAATCCAAGCATCCTCTCTTTGACTTAAAAAGACCAGGTTGTTCTAACAGCCCAGCCACTCGGGTTTGATTGTTGACGTTGCTAGTTGTAGTATGGTGGGGGGGGGGGGGCTTGAACTCAGGCCCGGCCCTGCCAGCCGGCACTTGCGCCTCGCTTGTAAGCCTTTTTTCCGCTTCCGTTATCTTTTGGATAGCGTGTCACCGTGGTGACCAGAAGCTGCTCTTGGGCTTTGATCCCCTTTCTGGTGCCTGCCAAGTAGCTGGGATTCCAGGCGTGTGCCACTACACCCGACCCAAGAGATGTTTAGGTCTTGAGTGTTCTCATCACACACACCACACACACACACACACACACACCCTGGGCTGGAGGAATGCCCTGTCATCAAGACGCATGAGGTCAGAGACCAAGGTTCAAAGCCAGCCAGGAGGCAAACGTCCAAGAGACTTCATTGCCCGTTAACCAGCAAAATGCTGGACCGGGGGCCTGGCACAGGTGGTGGAGCGCCAGCCAGGCAAGTCTGTGTTCACTGGGCGGGGGGCCCTGCCCCGGGGCTGCCCGCACCTGCATGTGCACACACACACCACACACACACGTGTGCGCACGTCCACGCGGTTCCACCCGGGTTTCCTGCTTTGGTGAAGCGCATCAGACCTGGGCTGAGCGCGGGAGCCGGGCGGGGCGGGGAGGAGGGCGGCGGGGGGGGGGGGGGGCGCGGGGATCCCGGGGCCCTGCCGCGCCCTGGGGGGGGGGGGGCGGGCGGGCGCACGGGCTCTGCGGGCCGGATGCGGGGCGGGGCCGGGGAATCCACCCCCCCACACCCCCCCCACCCCCCCTCCCGCCCGCCCCGCCCCCCGAGCGGCCCCTGGCACGGGCGGTGGCGGCGGCGGCGTGGCCGGGTGCGCACCCCCGGAGCGCCGCCGCCGCCTCCTCCGGGGTGGGGACCCTCCCTCCGGGGGCGCGGCGGGCGCTCTCCCCGCCCCCGGCCCGACCCTGCCCGCCGGCCGGCCCGCCATCCCCGCGCGAGCCGCCCTGGAGCCGCGCGCCGGCCCGCGCCGCGTCCCGACCCGGCGCCCGGGGACCCCATGGCGCTCCGGGCCCGCAACGCCAGCTGCGAGAACGGTGGGTGCGGGGGGCTGGGGGCTGGGGGGGCCTGGGCCCGAGGGGAGCTGGGGGCCCGGCGACTGCAGACCCCGGTACCTGCTCACATCAGGACCCAGGAGAGAGGGGCTCGGTGGGTGCGGGGTGGCGGGGGGCTGGAGGGGGGGGCGGGGGGGCTGGAGGGGGGGCCCTGGGCCCGAGGGGAGCCCGGCCGGGGAATTGGGGGCTCGCCGACTGCAGACCCCGGTACCTGCTCACATCAGGACCCAGGAGAGAGGGGCTCAGAGACCCAGGCTCACCCACACCTAACCCCCCCCCCAAGAAAACACCTCGCTTTTTACAGAGCTGAGGGGGCCCGCAGGCCTCCCTACTACCCAGGAGGCTGAGATCTGGGGGGTCACAGTTCAAAGCCAGCCTGGCCAGGAAAGTCCCCGAGACTCCTGTGGCCGATGAACCAGCACAAGGCCTGAAGGGGAGCCGTGGCTCAGGTGGTGGAGCGCCCGGCTTGAGCAGAAAAGCAGAGAGAGGGAGAGGGAGGGAGGGGAGGGGAGAGGGAGGGAGGGAGAGCTTGAGGCCCTGAGTTCAAGCCCAGTACTGGCACCAAGAAGTAAAACAAAAGGAGGGGGCCAGAGAAGGAGCCCCGAGGGCTAAGACCCTTGGCGTGGAAGACGAGTTCCCTTCCTCCTCTCTCGGGCAGAGGACCCCAAGCCAGGCCTGCGCTGGCTCCTTTCATCTCTGGGTAACTCTGGGAAGGAGGCTGGTGGCCCCCATTCCGGGACTGTGGGGACTCCGGCGAGGCCAAGCATCCGCTCAGGGCCAGCACAGAGGGGCAGCAGGGAACCCGGCCCCCGCCCTGCCCGCCCCTGCTTTTTATTCCGATTTGATTTTATGTATTGCGGGGCCCGGGCGCTGCCCCTGAGCTTCTTGTACTCAACGGTAGCGCTTTACCACTTGAGCCACGGCGCCGCGTTTGGCGATTGGAGACAAACAGTCTCGTGGACTTTCCTTCCCAGGGCTGAGTTTGAACCTCCATCCTCAGATCTCAGCCTCCCGAGTAGCTAGGATGGCCGGCGCCGGGGCGCTAGGCTCCTTCTTGCCCTGTCTGTGCTTTCCAAACAGTCACCTGCTGTTGGCTGACTTTGGTGTCCTGAGCAGGGAGACAGGCACTGCCAGTCTCACCCCTACCCCTAGGGGAGGTGTTCTGTGTCTGGAATGTTCTAGAGAAACCAGGAATCATCTGCCCACTATTTTTCAGATGAGTACCCCACTTCAGAACTTGGTTTCATTCAGCCATTCCTTTCTTCCCTCCTTTCCTCTTTTGTTCTTCCCTCCCTCCATCCCTCCCTCCCTCCCTCCCTCCCTCCCTCCCTATCTCCCTTCCTTCTGCCTTTCCTTTCTTCCATGTTAGTATTGGAGATTGAACTCAGGGCCTCACTTGGTGTTTTTTTCCTCCATTCATTCTTTACCCCTTGAGCCACAGCTCCACTTCTGGTTTGTGCTGGTTAATTGGAGATCAGTTGTCTTCGGGACGCTCCTGCCCAGGCTGCCTTCGCACCTGCTTCTGGGTGTCTTGTCATGGGAGGGGCGGAAGCGGTGGCCCAAGCCCCAAAGTGACCGCACCCCACCCAGAAGCATCTTCAGGGATCAGGAGAAGGGTGCGGGGGCCGGGACGGGGCTTGGTTTTCCCTTGTCCCCTTCCCGCTTGCCTCTGGCTCATTTCCTGGGTCCAGAGAACTCTCCAGATCTGAGTCCCGGGCGAGGTGGGGGGGCTGGCAGAACGGGAGTTGCGCACAGATCCAGTCGGCTGAGCAGCTGAGCTGACAGCTTTCTTGTGATGGCCTCGGCCTGCCGGGTGACACGGGTGTTTGTCACGACAGGCCTCCTGTTGCAAAACATGGCTCTGCCGGCGGCGGGTTCCAGGCCCCGCTCGGGCGTGTGCGTGACTCCCCGCAAGTCCTTTCCTTTCACAGTACCTCAGTTTCCCCAGCTGACAGTTGAGCGAGCCAGCCTGGCTGCATGTCGGGTGACTCTCCTTTCTGGGAGCCCCGAGAGTCGGGCGGGGGGCGGGGTGGGGGTGGGGCAGCTCCACTTCTGGCTTTTTGCTGGTTCATTGCAGAGCAGGGTCTCACGGGACTTTCTGGCCCGGGCTGGCTTCGAACCTCGATCCTCAGCCTCAGCCTCCCGGGTGGCCAGGATGAGGTCGCTGGCAGCTGAGGCTCCTCAAAGCGTGACTGTCCCGCCGTCGCCTCCCCTCCAGGGTCCCTGATCAGCCTCTACTCTGCTCCTCGCAAGAAGTCCTGTGCCAGATCGTGGGCAGCCCGGCCCCGCGGCGCCGGGCAACGCCACGGCCCTCAGCTGGCAGGAGCGCCTCAGGAAGCGCTATGGCTTCTACATCGGCGTGGGGCCTGGCCCTGCTCTCCTGCCTGCTCATCGGGAGCAGCGTCATCCTCAAGAAGAAAGGCCTCCTCCGCCTCCTCGCCACCGGGGCCACTCGGCTGGTAGGCGCCTGGGGGGGGGGGGCGGGGGCCCGGGAGGAGGGGGGGGGCCGGGGACAGGTTTTCCTGGGCGATCCTGTGGACCATCCCACGTCGCAGGGGTGGCTGAGAACGGGGGGAGCCAGAGTGACGACCCAGCAGCTCAGCTCGGCCTCCACTTCCTCCCCGCCCGTCAGCCCGGGCGAGTCCCGACACCTCCCCGAGACGGCAGTGCGGCTCTCAGCCCTTCGGGAGCCCCGCTGGCCCGAGCCTGAGTCTCTGCCCGCACAGGACTTGGGTGTGGGGAGAAGGGAAGCGGACCCTTGGAATGGCTGTCTATCGCCGCCTGCCCGCCAGACTCACAGCGCCCCCGTGGGGGCGTGTACTCAGGGCTGGGGACATATCTTGGGGGGGCCATGAACAGCTCAGACCTGGGGGTGGGGCAGAAGGAAGGACCTAAAGGATTGAGGAGGAGAGCAAGGCCAAGAGGAGGGAGGAGGGAGGGAGGGAGGAGGGAGGGGCAGCGCACAGGCCCAGCGGTGGGATCACGAGCCGTGTTAGAATCGGGGTACAGAGGGCGAGGAGGGCGCGGGCAGCTCAGAAGGGGCCTGGGAACAAGCGGGGTGTGGAGCTGGAGCCGCAGCGAAGGGACTGAAAAGCCGGCTTGGCTTGCCGGGCGAAGGAACCAGTCTGACCTGTGGTTGGGGAAAGGTCCCTGGTGGTTGGGGAGAGGAATGATTGGGGGGGGTGGGGGGGGCAGAATGAGGTGAGCTGAACAGATCGTGGGCCAGGAAGAGGCACGGGGGGGGGGGGGCGGATGTGCTCACCGCTGGAACAAGGTCGACGCCTGTCACATGCGCCATCCATACCGCACGCCATGAGGGCGCCGGTGACGAGACCCTGGGCAAGGGAAAGGTTCCTGTGCCTCAGTTTCCCTCATCTGTGAAGTGGGCGCGAGAGCAGTGGCATCCCCAAGGGTCATTCAAGCGTAGGTTGTATCCTCCCTCCTTCCTCCCTCCCTCCCTCCCGGTCCCTTCTCTCATGGGGCTTGAACTCAGGGCACTGTCCCCGAGCTTCTTTTTGGCCAAGGCCAGCACTCTACCACTTCCGGTTTTCTAGAGGTTAGCTGGAGATGAGAGTTTCATTGATACCTTGCTGCCCAGCTGGCTTTGAACCGCCATCCTCAGATCTCAGCCTCCCGAGTCGCTAGGATGACAGGCGCGAGAGCGCCAGCTCCTGGCTGGTTCTTATCTAAACTGCTCAGAAACCAGAAATGCCACCCCCCCCCTTCTCTCTCTCTCACTCACCCTCAATTTTGGAATATTTGAGTATCCCAGGTGAGAGCAGGAGCCAAGACTGAACATGAAAATACATTCTTCACCATGGCCTGGGGGTAATTTTATACAGCATGCGTAACGATCTGTGTACGTGAGCCTGCGTTGCACGGGATGGAAATTTCCACGTGCAGTGGCACGCCAGCCCGAAGAACGCATCATGGAAGAGCTCGCTAACCAGCGAAGGTGGCCACCAGCCCAAGCCGGGTGGGAGAGGACAGTGGCTTTGCCTAAGGGCTGGCGGAAGAGCCGATCGCCTTGAAGTCCTTTCTGGAGACAGACTCCACAGGCTTAAACAGCTCCACCCACGGAAGCGCTGACTCTACTACCCCTTCCCCCCCCCCACTAGAACTGAGCCACGCACGGTGGCCCAAGCCTGTAATCCCAGCTCCTCAGGGGGTGGAGGTAGCGGAATCTCAGCAGCGATGCGGGGGCTTGGCTAGGCGGTGGGGCGCTCGTCCAGCCAGCTTGGGGCCCCCGAGTTCACAGGGGACAATCGAGCTCCCAGGTGACACCGAGAGCCCGAGGGGGCGTGGCCACCCTCTAACGCTGGCCCTTCCCTCCACAGTGGACGGTGGCTACGGGTACCTGAAGGACGCCATGTGGTGGGCGGGATTCGCCACCAGTAAGTGGCCCCTTTGGGCACGGAAGGCGGGGGGGGGGGGTGGGGGGTGGCGAGATCGGGGCCTGCATCGTTTCCCTTTCTGCTGTCGGAAGCCCGGGCTTGGGGACACATTTCCAGGGGGCAATCCCTACCCTGTGACCCCCCCCTCCTGTCCTCTCAGAACCATGCTTTCTCCACCCAGGGCCGGTCCTCTCCCTCCCCACCACCCCCACCCCTTCTTTTTTGGTCAGCGGTAAGGCTTGAACTCTGGGCCTGAGCTCTTTTGCTCCAGGCTGGCAGCCACTCTAGCACGTGAGCCCCAGCGCCACTTCCGGTTTTCGGGTGGGGGGTCCTTGGAGAGAAGAGGCTCACGAGGATCTTTGAACCCCGGCTGGCTTTGACCGTGATCCTCGGATCTCAGCCTCCTGCGCCGCTGGGATGGCAGGCGTGAGCCGCTGGCGCCCGGCCTTCGCGGGCCCTCTCACTCCCGTGGCTCAGATTTGCACACTCACGCGTCCTCTACGCCCCCCCCCTTCGTCCGGGGCTTGTGGAGCGTGGCTAGTGACTGGGGGTAGAAATGACCCCTCCCTACGGATGGATGGAGGCCTGTGGTTCACGGATTGGGGTGAGCTGCTGCATTGGGGTGGCAGGTGAGGGCCACCGTGGACTCAACCAACCTCCCTCCCTCCCCTCCTCCTCCTCCTCCTCCCTCCCTCCCTCTCTCCCGCAGTGTCAGCTGGAGAAGTCGCTAACTTCGGGCCTACGCGTTCGCACCCGCGACCGTCGTCACCCCTCTGGGAGCGCTGAGCGTCCTCATCAGGTTTCTGTCCGCCCTGGGCCGACTCCCATCTAGCCGGCCTGGTGGGCGGCGGTGGGGGGGGGGCTCTCTGGGCATTCAGGGGTCTAGGCGGGTCCCAGGCCTTGGGAAGAGGAGCAACAGAGGGACAGCCAAACCCCAGACTTGTCACCCAACTGCCACCAGGCCGCAAGCTCCCGGGGAGACTCTGTGTGCTTCTCCCACTGAGCCCCAGGTTGACGCTGCGTGAGTTCTAATCCTCACCCTAACGCGTAGTGGTCACGTGACCGCGGACAGTTGAGAGAGAGAATATGTCATAATGTTGGGTATGGTAGCATGTGCCTGTAATCCTGGCTACTCAGGAGGTGGAGATAGGAGGATCGTGGTTCAGCCTGGGTAGAAGTTAGCTTGCGATCCTACCTGAAACAAACTAAAAGCAAAAGGACATGGGTGGGGGGCGCGGTTTGTGTGTGGCTCAAGTGGTAGAGCACTGAGCTAGCGAGGCCGTAAGGCCCTGAGTTCAACCCCCAGGGCTGCCACACAAAAAAACAAACAAGGAAAAGAACCGATACCAGATGTAGACACCTCTCACAGACTCTTAGTCCTCCCAAGCCGCAGACCAGAACCCATCCTCTGTGGGAATTGAAGACGGATGGATGGATGGATGGATGGATGGATGGATGGATGGAACCTACAACCTCCCCCCCCCAGCTCACTTTGTTCTGAAAAGGGATGAGCTCTTCCCACTGCCAGAGGTAGACAGACAAGGAGCCCTCCCACAAGTGATTTCCTATTTCTGATGTTTAGGGGGGAGACATAGTCTAGAAAGAGGACTGGCTTCGGATCTGCTATGGCTCACAGGTGCTCGCTCACCCCCGGGTTCCTTTGGTGGGACGCGGGCACGGGCGTGGACTCCACTCTGCCCCTCCCTCTCTCCCGTTCTGCGCCCAGTGCCGTCTTCTCCTCCTATTTCCTGGGAGAGAGCCTGAACCTGCTGGGGAAGCTGGGCTGCGTGATCTGCATGGCGGGCAGCACGGTCATGGTGATTCACGCCACCGAGGGAAGCCAAGGTCACCACCGTCACGGAGATGGCCTCCAAGATGAAGGACACAGGTAGGTTTCCAGCAGCAGCGCCGGGGGGGGGCGGGGAGGCTAAACCCTGTGGGAATCCCATTGGTTCATTGGGGTTCCACCCCCCCCCCCCACGTATGCAAGCTGGGGAAAGAAAGCAGGAGGGCGAGTAATGCTAATGTACATATATATAACCAAGTATTTAGATAGAATGCATTCAAGGGGCCTTTGTTGCGCCCTTTTCTATGCATTGTCTCATCCAGTCTCACCCAACAGTCCTACAAGAAAAAAAAAATAACCTGTTGTTGGTCTCTTCCCAATGAGGAACACTGAGGCCTCCGGGGTTTAATAACTTTACCTGAGCTATGAGAACTTTCAGCCACCTGTCATCCTAGCTGTTCAGGAGGCTGAGATCTGAGGATCGCAGTTCCGAGCCAGCCTGGGCAGGAAGGGCTGTGAGACTCTCAGCTCCAGGGAACCACCAGAAAACTGCAAGTGGAGCTGTGGCTCAACATGGTAGAGGAGTAGCTTGGATGAAAAAGCTCAGGGACGGCACCCAGGCCCTGAGTTCAAGCCCCATGACCAACCAAAAAAGCACTGAGACAAGATACTCTGTGTGTCTGATTTTGGAGCTATGTCCCCCCGTCATGGGTTCTGGGTGAGTGGGGGCGGGGGGAACAGTCCCTAGATGCTGTCCCCGCCGCTCACAACGGAGGTGCCCTGTCTCCCTCGTTTCCGGAAGGGTTCATCGTGTTCTCCGTGCTCCTGCTGGTGTCCTGCCTGGTCCTCATCTTTGTGGTCGCCCCTCGGTACGGGCAGAGGAACATCCTCATTTACATCGTCATCTGCTCGGTGATCGGCTCCTTCTCGGTGACGGCCGTCAAGGGGCTGGGCATCACCATCAGGAACTTCTTCCAGGGGCTGCCGGTCGTACACCATCCCCTCCCCTACATCCTGTCCCTCGTCCTGGCCCTCTCCATCGGCACCCAGGTCAACTTCCTCAACCGCGCGCTGGACATCTTCAACACGTCGCTGGTCTTCCCATCTACTACGTGGTCTTCACCACGGTGGTGGTGCTCTCGTCCATCGTGCTCTTCAAGGAGTGGCACACCATGACCGCCGTGGACATCGTGGGCACCTTCTCGGGGCTTCGTCACCATCATCCTGGGCGTGTTCATGCTCCACGCCTTCAAAGACCTGGACGTCAGCCGCACCTGCCTGCCGCACATGCGCAGACGCCCCGCCCCCGCGGCCGCCCCGCCCCCCGCCCTCCGCCGCCGCCACCACCGCCGTCGTCAGGCTGGAGGACAAGACGTCCTGGTGGACAACATCGAACTTTCCAGCAGCACGCCGTCCCCGGAGCAGAAGCCCAAAGTGTTCACAATCCATTCGTAAGCCACATGCGGGCGGGGGTCCAGGAGTCGTCCGCCCCCACAGCGGGTGGCCCCTCACGTGGCAGCCCACCCCCCACCCCACCCCGCGGCCGGCGGGCGGGCATCGCGTGAGATCTCGTTCTATACCTCATCACAGAAGCAAAAACAGAACCCCTACCCGAGGAGTAGTGGTGACAGAACTTTCTGGAAACACAGCCTCAGTGACCAGATCTCCTGATGGATGGTGGAACCAGTCGGTCCCTGGACACACCCCCCCCCCCGTCCCCCTCTGCCCACTGGTTCCCTGGATGCCATCTCTCCGCGTGGTGGAGAAGGTAGAACTTGACCCGATGAATGTAATACAGCCCCGGACTTGCCCGAGCCACCGGCGTCAGGACATCGCCCCGCAGAGCGTGAGCCCGAGACGGACACGCACCCGGACACCCCGAGAGGAAGGTGTCGGCCACCCCGTGGCAAGGGGGGCAGATCCTCCTGGAAGACGGACCCAGGTCCGATCTCCGCCGACCTTACTGTGAAAACCACCTGACGTCTCTGGGAAGCTTCTCCCCGCCCCGCTCTCCCCGCGTGCTGCGGGGGGGGGGGGGGCCTCCATCTTGCCATCCGATGTCTGGCCACCCCCAAGACGCCAGCTTAGGATGTCAGCCTCTGCCCACCCAGCCCCACGTGTCATCATTGCTTTCCCCTGGACAGAGGACAACGTTCCTGCTTTGAAGAGTGGCCCAGGCCGGGGGCCCGTGGCTCGCGCCTCTAATGAACTCCTAGCCACTCAGGAAGCTGAGATTGAGGAGCAGGGTCGAAGCCCAGCCTGGGCAGGAAAGTTCCTGAATTCTCTGGTGTGTGTGTGTGTGTGTGTGTGTGTGTGTGCGTGTGTGTGTGTGTGTGTGTGTGTTACAAGGATCATCAGAAAGCTAGTGAGTAGGACAAAGGGAAGGCTTGAATCTCAGCCCCCGGCAGGTTCAGCTGTGCCTGCTCCCCCCCCCCCCCCCAGCTTCCAGGCCCTGCGTTCAGTGAACGTGGATTTCTGTCTGTAACCGAAGTCAATGCAACACCTCCGAGCTTGGGAATGGCGCGAGCCAGGGCCCCCCCGAGTGCCAACCCCGGGGTTGAGAATAAAAATCTTTCCGAGCGGCTGACCCCGTGTGCGTGCCTTGACCATGAGCGCCTAAGGAAGCCAGTCCTGCATCTCTGAGAGAGCAGGCTGACGCTTCTAGAATGTTCTACTCCTATAACCTCACTAGAGAGGGATGGAATGCCTTCCCTCCTCCATACCCGAGCCCTTACCAAGCAGGAGGAACAGCAGGTGTTCCGTGCGAACACCTCGAACCCTTCACGCGTCCTACCTTCATTCCCAAGTTACACGTGACAAAAGGGGCCCGGAGACGTTGACCCTGGAGTTGGCCCCGGTCACACAGCACCGAAGAGCCGAAGTGGATAGCTGATTCTAAAGCCCACGGTCTCAACCATGAGGCCCTAGCAGGCCTCTCCCCAAAACTGAATCTCCCCACTGCATAGTCAAGCCCACGTTCACATGGTATGATATGGACGTTGTATTCCAGATAGAATAGAGTTTGGATATGAGCTGTGTGAACCGGTCTAGGTTTATTAAGTGTCCTTAGTGACTCACACATAGTTGGCACTAATGTATGTTATTCGTGAAATACATATTATTGATATAAGACATATGCATTATGTATTATGATTACGCATGTGTTGCATAGAATACGCATGTATTGCGTATAGAATACATGCATCCACACACGTATGGATGGCTTTGTATTGAAAGGACAAATGCCAGCTTCAAGTCCTTCTTGGCCTAAATTCTTTGGGGAGCAGAGGGGGAGCCCCTCGCCCGGGCCTTCTCAGAGCATAGCTCACAGGCGTTCCCAGCACTTTTGAGTCGGGGTTTACAGTAGCCAGCTTTCCACCCCGGTATGAAGCGTCTGCCGGAATCCCAGCGGCTCAGGAGGCTGAGCCGGCGAGGACCTGGTGCCACGCCAGTCCCGGCAGAGCAATCAGAGGACACGTGTTATCTCCAATTAATCAGCCAAAAAAAGCCGAAGTGGAGCCGTGTTGTCTGGCTCAAGTAGGGTCAGCCTTGAGGAAAAGGAAAAAAGCCCAGCGAAAGTGTGGTGTGTGTGTGTGTGTGTGTGTGTGTGTGTGTTTGCTAGTCCTGGCCTTGAACTCAGGGCCTGAGCCACTGTCCTGCGCTTCTTTTTGCTCAAGGCTAGCACCCTGCCACTTGAGCCACAGCGCCCCTTCTGGCCATTTTCTGTATATGTGGTGCTGGGAATTGAAACCCAGGGCTTCATGTATATGAGTCAAGCACTCTTGCCACTAGGGCCATATCCCCAGCCCCCCAGCGAAAGTATGAAGGCCCCAAGTGTACACACACACACACACACACACACACACACACACACACACGTGCACGCGCGCTTAATTTGGCTCACAGTCTGGAGGAGGTTCTGGGCCATGGCTGCTCGGCTCTAGGTTTGTAACAGTAATGCCTGGCGGATCCGAATGAGGATGAGACAGGACCTCCGAGCCCCACCAGAGAGCCCACCTTAAAAGTGTCCCCCACCTCCCGGTAGCCACTCCCTAGGGACTGAGCCTTGAGGATTTGTGTACTTTCCAGCTTTTTCTGAGTAGTTTATTAGAGACAAGTCTCACGGACTTTCCCGCCCTGGCTGGCTTCGAACTGCGATCCTCTCAGCTCTCAGCCTCCTGAGTCACCAGGATGACAGGCGAGGGCAGAGTCTTTTTTTATAACACGGGGTTTGGGATCAACAGCAAACCCAGCCCGGTCCTCCTGCCTCTGCCTCCTTTTGTAAGCTACGAACCTCAGCAATGCAGTGAAGGGTGAGTTGAGCTGCTGAACGTCCTCCTAAAGGCAGGATGGGCACGGCGGTGCACTGCTACAATCCCAGCTACGCAGGAGGAGGCAGAGGCAGGAGAATCAGGGCAGGCTGCCCTGGTCAAAAAGCACTGATTGCCTCTGGAAAGCAACGGTAAGCAAAAAAAAAAAAAAAAAAAAAGATGGGACCTGCTGGTTCCAGTGGCCTAGCAAGTAGCTAAGGCCACGAGTTCAAATTCCACTAACACCCAAAATAAATAAGCAAAGCAAAGGCAACAATACGGGAGAAGGAAGATCCCAGGGTTTCAAGATCATCCAGGTGTTCTGCGATCCAAGATGGAAAGGATGTCGGCCGGCCTCTGCCCAGCGGGAAGCAGACAGCGCCCTCTCCTGGCCATGGCGGACGCCAGGGCTCCGAAGCTGGAAGCACCTTAGCCTCGCAGGGTGGGTGGATGGACCGTTTTCTGAGAAGAGGTCCACGGGACGCGGGTTCCGGCGTGGACCACGCGGTGGGGCGTTAAAGAAAGAGCCGCCACAACCACAGACCATTGCCACGACGATTCCTTTTAATTAAATACAAAACGAGGGAAAAACAAAACAGAACAAAAACCCCACAAGGCACCGTGGCCCATTCAAGTATTGTTGCATAGATGTACAAGTATTGTAAACAATTAAAAGTGACGAGGAGAGAGAGAGAGAGAGAGAGAGAGAGAGAGAGAGAGAGAGAGAGGAGGTTTTCTATAATAATCGCCTACGTTAAAACCAAAAAGAAAGAAAAGGAGAATTCACATTGGCCCGGATCTCGGACATCCGTACGCATGATGGGTGGGGGAGGGGGCCCTTGGGGGAGGGGCGTCGGGGTTTGGACTTGACAGAGCCAGGAAAGGGGGTCCCCTTCCAGGGGGTCCCCCTAGTTTGCTAAGCGGGCCGAGGGGAGCGATGATAAACGCATTGAACAAAATCACTACCTTTAGAACTGTCCCATTTAAAAAAAAAAAAAAGATCCGTGTCTTGCCTGCCCTCCTTCCAACGAGAACAAATTCAATCTGGCGTAAAGGGGGGGGGGGGGCGGAGGGGGGGTGACAGATGGACGGATGGACAGCCATCCTCTTGCAGTATCTCCGATTGCTTTCCTAGGTGGGAAACTGGCGGGAGGTTGATTTTATTCGGGGGAAAAAGAGTTACGTCCTCCTCCCACTATGCGCATTGACGCAACACCACAGTTCAGCTTCCCTCTGATCCGGGGCTTTCTAGAACTTACCCCCAGCCCAGGCCCACACATCCCCGGCCAGCCGCCGTGGCCAGGCTTTGAGGTGCCGGCCTGCCTGTCACCCTAGCTCCTCAGGAAGCTGCGATCTGCAGGCCGAGGTTCAAAGCAGCCCCGGCAGGAAAACCTGCGAGAAGACTCTCCCCTCCCCTGAACCACCAGAAAACCGAGTGCGCTGCGGCTCAACGCGGCAGAGCGCCCGCCGTGCGTGGAAATGCTCGGGCGGTAAACAGAACTCGTTATCCAACATTTACGAGCGGATTCCAAAAGTCCCCCGGCTTCCAGTTCACAGTATCGTTTCTCGGGATGGGAGGCGGCACCAGAACCCCGGCAAAGAGGAAGGGAAGGGCGGGAGGGCTACTTCCCGGGAGGGGTCTAGGGATGCGGGTCTCGGGTTGGGGAGGACCGCACGAGCCAGGCCCCAGTGGCTCACGCCTGTCATTCCTAACCACACGGGGGGCTGAGGGTCCACGGGGAACACCCCCAGACTCTTCTCTCCAATGCAACCAGCGAAAAGCCAGGCTGGGCGGCGTGGCTCCAGCGGCCGAGCACCAGGGCTCCGAGCCCAAACCCCACGGCCGGCGAGCGAACACGCGAGCGAACGGACACGCGTCGTGCGCGTAGCGCGGGGGTGCACCGGCCACGCAGCCCCACAGGAGCATGTAGGAGGGGCCCAGGGTTGGGCCGAAGCACTTGGCTTGTTGGTTTGGGGTGAGGGATCCCCTTTTCCGGGACCCCCCCCCACTCTGGCGTGGGGCTCTTTGGGGCAATGCTCACAGGGCTATTTTCTGCCGGAAATCCAAAGAGGGCCACACGAATCACAGACGGGGCTTGGGGGTCGGGACACGCACTGTGCGGGGGTCTGTGGGACCCCCATGGCGTGGCTGGGGTACCCATCCCCACACCCCCTTGTCCCAAGAGGCTCCGAGAGTCCGGCACGGGCGTGCGGGGAGCCGGGAGGAGGCCTTGAGGAGGAGGAGGACCCGGACACTGAGGTTTCCAAGAGTAAACGACGCTCCCTGAGGCCGGGCGGCGCCCCGGGAGAAGAGGCCACGAGGCCCCTCAGCACCTTTTGGGGGGCGGGGGGCGGGGGAGTGGGAGATGGCCCTTCAGGGCCCCCCTCCCCAGCTCCTCTGTAAAAATCGCCCCCGCTAGCAGAGCACCACGCAGCCTCCGCTCCCGACCCCGGCAGGGCGGACTCCGGGGGAAACTGAGTCTGCCGTGGGCTCGGGGGGGGGGTCTTGCAAAGCTAAGGGACCGTGCCTAGGCCCTGAGTTCAAGCCCCAGTATCCCCCGCCCCCCCCCCCACACCCCGACACACACAAAATAAAATCCTGATGGGGAAGTGGGGGGGGGACCCCCGGCAGAGCCTCTGCTCACCGTGGCCTCGAACCCACACATCCTGGGATGCGTGTGGCTAGAAGCAAGCCTGCTGTCCATTCCAAGGGGGGGGCGGAGACCTGTGTCCAAGAGGCGGACCCCGTGTCTGGATGCCACTGTCTTCCCGTGGTGGGGGGGGGGGGGCGGGGGACACCCCAGATCAGATCAGGGGCTGAGAGGAAGTTCCTGCCCCTCGTGGGGCAGCAAATGACAGACAGACAGACAAAGCCACGGGCACGGCGCGGCCAGGCGTGAATCCAGCCCCTGAGGCGGGACCCCCCCCAAGCACCCCATCACCAGTGCACCCCAACTGCTCGGGGCCCCCACCCCAAAGCACCACGGGAGACTGGACGGCACGCAGCGGTCAGGAAGCGCGAGGGAACACAGGGAAGCACGGAGAACATGGCCGCCTTCGGCATCGCTGTCTACGCGGCCCGCGGCTCGTACCTGTCGGCGTCGTGCCCGCTGGGGACAGGGAGGAGAGGGGAGGCGGCGGGGGCAGGGCTCGGCGGGGCCACCGGGACCCTTTTTGGGTCCTCAAGAGCTACACGGAGGGGGAGGGACCTCAGGGAGAGCAGCGGGGGAAGTCCCCCCGCTTATCCCTCACGCTAGGTCCTGCATGGCTTCTCCAGGCCCGGCGCGGGCCCGAGGCGCGGAGCGGCCCTAAGTTCATGATACTCCGGCTGCCCCCCCGTCCGTCCCCCCACCCCCCCCACCTCGGGGGTCCCCTGAACGCTCGAGGCCGTGTATTGCACGAGAACAACACTGAGAAGCCGTCGGAGGGGAGCGCTCCTCCCGAGTCCGGCGGGGACGGAGAGTTCCAGAATGAGGCTCCAGGCGGCGGGAGGAGCTGCCTCCCTCCAAGGCGGCCACCCAGGTTTCTTCCGGATCCCACGACTCTGGGGATCCACTCAGCGACATCCGGCATCCTCCAGAAACTTCTAGGCGCTTCTAGATCTTGGAGCTGGTCATGGCTCCGGTCCTCTGGAATCGGTACTGGGGAAGCTGGAAGGGAGGAGAAGCAGGCGGTGAAAGACGTCAGCCCTCGGCTCCCAGAATGCAACGGGCCTGGGGACGGGTGGCGGGAGGGGGTGTCACTGCTCCTGGTGCCATCTGGGGGGGGCCAGAGTCTGCCCAGAGCCCTGAGAATCAGGGGCGTCCATCACCCTGGTTCACACAAAGTCACGCAAACCAGGCGTCCGGAAGCAGCAAGCTTCCACCCGCTTTGGCTTTCCTTCTGGAAGTTTCTGACAGACAAGAAGCACAAGCCCACACCGGCGCCCCGCTACCCCCCCCCCCCCCCCGTGAACTCACCTTCGGGGCAGGAGCAAGCAGAGGCTGCGTGTGGGGGGGGGCCAGCAGCGGGGGGCTGGGGGCCGCAGGTCCCATCCGGCGGGGGGAAGGCCCGGCGGCCGGGCACCGGGTTGGGCCGGCAGCGCCTTCTGGGGCGGCCGGGGCCTGGCAAAGTCCTGGAGGAAGAAACGAGCGGACGCTGGAGGGGAGCGGCGGGAGGGAAGCCGGGCGCCCCGCGGCCCTCGCCGCTCACAGGCAGGTGTCCCGTCTGTGATCCTAGACCGCGTGGGAGGCCCAGAGCCCAAAGACCACGGTTCAAAGCCAGCCCCGGCAGAAAACTGGGATAGAGGGCGGGCTCGTGGCTCACGCGTGTAATGCCAGCCGCTCGGGAGACGGGGATCCGAGGACGGCAGTTCAAAGCCGGCCGTGGAAAGGAAAATCCGTGAGGCCCTTCTCTCCACCAACCAGCGAAAGGCCAGAAGCCAGCCTGTGGCTCCCGAGGGAGGGTGCTGCTCGAGAGCAGGACAGGATGGAGCACAAACACACACGCTCGTGTGTACACACACACACTCGTGTGCACGCACACACACACGCACACACTGGCATGGAGAGGGCGGGAACAATGCCAAGAGCTAACGTTTTCTGCAAGGAGCTCCAAGTGTGAGGAGAAGTCTGGAAGCAGAAACTAAAGCTCAGAGGAAGGAAGAGCAGAGAGATCGTGAGCCCACAGACCCCCTTCCTCGAGGGACCATGGGGCCCCCGGTTCCTCGCCCCGCACCCCCATCCTTGGAGAAAGCCGTGTGTGAGCCCCGGGCCCGGCAGGTCCGGGATCTGGGTGCTGGGATACCCGCTGCTGCTGGGCAGCCCCCATTCCCCTGGCAACGCCGGCCCCGGGCTCTTTGACGCCCCCATCCCCCAGTGGGGGAAGGGTGGATGGAGGGTCTCACGCACCGCCACCCCGACACCGGCTTGCTGCCTTCCTAGGCACCCTGTCCCCTCCCGGAAGTCCCCGCCCCACCCGGACGAGCAAGGACCACCTTTCTGAGAACCCGCTTACCTGGGAGAGGAGGCCATTTGGGGCTGGGGGTGCAGGCCGGCTCGGGGGAGGCCCCCTGGACGACTCCTTTCTCTGTACGTGAGCCCCGGGGCTCGGGGGGTTCCCCGGCACCCTGTTCAGGTGTGCGGGCAGCGGCACCGGTGGAGACTCGTGGCTCAGGTAGTCGGGAGGGGGGCCTGGGGGGGCGGCTGGGAGGGCTTCCGGAAGATTTCCGGGGTGCTGCTCACCTGTGGTGCGTGAGACAAGGAATACCTCAGGTGGGGAACCCTCGATGCCCTTAAGGGCTCAGGCTGCCCTGGGGCTTGTTGGGACGGGCGAGCTGTTAGCCCTACACTCAGATTGGAGTCATCAGAGAGCCAGGCATGGTGGGCACGCCTGTAATCCCAGCTGCTGGGGGGTGGGGGGGGGGCGTGGTGGTGAAGACCCTGGATCAAAGCCAGCCTGGGTAAACGTGAACGAGACATTTTCCCCACACGGGCTGCACGGCCTTTGGGATAAAGGAAAAGCGAGGAAACGCCCCGGCACCAGGCCCTTACCTTCCGCTTGCTCTGGGGCGTCCGCAGCTTGAAAGTCGGGTTGGCATGGCCAGATCCGCTGCTCTGGGGCACCCTGAAGGGGCAGCTGCCAAGGAGGAACCGGGAGGAGATGGTGCAGCCCGGGACAGTGAGCGGGGTCCCCCCCAATCCAAGCACCGGCCAGCACCCACCAAGTCCCCCCCCATGCGGATTCGGGAATGTCCCTAGGCAGGGCTGCCTCTGTGCGGAGGATGGAGAAATCCCAAGAAAAGCCCGTGCTACACAGAGCAGCTCTCTGCTCCCCAGAGGAGATACAAACCATCAATTAAAAGGGGAACGCACGGGGCCAGAAAAACCTGGGGTTAAAAAAAAAAATCCCCTTCTAGAACCCGTGTAATTAATAGGAGACTCAGGATACACAGCAAAGGAGTATCCAAAGGAATGAATCATGTAGCGGGGAAAAAAAAGGTCATCCCCCTGGAAGATAAATCGGCTAGATACAGGATAGCAAATGGGTTTTACTTTATATTCCAATTGGGACACTGAGGATCCGGAAGCCATGACCAGGCTGAGATGACTTAGAGGAAGATCATCTATTAATGTCTGCCATTTAGAGAAGGATCGTCTACTAATGTCTGCCAGGGTCGCAGAAAGGGCAGCATGCCCCTTGCGTTCTCCTTCCCAGGATCAGGGAACCACCAACCTCGTTCACCCAATTCTGCCGATGGACAGCTGTGCATTCCGGGAGTAGGACCGCCCCCCCCCAAGTCCTTCCTGGCCCCCCGCTGTTTGTTACCTGAACTGTTGCCGCAGCTTGGACGGGAGGGCCCAGGGCTTGAGCTGGCTCAGTCTGTTGTTCTGTCGGCAGCAGTGGCATATCAGCAGAAGGACTGCCAGGACAAAGAGGGCAGAGAACACTCCGGCCACCACAGGCCCAGCACCTTACGGAAACAGAGCCCAAACAGGAGACTGAAAAGCGGCTCCGACTACAGCAAAACAGACCTCTGATTCACGAGTCATTTGTGTGACGTACGTGAGCTGATAAATTATGACATTATGCCCTAGCCGTAGCTCAAAGACTTAGCTCAGCTTGCTTTGCCCAGACCTTAAATGAGAAACTTTGGTAGTTATTTCTGCTTAACTGGGGACATTCTGTTTTGGGTATAAGCAGTTCAAGTTCTACCCTGCATTACTAGCTTTCAGCCTAAGTCAGGATTTTCCTGGACAAGACAAAGATCAAATATTAAGAAAGAGGGAGAGCAACTGCTTCAATACTAGAACCACTCCCGATTTCCCATTTGGTTCCATTAAAACCCTATCCTTTCTCCCCAAATAGTCAGTTTAAAAAAGTAACAAGGGGGCTGGGGAGATAGCCTAGTGGCAAGAGTGCCTGCCTCGGATACACGAGGCCCTAGGTTCGATTCCCCAGCACCACATATACAGAAAACGGCCAGAAGCGGCGCTGTGGCTCAAGTGGCAGAGTGCTAGCCTTGAGCGGGAAGAAGCCAGGGACAGTGCTCAGGCCCTGAGTCCAAGGCCCAGGACTGGCCAAAAAAAAAAAAAAGTAACAAGGTCAGTTTAAACCAATCAGACTAGATTTGTGTGTGTGTGTGTGTGTGTGTGTGTGTGTGTGTGTGTGGTGTGTGTAAGAACTGGGGCTTGAACTCAGGGCCTGGGTACTGCTCCTTAGCTTTTCCACTCATGGCTGGAACTCTACCACGTAAGCCACAACTATACTTAGGTATACTTGGTGGCTAACTGGAGATAAGGGTCTTACGGACTTTCTTACTGGGCTGGCTTTGACTCATGATCCTCAGATCTCAGCCTCCTGAGTAGCTAAGATTACAGGCATAAACCACCAGTGCTTGGATATCTCTAAATCCACCAAAGCCCCAATGTTCTGACCCCCCCCCCATTTTTAAAGAACTTCATTACTATGAAGAGCAAAAAACACATTGGGTGCTAGTTGCTCACACCTGTCATCCTAGCTACTTAAGGAGGCTGAGATCTGAGGATCATGGTTTGAAGTCAGCCCAGGCAGCGAAGTCCATGAGACTCTCCAACGAACCATTAGAAAAATCAGAAGTGGCACTGGGGCTCAAAGTGGTAGAGCGCCAGCGTAGCACTGAGGGAAAACGCTCAGGGACAGCGCCCAGGCCCTGAGTTCAAGCGCCAAGATGAGGCTGGGAGTATGGCCTAGTGGCAAGAGTGCTCGCCTCGTATACATGAAGCCCTGGGTTCAATTCCCAGCACCACATATATAGAAAACAGCCAGAAGTGGCACTGTGGCTCAAGTGGCAGAGTGCTAGCCTTGAGCAAAAGAAGCCAGGGACAGTGCTCAGGCCCTGAGTTCAAGCCCCAGGCAAAAAAAAAAAAAAAAAACCAACAGCAAAAAAAACCTCAAGCACCAAGACGAACAAAAAAATGAGAAAGGAAAAAAAAATTGGAAGTCACAGGCTAAGTTCCAGACTGAAAAACCATCAGGCGTTTCTGTACCCTTGTTCATCCTACCAACCCAATGTGCCTCAGGCTCCTGATTATCAAGTGCCCCCAGGATGACCAGTTACTACCCTCCCCCCAAGTGAGGCTACGCAATGACCTCAGTCCCCCCTCATCCCTTACTCAACCAAGCAGCTTCGCCCTCCCCGGGGAGAGACCAGGCCAGTTCCCAAGGCGGCTGGCTGGGGAGAACCCTGCCCCCCCCAAACACACAAGGGGACCCCGCACTCACTCATGAGGGGCATGGACCACTGTCGAGGCTACCCCCGTGGCCTGGGGTGTTGCAGAAGGGGGGCGCCCAGCCGCTGAAGCAGTGGCAGTTTTGGTTGTTGTTACACACCTAGAATGAGGAGAAGGTAGAGCCATCAGCACCTTGGACAGCTCCGGACCCCCCTCCCCCACCCAGCCTGCACCCCCAGGAACAGCCCACCTACCCCGTGACCATTGCATTTCTTTTCACAGTTTCCAGCGTCAAAGAAGGAGGCGTTTCTGCACTGACCTTCGAAGCAAATCTGCAAGGGACACGGGGTGGGGGGTGGGGGTGGGGCGAGAAGAGCCTTCAGGACCAGAGCAAGGACATGGGTGCGAATCAGAACCCCAGAGTTTGCACTTCAAACGCACGGGAGCCCCCAGAAGGAAGCCACCGGGGTCCTTGTTACAGTAGTCAATGAAAGAAGCTAAAAGGCCAAGGACAGTGGTTCAATAAACTCTGCTATGAGCCTCATGATTAGGGTTGGAAATAAAAAATATATTGCATTATTAAAATATGATTGCTCGCTGGGCACCCGTGGCTCACGCCTGTCCTCCTCGCGACTCAGGAGGCTGAGGACGGCGGTTTGAAGCCAGCCCCAGCAGACAAAGTCATGAGATTGTTATCTCCAAATGACTAGCACAAAGCCAGACGTGGAGGCATGGCTCAAGTGGCTTAGTACCCTGTAGGCAAAAAAGCCAGACGAGAGCTCAATGTCCTGAGTTCAAGCCTGTCCAACACACACACACACACCACACACACACACACACACACACACACACACTCTGTGTGTATATATATATGCATACATACATATATATATATCCATCCCCATTTATGTGTGTGTTTTATATATACTATATAGACATGTTATACAGATACATCATAATATATATGTACACACATAGTGTGCAACAATGATTGCAAATACGATGACTAACGTGTACTCATTTTAACATGATTCTGTGCTAGGAGCGAAAGGAACTATGCTGTGTGTTTCGCATTCTTTCCTAGGTCCAAGCCCCCAGGACCTGAACTTGGCCCCTGACGCTTTTCCCTCCTTGCTCTACCCAGTGAGCTGAGCCGCGCCCCCCACATCTCTCAAAACGCGTTCTCAAGGCCGCGGTTCATGCCGTGAGCTAGCCGGGGTGATTTTCCTCAGGCCCCCCCTCACGCCGGCTGATACCCGGCAGCCGGGAGGGGAATGGCGCCCGCTGACCGGGCCGGGCGCTCATGGAGAGGAGCTTGGCGAGCCCTTCCTCCACTGCTCCTGCTGGAACCCAGCCAGCCACCCTCTGCTGCCGTCCTTCTCCACGCTTTCATAAAGGAAGTCGTGTTGGCTCTGACGTGCCTGGGGAAGCTCAGAAACCCAGAGCTGAGCCTTCCCTTCTAGAACTCTCTCTGTGTCCCTCTGGGGCGCGTGCCGGAGCTAGGGCTCCGGGAGGGACTCACGTGGTTGGAGCCGCACTTGGTCCCTGTCATCACCAGGCCCCGGGTCCAAAGCGTCCCCCTCCTCGTCGTTGTTCCGGTAGAAGTGGACCCCGAAGCACTGGATGGACTTCTTGTTCACTTTGATGGTGGTCTGGATGGGCACCGCGTTGGACTCCTTGGCCTGGGCGGCGGAGATGTGGCACTGGATCTTCCCGCACTTGACATCTCTGACCCCCGCGAGGGGGGAGGGGGAGAGGAGACGGAATAAGAACGGGGCAGGGGCTGGGAAGGTGGCCTAGCGGTAGCCTGCTCGCCTAGCATGCTGGAAGCCCTGGGTTCGATTCCTCAGCACCTCATGCATAGAAAACGGCCCACAAGGGGCGCTGTGGCTCAAGTGGCAGAGTGCTAGCCTTGAGCAAACAGGAGCCAGGGACAGTGCTCAGGCCCTGAGTTCAAGGCCCAGGACTGGCCAAAAAAAGAAAGAAAGAAAGAACAGGGGCACTCTTCTGTCTTTCTTGGTCCAGGCTCGAGTTGGGTGGGACAGAATGACAGACTCCTCGGACCATGGCGTAACTACGGATGCGCACAGGGGATCCAAGAAGGCCCCAGAGGGAAGCCCACACCCTCCCCTCGAGGGCCGGCAGGAAGGCCCAGTGTGAGCTGGGGGAGGGGGGGAGGCGTGCGGAGCAGGGATGAAGCTGTCATTCCACACCCCTGGGGAGGAGGGGGGGCGTGGCCCCGGGGTTCTTACCTTATATTGCATTTTTTGGGTTCGCCATGTATGTCTCTCCCACAGTTTCCAAAGCGGTCTCCTGCCACGTTCACCCTCTCGAAGCAGATGTCCGGGGCAGACCAGGCTCCTGGAGGCGCGAGACACAACCCATATCAGCACGCTAGCCTGCCCGAAGCCAGCCAGGGCCCAGCCAGCTCGGGGACCTGTATTTACACCAAGGTCCATTTCGGCACAAAGCTCTACCTTCACTGTAATACCTTATAGAGGATTATTATCTACTGGATTTGGCATGCTCATCTTGTTCACTAATAAAAAGAAAAAAGCACCGTCCAGTTTCAGGATTTAGAAAGATAGGGAAAGCATGCGTCAAGATTTTAAGACGTCACAGATGCTTCTGGAATTCTTGCCTCATGGTCATTCCAGTTCTTACTGGCTTATATCCTAGAAAAGCCAACAATTCCTTGTGGGGTATTTTCTAGCAATAACTGCACTTCTGCCTCTGCCCGACCTGTCTTGGATAAGATTCTAGAAGCAACTTCAAGGAAGAATCTAAACAAAGAATGCAGGTATAATTCTAAGGTGCTATTCTGCACTGCATTTTGTGAGAATGATTTTATTCAGCTGCTTCCATTTGTGTAGTCACGCAGCATTCTGTTGTCTGGATTTCCCAGAATTAACCCAATTGGTCGGGCTGGGGATATGGCCTAGTGGCAAGAGTGCCTGCCTCATATACATGAGGCCCTGGGTTCGATTCCCCAGCACCACATATAAAGAAAATGGCCAGAAGTGGCGCTGTGGCTCAGGTGGCAGAGTGCTAGCCTTGAGCAAAAAGAAGCCAGGGACAGTGCTCAGGCCCTGAGTCCAAGCCCCAGGACTGGCCAAAAAAAAAAAAACAAACAAAAAAACCCAATTGGTACCTAGTTTAAATATATATAAAGTTTACATTTATATGCATATCTAAATATATACTTACATATTTGTATATATATATATATACACATACACAGTTGTAACTGCTATCTATGATTAACAACAGCTTTGAAGACAGATGTTCATGCACGTGCAAGCACAAGTGCAGCCTCAGTAGTTTCCAGTAGTAAAACTGAAACTATTGAGGCTGCCATAGATGCATTAAAATGTTTGCTATATGCCAGGTGCCGGTGGCTCACGCCTGTCATCCTACCTACTGAGGAGGCTGAGGCCTGCGATCGCAGTTAGAAACCAGCCCAGGCAGGAAAGTCTGTGAGACTCTTATCTCCAATGAACCTCCAAAAAAGCCAACGTGGGACTGTGGCTCACGTGGCAGAGCGCTAGCTTAGAGCGCAAAAAAAAAAAAGTTCAGAGACAGAACCCAGGCTAGGAGCGAACTCACGCCGGGAACATAACGCACAAACACCTAACGAAATCCAACTCATTCCAGGGCCGCTTGACCTCTATTTCTCCTCACGCTCCTCCCCCCCCCCCCCCCCGTGCCATTTTTGTGGCTACTGTGATTGTGAACATCACAGTGACAGCACTCCCCGTCTCTGCTTACCGGGGCCCCACAGCCGCTGGCACTGGTCGTGGTAGGTAAGGCACATGCCGAGGTAGCAGTAGGCCTGGCCGCTCTCGCAGGGGGTGCCGTCCATCTGGTAGAAGTTGGAGGGGCAGTGGGGGGACTTGCCGGTGCAGAACTCCGGAGGTCACACTGCCCCGCCTGCTCGCGGCACATGGTGCCCGCGGCCACCAGCTGCGTGGAGAGACGCGGAGGAGGAGACCTCAGTTCCCGCTGCCCGGCCTCGGCCCCAGCGGGCAGCCCAGGGCTGGCGAGCAACACCAGGGCGGCGGAATCTCCCCAGAAGGTTCCACCCCTTGTGGTTCCCGGGTACTTTTGACACGACTCCACGAGCGTGGGCATTTTTTTGGGGGGGGGGGAGAGGGGTAGGCAACAGTGGGGATTGAACCTGCGGCCTCACGTGGCCTCTACCGCGGGTCTACACTCCAGCCCTGACTGCAGCTCATGGAGGGGAGCGCGGCGCCCGGCGGAGCGGCGGGAGCGGGGGCCGCTTGCTCACCTTGCAGTCGCGGCAGCAGGCGCCGTGGGCGCACGCCAGGCCCGCCTTCAGGGTGCAGTTGGAGGCATTGCAGCAGGGGTTGTTGCATTCCTGGGGAGGCGGCGGGGGGAGGAGTCAGAGCCCGGCCGCGCCCCCCCCCACCACCCGGGGGTGCCGTCCCTGCCCTCCCCACACCCCCATCCCGCGCCCCCACGCCGGGAGCCCCTAACTCTCTAGGACGCCTTGACCGACGCGCGCCGCGCACACACGCACACCACGCACACGCGCACACGCACACACGCACACGCCCCCGGGAGCCGCCGCCCGCGCCCGGGGCCGCTCACGTCTTCCTCGCCGCAGTCGCACTCCCTCCCCGTCCTCCAGGTACCCGTTGCCGCACCGCCGGCCTCCGTACAGCGTCCTGGTGTCCGGCATGTTGGAGAGACACATCCCGCCCCCCGACTGCAGGTACCTGTCCAGCTCCTTCCGATTGCAGCCGTTGAACACTCGGGGGAAGGGGTGCCTGCGGGAGGACGAGGGCGGAACGCGTCGGGGGCGTCGTCCGACGCCGCAGCCCCACGGGGCACGCCCTTGATAACGCCGATCTCCCAGCCTGCCTCGGGAAAACAGGAGCCCCGCCATGCCGCTCCTGGTCTCTGGTGTGTGTCCCTACGCGCCGGGCGGGCGCTGTGCTGGGCAACACGGTGAGATGCCATCTTACGCAAACGCACAGAACCAGAACAACTGCCGGGCGCGAGCGGCCCACGCTTGTCATCCTAGCCAGCCAGGAGGCTGAGATCTGAGGACAGAGGTCTGGAGCCAGCCCAGGCCGATAAAACCCAAGAGACTCTCATCTCCAATTAACCAGTTAAAAAGAAAAATCCAGAATGGAGCTGTGGCTCAAAGTGGTAGAGCGCTAGCCTGGAGCGCAAAAGCTCAGGGACGGCGCCCAGGCCCTGAGTTCAAGTTCCGGCACCAACCAACAAAAAAAAAGCCGAGGGAGAGTTTAAGCCCCAGCATCAGCACCAAAAAAAAGTGGGGGGTGGGGGTGGGGAGAGGGGATCACAAAGGAAAACATCCGGCAGGGACAGTTTTATGGGTGACTATCCTCTGTTAGCAATGAAGGAGACTCAGGGCTCAGCGGCATCGAACCTGCGGATGGAATCGCAATGTCCTCCTTACGCTCTGCCCTGGCTTCCCTGCCCGTGGCTTCGCAGGGAAAGTAACACGTTGGGAATCGGTCACGACATTCAAACACAAACACTGTTTAGCAGAGGCTCTTTGGGGCCAGCTGGCAGAGGCGGGGGGCGGGGGGGGGGGAAGCCTGGCCCCGCCCGACTCCTCCCCGCGCCATCCAAGGCCCTTGCGGCTCCACTCACCCAGTGGCGGCGGCCATGATGCATCCGCCGTCCTGGGCGCTGGCCGGGCAGCAGTGCTTCACATCGTGGCTCATGCCGAAGTTGTGGCCCATCTCGTGGGCCATGGTGGCGGCCACACCGATGGCGTTGTCGGAGTGGTCCTGCCCAGGGAGAGACGCCGGGTCGTGAGAGGGCCACCTCCCCACTCCCCCCACCTGCACCCCCCAGTCTCCTCAGCCACCCTTGCCGCTTCCTCCTGGGTCCTCTACCCCAGGTTCCTCGGGCCTGCTTTCAACCAGAGCCCAGAGACACTGACATCAAGGCCAGTTATGGGGGTGCCGAGGGCAACCCCTCCCCGATACAGGTACACCCTCTGGGAAGACCGCGGTTTGAGGCCAGCTGAGCCCCAAAGACTGCAAGACGCCCCCATCTCAACCAATGAAACACTGGGCGCAGTGGCACACGCCTGTCATCCCAGCTGGACAGGAAACGCACACAGGAACATCTATTTGTGGTCTAGGTTGGCTCAATCGAAACGCAAGACCCCATATATTGGAAAAAAAGAGGGCTGGGATGTGGCTCAAGTGGTAGAGGGCCCGGAGTTCAAGCCCCCAGTACTACAAATTGAAAAGAAAAACAGCAGACAAAGCCGAAGCAGGTAGAGCCCAGAATGGTGTTGCAGATCTGTAACCCCAGATACTTGGGAGGCGGAGGCAAGAAGACCCCTGAGCCCAGGAGTTCGTGAACCAACAAGTCAATGCAACACAGAGGCAGCCAAGAGACTCACCAGACATTTCTGTGTCTTTCCCACATCTATTTTTAAACAATCCTATTCCTACTCTGAGACTATGAACTGGATTTGACAAGTGAGGACGCTCGCGAACCGTCCCAAGCCACAGACATTCTCTCCGAAACCAGTAGGTTCTCAGCGGATGCCTGTGCTTTCCAACTTCACGCCATTTCATCAGTCAATCGAGGATGAAGAGCGGGAGGGGAGACCCCCCCAGGTGGCCGGGTGGACTCGCTCCATTTCTGCTCCCAGGTTAGAACCGGGAGATCAGAAGGACACCCGGTCAACAACACACTCTCAGCAAGTCAGAGGGAACTTCACGAAACGGCCATGTTCCTAACCCTGACGCCGGGGCAGGCCCGAGACCCAGAGTGACAAACCTACTTAGGTAAGACTTGTTATGAAAACCCTTCCGTCTTCCTTCCCTTACTATTGGCTTGGAGCAACAGACAAGAAGATAAGAGAGCTCCAAGAGCTCTCCTGAGCTTGAAAAATAAATAAAAAGTAAAAACCAAACTACAGTAAATGAAAACTCATCCCTGGGTACCTTCGTCTCTTAAAGCTCAGTGACGTCGCGTTCAGCGACGGCTCCTGTTAATGTCGGGGAGTCCCTCTTCCTCCATAACCAACGTCCACTTCTTTTTGAAGCGTGGCCTCCCCTACATGCCTGTAATCGCAGCCTCGCGAGGGGCAGGGAGCCTGCCTGGAGACGGCCCGGGGGAGGGGGTGGGAAAGCCCAGCTGTCCAGGACCGAGCCCGTGAGGCCCGAGGGACACAAACAACGGCCTCCAGCGGCCATCGCCCTTGGTGGCATCCGCACATGGCCGCACACGTACCGCGTTCACCCCTCCGGACTGGTACACCGAGCACATGGCCATGAGCGGGGCCAGGCCGATGGTGGCGCCGTGGAAGGACAAGCCCCTAGAGGAGGGAAGAGGAGAGGCGACCACGTGAGCAGGGCCCAGAGCTGCTCCCGTGCACCCGGAGTGGGTACCCTCCCCCCCACCCCGCGCCCCGCCATTCACAGATCATCCCCCAGGGGAGGGGCCGGTAGCCCTGGCTGCACACTGTCCCAGACACCCTCCCCCTCCATTGCCCAGAGCCACCCCCCCCACCCCCCCCACCCCCGCCGCCACCGAGGAAATAGGCGGAGGGGGCTCCGGCCTCAGCCCCGCCTCCGTGCTGTGTCTCGGGCCAGATTCATTCTTCCAGCACTCGGAGGCCCGGGTGTGGGGCGTAAGGAAACAGCTGTGTCCCATCAGGAACCTTCCAGAGTGCAGCCGGGTGCACGGCTGAGCTGTTTCTTCCTTTGTTTTTGCAAGGGTAGCCTAAATCTGCCAGCAGCCAGCTATGGGGTCCCCCCCACCCCCCGGTTCCTCTCCCTGCCCTGCTTGATAAATCCTTCTCTGAGCCGCATCTGTGTCTAGGGGGAGTGAGGAGGGGTGCGTGGAACTCCCGCAGCGCGGCCTCCGCGGTCGTTCAGGGATCTCCGTGGATGCTGTGTCGGGGTGGGGATCTGCGTCTACTTGGGAGCGTTAGAGCCTCTAACGTCCATCTAGTGGGTTCTAGACGGGAGGTTGGCCGAATTCCAGAGACTCGTCTCCGGAGAAGCGGGCGGTGAGGGAATATGCAAAACAGACGCTAATCTTATCTAAAGCCCTCCTTGGTGTTCTAGCAACTCGAACTCGGGCTCTGAGAGAACCCCAAAAGTAAGATGTCAAACGGCGTCCACGCCGAGTCCTCTCGTCTCGGGGACCGAAGAAGGCGGTGTGCATCGTCTCTGTGCCTTTCCTTCTCGCCGCTCTCACCATACGAAGCAATTACACTCTGGGGACTGCGCCCCCTGAACCCCATCGCTGTGTACATTTCTTCCTGAGGCTGCTAAACTAACCACAGTCCCTCCTTGAGCCACCCCGGCCCGGGGCACCGTTCCTACACTCTGTCACTTCTTGATTCCCCCCGAGTTCCTGGAAAAACAAGGAGCCCACCGTGGATCAGCAAACCCTTCCCTCCGCGGGGCGCCGGGCACAGAGCACGCGTGTGAGAGAAGCCTGGTTATCCGGACCCAGCCCTCCACTGAGAGGGGGCAGAAAGGGCAAACTGAGGCCAGCAGCACACACCCAGCCCCCCCCCCCGTCCCACCCCCCCCGGGAGGGGACTGACGTGATGAGCTGGGCGTTGTCGTGGTGCTTTTGCTTGAGCAGCTTCCTCCTCCAGCCCAGGAAGGACCAGAGGGTGGTGTAGGGGTTCTCCGAGACCTCACACATGTTCCCGTGCGTCCACACCTCCAAGCCCACCAGCGCGATCCGGATGTTCAAGGACCGGTAAAACTGCAAGGACACGGACGTCACCCCCTCGGCCAGCACCCCGTGGGGACGATACAGCTGCCCCGACAGCGCCCCCCCCCACCCCACCCCACCCCCAGCCAGGGCCTCGGGATGCCCGGTGCAGGCTGGTGGCGAGCAATCCGGCAGAGGGCGCTCGCGTGCGCCCCCTGGTGGCCGGTCCCCCCCCCCCCCATCTCACCTTGTCCACATAGTTGGCAATCTCCAGGAGCTTGTGCCTGGTGGCGTCTTGGTCTCGGCGGTTCTTCTCAAACTAGGAGGAACAACACAGCCAGGTAAGAACCGCCCCCCCCCGTGCCTCTTCCCAGGCCCTTCCTGGGCTTCATCCCTCGTTCTTCCCCCGCCTCCCCCCCCCCTTTCGGTGTGCAGTCACTCCAGGCTGATGGTCACCCACGTGAGCCACGTCTCGGTCGCCTGCGATACTGGTTATCTCTGAGGGCCTCACCTCCCACCTGGGTGGGATACAGCCACTGTCATCTTCCAGTCACAGCTGGCGTGACAGGGGTAGCACTCGCACATCTGGGCTCCCTCTACGCAGAGGGAGTCCCACGCCACTGACTTTTCTTCCCTGGACTGGCCTCGAACCATGATCCTCGCGCTCTCAGCCTCCCCTGTAGCTCGGGATGACAGGGATAGACCACCGCACCTAGCGAGGGGCTCACAAAGGAGTCTAACAAGCTGTGCTGCCCAGGCTGCCCTCAAACCACAATCCTGCTGTTCTTAGCCTCCCAAGAAGTTAGGGTTACAGGTGTGAGCCAGTGGCGTCGTTTTTATACGATCATATTCTCCACCACTCTTGGGAGTGAGTTTCTTAGGTCGGAGCTGTCTTGGCGTCTGCCTGCTCAATGCTGGGCTGATTGTGCAGGGAGAATTGTGAACTGAATCATATGCTTCCAGCGCACGAAGTCCAGACAACCTTATTTTCCTGTCCCTCAAATGACAAGGCCCCTGGCCACCTCCCTCTGGGGTTTAAAGAGGTCTGGATCCGATCCTTTCCTTGGTCACCCAGATAATAGGTTTTCCTCTGTCTTCCCACCAACTCATCAAAACAGCAGCTGCTGTGAGCAAGACACTGTGCTCAGCATGTTGGTCCCAGACTGGACGACCTTCAATTACAATGCCACGAGGACCGGAAATAACCACACGAACAGATCCCGAGTTTAAGGAGCACATAATTAAAACGGGCCATGAAGCCTGCTGAAAAAAACACCTGCAGAAATAGCCGCCCTGGGAGGCCACAGGGTGTCATGCGATGGGCGTTGGCAACAGGATCGTT
This sequence comes from Perognathus longimembris pacificus, assembly GCF_023159225.1. Taxonomy (NCBI): domain Eukaryota; kingdom Metazoa; phylum Chordata; class Mammalia; order Rodentia; family Heteromyidae; genus Perognathus; species Perognathus longimembris. The sequence goes on from NC_063185.1 coordinate 18,288,139, forward strand.
AGATGTTTGGCAAACCGGCTTTATCTGGCAGTGCCTTCCCTGGGGAAGAGGACTCTGAACCAGACACTGATAATCCGGCGGAAGAAGAGCGCTGTGTCTCGTGGGCGCTATCTGTCGTGGCTGCCAGGAGAATCTATTAGCATTATCATTCTGTCTCAGAACCGTAAGATCTCTGCCAACTATTTACGATGCAGGGGAGCCTCGTAATTTAAAAGACAAAAAGAACAAGGTTCCTGTAGCTGAAACTTAAATTTGCAAGAGGCGAGACTGTTCCATGTGTTCCCACCGGGAAACTGAATGTGGGTAGCGGTTTGTGTTGATCTTAAGCGTCACCCTCAATCTGTGTCATTCCAAACCTTCACATCCTTCCTCTATCCTCCTCCACGGGAATAACCAAACAAGCTGATGACCACAGCCAAATACAACACCTGCGGTGTTTGCTCGGCCAAGATGGTGTGCCTGTCCTCATGCAGGGAAGACACACACACACACACACACACACACACGCGCACACACACGCACGCACGCACACACACACACACTCACTCCCTTCTCTTACTTCCTGACCTTCCTCAGGACTGTCATCCTTGCTTTCTACAGAGTTGTAAGTTCTAAGCTCCTGGGAGACAGATCTCAGCAAAATGGTAATCTGGAAGTTTCCATCACAAAGGCCCGCCATTTGTTAACTTGGTCTTGGGTGGCGAAAAGCTCTGACAGCAACACCATCTGCTCAGTAAATATTTATTAGAACACTGGGGTGGGATTTGGCTCTTTCAAATCCATGAATCCCATCCCCAAACAGCAAGGCCACCATAGTGGAAGGCATTGCGTAAAAGCGTCAGCAGCGGGAATCTGTAAACCTTTCTTTCCTGCAAATATTTCAGGCTAGCTGGGCCCGTCCACAGCTCCTCAACCCTGCCTCAGTGGGCTACGAGCAGCCTTGTTTACTACCAACCCACGGGCACGACTGGGTTCCAGGAAACTACACAGCACGTGGTGGAACGGATTTGGTCGGTCGCAGGGTAGTTTATAACCCCGGAACTCAAGAAAACAAACATAGACTTGAACCTTTCATTTCCTTGAGCGATGCCGAAAGTACATGGCATCCCCACCAACCTCCCTTCCTGTGGCATCATGGAAGTCCTTTGCAGGCCTGTGTCACAGCGATGCCGTCCCCCCCTCCATCGTGAGCCTTGCTCCCAGTTCCCCCTTGGATCCGGATTCACGTCAGGAGCAGATCATGCGGACAACTACCCAGGAGCTGCCACAGAGGCCCAGGCGGGGACTCGAGGATCTGCTTGCGCCAGTTCTGCTCCCCCTGCCCCCCCCCCCCCGACAGTCCCCATCCCCCCGCCCCCCCCCCCCCCCGCCCAGGGGAGGAGGCTGTTCTGTCTCTGCACCCTGTTGTAAATCACCAGCCAAGCAGCCCTCCTGTTTTCTGTCTTCCCCCGCTCCTGCCAGATGAATTAACTGTCAGGAATCTATTTCTCCCTGCACGGCATGGGAGGCGCCTGGAAGATGGGAGGGGGGGAAGAAGTGGAGAGGGGGATGTGCTGGTGCTCCACAGGGCAGTGCTGAAGGGGGTGGGGGCTTGGGGCCTGCTCCCCACTTCGATTCCACCCCCTACCCCCCCACATCTGTACCACACTAGTCCTTGGAGAGGAAAGGAAAACACTAGTGTGTACACACACACACACACACACACACACACACACACATACACAGTCTGGAAAAACCAACACTCCTCAGAGCGAACACCAGGTTCCCTCCCCGAATGCCCTTCGCCCCCCGCTCCTGTGCCCCGTGACCCCCTCCCGGTCCTTCAACACAGCTCAAGGGCCCCCCGGTCGATTGCCACCCACGCTGGAAAGCAGCTCGGAGGCCCGGCCTCCCCTCTCTCCCCACCCCCCCCCCAAGCCCGGCCCCCAGGACCCAGCAGAGCCGAGGGGAATATGAGGTCTTTTGGGGGGTAGCTCGTGTGTCGGGGAGACACACTGGGGACATGTTGGACGAGCTCTGCCCCTGGGGTGCTGGAGTGGGCAGGACAGGGGAGCCGACACGGTTTGGGGGAACCTGGACGGTCGGGCACCCACCAGGACGGCCCTGGGGCAGCAGAGCAACACGAGCAAGAGAGTGGCATCCCGTAAGACAATGGGAAATATACGAAACTTAGTACAGCAGATTTAAAACTTTCTTCTTTTGCGATAGAGAATTCACAGACCACGCCCCATATGAATAAATAACAGGAGATGAAGGCCTTCACGGTGCACTTGTATCTAAGAAATGCCAACCACATTTTCATTCTCTAGGTTTCTTCTTCTTCTTCTTCATGCTGGTTCTGGGGCTTGAACTCAGGACCTGGGCACTGTCCCTTAGTTTTTGTGCTCAAGGCTAGTGCTCTTCCACTTGAGCCACACCTCCACGTCCAGCTACCAATCTTGATCCTCAGTCCTCAGCCTCCTTAGTAGCTAGGATTATAGGCGTGAGCCACCTGTCCCAGCCTGTCTAGCATCCGGCTTTTCTATCTTATTGGTGTATTGAGCTAGGATAGGCTTTTCCCACTGAGGTATTTCCCCGCCCCCTCTGCCCCATTTGGGTCATTTCCCCAGAGCAGTCTGAAGCCTGGAATGGCCACTATCAAGAGAGCCATGATTCCGCTAAACCCACCACGTCCCCCTTACCTCTGCATAATCTGCCACCAGATAAAGCTCCACATATTTCATTGAGTGCAAACTGTCCCTTTTCATCTAAGAAACACAGAAGCAGATCAGAGCTGGAGAGATGGTGGACTTGGCCTCAGGTAAAGAAACAAAACAGTAACAAAAAGCCTGCTGAGAAATACAGGAGGTGGTTAGTTAAGTGGTGGAACGTAGGCCCACCTAGTAGGGACTCACACACTGATGGCCAAGTTCCTAAATAACCTTTAGACAATGTTCTGGGGCTGGCAATATGGCCTACTGGCAAAGTGCTCGTCTCGTATACATGAAGCCCTGGGTTTGATTCCTCAGCACCACATATATAGAAAAAGCCAAAAGTTAGCATTGTGGCTCAAGTGGCAGAGTGCTAGCCTTGAGCAAAAAGAAGCCAGGGACAGTGTTCAGGCCAGCCCTGAGTTCAAGCCCCGGGACTGGTCAAAAAACAAAACCAAACAAAAAAAAAAGACAATGTTCCTACATTTTTTAGTATAAACCATGACTTCTGTGCCTATGAGGAAAGTGGCGATCTCAAATTTCCTCTATTTTTTCACCTTCTGTAGTTTTCTTTTCTTTCCTTCTCACCCCCCACCCCCCAGTTGTAGGGCTTGAACTCAGGGCCTGGGAGCTGCCCCTGAGCTCTTTTGCTCAACGCTAGTGCTCTACCACTTTGGGCCACAGCATCACATCTGGATATTTCTTTGATTAACTGGAGTTAAGCGTTTCAGGGACTTTCCTGCCCCGTAGTCCTTAGAACTCAGATCCCAGAGTAGCTAGGATGACAGGCATGAGCCACCTTTCCCTCCCTTAATTTGGAAATGCTCCTGGATTCAAAGAAAGGGTGCCCCGAGGGGACAAACCTAGTCCCAGCCTGAGGGTCACACAGAGGGGTTTGGAACTCACCCTGCGAGGTTGTTTCTTGGTCTGTTGTGTAAACGGAAGGGCCCAGTCCCCCGCGGTGGGCCTGGAGTGCTCAAACCCACAGTTCCCAGTGGGCAGCTTGAGATGTTCAGATCTATAAATAAGGTGTTGTCCCTGGCTGTCAGGGAGGGGCTCGATGATGTAGCTGAGGTTACTTCTCACTGTAATCAGTCCTCTGTTGACAGGAGAAATAGAATCTCTGGTCAGGGACAGTGAGATAGCAACAGGCCCACGTGCAAAACGGCATGGATGGCTTGACCGCCGCCCAACTCCCCTCCTACCATCAGCGTCAGATGCAAGCTCAATGTCTTCTCCCTTTCTGGAAACACACGCGTGCGGTGTGGGGAGAGAGTCCACAACCTCAGGGGGCTTCGACCCCCCCCCCCGAAACCCATCACAGGTTTCGAAGCTCTGAGCTTCGCATGACAAAACACAAGTCTGCCTACGATCCAAGAGAAACCTAGATGATTTTCCACGGCTTTGTGGATCCACAGTGGATTGGGTGGACAGAAGTGGAACCCCGCGGGTACAAAAGCCCGGCTGTAATTCACAGCCTACCGCCGGACAGCCGCTTACACCGCAAGCATTTACTAGGCTCCAGCTGTATACAGATGCTGGGCTAAACTGCTAAGGCTCTAACAGTGAACCAAGTGCCCGCCCTCTCGAAGCAGAGCGTCGACACTGTAACGTGCAGGAGATCCTCCTCCCTTCAGGGATGGATGGGCACAACTGCCTGGACTGCCACATCGGCTAGGCCTCAGAGGGCCGCGGAGGCTCACAAGAGAGTGCCCACTGCCGGTGGCTCCCACACACCCTCGGGAAGGCGGGTAGGGCCCACGTGGAAGCTACCCGCCTCCACACAGGGGGAGGAACGCCACGGCGAGGGAATAGGATGGAGGATGAAGCCCAGGACGACCTCCCGGGGATCCCGGGAGCATTTCCTGTGCTCCAAGACCCCACTCGGCGTCCTGCCTCGCAGCCAGCTCCCAGCTCCGAGACTCTGCCGCCGTTCACCGGCAGTCCTGTCCTCTCAGGTCGGTCTCCACCCCACCCCACCCCACCGCTGCTCCCCACTCGTTCCCAGTGCCAGCCCCAGGTTCTGTCCTTTGGGAAGAGCCGACAACGGTGTCAGGAAAGACATCACTGGTCGGCGAGCGGCTGTAGCCCTCCCCAGACCCCATGCTGGGCTGGGCTACACCAGCTGGTGGTCCCGGGAGCACGGGGGTGGGGCCGTCCTTCTTGCACCCAGCGAGTGGAAAGTTCCACGCTGCCGTCGGTTCACAGGAAGAAACCTCTGGGCAGCGGCCGCGTCTAAATGAGCGGCATGAGGAGGGCGAATCATCACGGCGGCTATGGAGGACGGAGCCTTTGCTGCCCGCCGGGCTCTAGAACGTCTTTTCCTTATTTATACCACACGTCCCCGATCGTCACGATGGAGATCCCCCGGGGGACGAGGGGGACACGGGGGCTCAGCAAGGCTCGTTCCTTAACCCAAAGCCACACACGTAGTAAAGTAAGTGGCGGAGCGCCTCCATCTTCACCTGGGCCTGACCCAGCCGTCAGGAATGCTCTGCCCAGGGGACCGGCACGGTATCCCCAGACAGACAGACAGACAGACAGACACACACACATTTTCCAGGGCACTCAGGCTTAGGCAGAGCCCACAGACCAGTACTGGCTGGATTCCTTCACAAATGGTAGCTATTCCTCACATTGCTACTGTGTTAGGGGGGTTGGAGGCGTGGCTTACGCGGTACCGCGTCAGCCAATGAGCACAAGTGTCACAGGCCACATTCAAGTCCCTGTGTCAGAAGAAAGCCAAACCAGACAGATTTGGGCATGCAAGAAGCGAGGGGAACATTTACACGGCGGCACCTTAATCGGACACAGGTTTGGGGATGATGCGGACATTTGGCACTCGCAAGGAAATGGTGGGTTACCCCTTCGGAGTCTGCAAACGCCCCTAGTGACTAACTTAGCCCAAATCCTCAAAGATGTTAGGAACCCCAATGATGTCACAAAGTACGGTATCACATAGGCACATTGCCTCTTGCAAGTGTTTCCAAGCGCATATGCACTCGCACACTCTTTGGCATTATTTTACTATGCTGGGGTATCCCTTCTTCAACTTTACAGTCACCCACAGAGTTGCCTTAGACAAGGGGTGCAGACAGCAGCCGGAGGCCCCTGAGGGCCTCTGTCTCTTAGCCTGCAGATCCCTCTGTGGAAGTCCTACCCGGTTTCCAGGAGAGCCCGGTCTCCATGGCAACATCTCAAGGCAGGGTGGCCTGAAGGTCCCCGGGAGGTGGCTTGGGTCTGAACCCGGCCGGGTGGCAGCTGCTCCTTCCCCTAAGACCGGATGGAGCCATGGGACACGAGTCTCCAGCTCATGACACCAGTCATCCACAACCCTGGTTCCTTCAGGTATGGAGGGAGGGGGCCGGGTCCCTCCCCCATCCCAGGGTCCCCCCCCCCCCCCCCCGCCCCAAGCAGGAAGCATACAAACCAGAAACACATGGGCGGCTGGGCTTCTTCGGCACAGCTGCTGGAGTGATTCACCAGCGGCCCGGCCAAGTTCCCACCACTCCAGGCACAGGGGATGGAAGGGGAGACTGTAAGAAGGGGGTCACACCTGTGCCGGTCTGGTCCTCTTCTAGGGAAGGACACTGTTTACTCCCAGACTGCAGCTGGGAATGGCCAGGGCTTGTAAACACCACGGAGAGGCCAGTTGGCTCGGCTCAACCAAATCGCTTGGCGGGGGGGGGGATTTCAGGCTGGCTGGGTTATGGCCTCTTCCGGGCAAAACCTATTTCCTGCCTAATTCCCACAGGAGACGCACCGCACAGCTTGACCGCGGAGCCCGGGGCCAATTCATAAACACACGCGGGGCCTGCCGGAAGAGGGGCCCTCCATTGTTTATGGAAAGCTGGCAAACGCTTCCCAGGGTTTCACCGCTACAAGAGGAGGTGAAGCCCATGCCCGTCCTTGATGCTTAGGTGACAGATGGGGAAACTGAGGGCTCCCAAGCTACAACAGCTTGTGGTACTTAGTGCATACAGCAGGCACTCAATAATAACTTGCAGAATGGAAGTAGCCATCATCATTGCATGATGATGGAAGGATGTACAGAAGCTGGTACCTCCCCGGAAATACACGCGGAAAGCACTTGTGCACGTCTTTCCTTTCCCCAGCCCCGAGGGAAAGTCTCCCCCTCCCTTTGACGAAACTCTCCATCACCACATGTGAACACAATCCTGGGGAAAGCAGAGCTCAATTCCAGAAAATGTGAGGGGGTACCTAGGATTTCCCGCGTGGGGGTCAGCTGCCGGCACCCACCCCAACCCCCCGAGATCCTCGGCCTTGGGCCTAGCTCCGCTTGCCTTGTGCACCTCGTTTCTCAGGAGAGTTCCAGGGGCTCTCCCGTAGTTTCGGGGTCTCTTACCGAATGCCCCGGCAGGTGCTGAGGGTGACGCTGGACTCTCCTTCATTCCTCACAGTGCCGTGGTAGAAGCAGTGGTCCTGGCGAAGGAACAGAAAGAGGAGGTGAGGGTCCCCGGCGCTGGGCGGAAGCTCGGCGAGGTGAACGTCAGGATTGTGACACGGGTGACTGGTCGTCAGCTCCATCTCTACCCTGACTCCGCGTCACCTCAGCCCACGTGTCAAAAAGCCTTTGAAGCCGGGGACCGGTGGCTCACGCCCGTCATCCTAGCTACTCAGGAGGCTGAGGTCTGAGGACCACAGTTCAAAGCCGGGGCGGGAAAGTCCGTGAGATCCTCATCTCCCACGAACCACCAGAAAACTGGAAGTGGAAAACTAGCCTTGAGCAAAAAGAGCTCAAGAGACAGCGCCCAGACCCTGAGTTCAAGCCCCACAACTGACCAAAAATGTAAAAGGCCTCCGACGCGACCAGCTGTTGGGGATTATTATGGCCTGGGAAAGACTGCCCTTCCACCAGCCTTGGGACAATAGAAGTCCCTCCCACCTTCTGGCCTCCACCCCTTGGGAGGTGAACACGTGCGTGCCACCATGATGGGGTTGTCCCGCCCACAAAGGGAAGTTTCGTGATGTCACTTGATGAACGTGACCCCTAGCCTATGACTGACCCTTTGGCCAGCCCCCTTTCCTTCCCACCATTACTTCTATATAAGTGCCCTTCCATATTAAAGTCTTTGAGACGCATTCCACCACCGCAGCGTGTCCCTGATGCCTTCCTTTTCGCCTCCGCCCTCGGTAACATGTGGGGGGGACTGGGGGGAGGGGAAGCTTCAGCAACCCGTCCTCAACTTAGCGTTTGCCCATGTGAGCACGCCTTTGGCCTTCCGCTGGCGGAGGGCCAGGCTGGGTGCTCTTTCATAGAGTTTGTGGTTACCATTCTCCCCGTGGGGGGAGAAAGGGGGTGTCCAGAACCCCAACAACCAGCTACCATCTTGTTTGGATTCTTGTTGAAATCTGGAAGGTGGGGGCTGGCACGTGTCCTTCTGCCCACTGAGCAGCTGAACTCGGGGGCGAGGGCTTCTTCCAAAGATCTCCCCGCTTGCTGGGAGAGCCCCGGATTTTCCCATCTGTTCACATGGACCCACGGGAGGTCCCAGATCCAACATCTTACAGCCTTAGACCCCCAGAAAGAGAAGCAGCCAACGTGAAGCCGGAGGCCGAGAACAGGGATGAAGGGGCCACGGGCCCAGGGACCCCACGGAGCCCCCCGGAAACTGTGAGCGGCAACAGGGGTTCCTGATGGCCTTCCCTGGCCATCCTGCCTTGTGGTCATCTACTCCCCCAAACCCAGCTGCATCCCCCCCTCATTGTTCACGGCTGCTGATGAGCACATTACCAGCCCCGGGCAGGGCCCCAGAGGGGCCGTAACGGACAGGCGGGGACACAGCTGCCGTTTCTAGGGGCCCGTGGTCTTGTGGGGGTCGGTCCTCACTTAGAAAGTCAAAGGTCGTCTCAAACAAAGCTGACGGGGCTCAGCTGCCAACTGGCTGCCTCGCAGGCACGAAGCCCGGCGTTCTCAAGCCCCGCGCCGACAAGAGCACAACCACGAAGCCCAAGCAGAGCGGCTGCGGCAGCTGCCAGGCAGACATGACTGCCGAGCCAGACAACGCGCACGCAGAGGTGGGGAACAAGGGGCCCTCTGAGCTGAGCTCTTCTGAGCAGCATCCTCCTTTCCCACTTTTTTGGGAGAAGGGGTGTGTGTGTGTCAGTTGTGGGACTTGAACTCAGGGCCTGGGCACGCTCCCTGAGCTCGTTCACTCAAGGCTATGGCGCTCTACCCTTGAGCCGCAGCACCGCTTGCGGTGTTCCGGTGGCTCACTGGGGATTAAGAGTCTCAGGGACTTTCTTGCCCGGGCTGGCTTTGAACCACCCTCCTCCGATCTCAGCCTCCTGAGGCACCGGAAGCCCCTTCTTCGTCGGAGGCAGGAGGCCACCCCGTCACGGTTCTGTTCCAGTGGAAGCGGTCACGCTGGAGCGTCGCTCCAGACACCAACCCTGAGCTAACCGTCAACCAGGCCACGCGCCCATGATTAGAGACAACTTTGACTCTCCATCCCTTCCCCACCTTCCTGCCCCCAAGTTCCTTATTTAACCGGAGCCAGTGTCCGCCCTCCCTCCCCCCACCCTCCACCCCCCACGAGGCCTGAAGCTGCGCTGGAAGTGCCGTCTTCCCACGGCTGCCACGGAATGAACCTCCTTTCTCTGCCTTCGCCAAGCCTCTGCCTTTGCAGACTCCGAGACTTTGGGGTGTAAGCACCCAGCTTCTTCTTGTCCATCACTCGAGCCACAGGGGAGGCATCACAATTCCCTGGGTCTTAAACGAGGCAGTTGGTGGCCTTCGGCCTTTGGCAGAGGAAAGTCACCAGGCCAAGGGGGCAATTAATCCCCTAGCAGCTAGGAAAGAGGGGCGGGGCAGGCCAACCGCCCCTGGCCGGGCAGCCATCTGCCTGTCACATGGCTCCCCCAAAGGCTCGGGGGCCTGCAGGCAGGCAGATCCTCACGTCAGCAAGGAACACCTCGACCCAGACACGCCCCTCCCCCGGGCCCGACCCCGCATCCACGGGGAGAGCTGCGCCTCTCTCCTTCCAAGCCAGTGATCCTGGGCTCTGAGTTCAGGAACTCCGGTGGTGACCACCCGGTCACCCTGGGCTTGGGACATGATGGTGGCTGAGAGACTCCACCAAGTGGTGTTGGAACCCCAGAGCGGGGTGGACCTCAGGGCCTGAGCACTGTCCCTGGCCTCATTTTGCTCAAGGCTAGCACTCTGCCACTTGAGCCACAGCGCCCCTTCTGGCCATTTTCCGTATATGTGGTGCTGGGGAATCGAACCCAGGGCCTCATGTATACGAGGCAAGCACTCTTGCCACTAGGCCATATTCCTGGCCCCTAGCCTCGCCACTTCTGAACTCGGGCACGTGATCTTTCCTCTTCTCGAAATTCCCTCATCTGCACACTCTGCAGTTGGAAAAGCTGTTATAAATTCCCATAAGAAGCGATGATTCATTGTTTGCTACCACCGCCCTGGCGCTCAAGATACCAGCATCTCCAATGTTTAAGATAAAACAACAACAACCACTGAATAACACTGAGGTCAAAGGGGTGGATGAAGGCCACAAGCCGGTTAAAGCCAAGACTACACAGCTGTGGACTTGAGTCAGGCCTGGAATTCTCTCTCTCTGCTGGCACCTACGCTAAGATTCATTTCCCCAATGACCTGGCCTAGATTAGAGCCACAGCCCGCAGGCCTAGCCCTCCATCTAGATAAGGTTCCCAGAATTCCCACTACAGAAGGCCAAGTTTGGAGGAGGAGACAGCCCTGATCTGTGGGCCAAGGGCTGCTGCTGGAAGGGTTTATTCCATTCCTGTTTCTCCTTGATTTCTCAGCTTGCCAATGAGAAGGCTGCGAGCCTCCTGGGTCTGGGTGGGGACTTTGCAAGAGTCCAGTAGCAGAGGATTCAAGAAAATAATGAAAGCCAGGTGCCGGGGACTCACGTCTGCAATCCTAGCTACTTAGGAGGCTGAGAACTGAGGATTGCGGTTTGAAGCCCGCCTGGGGAAGGTAGAGTCTGTGAGACTCTTAAGTTCTTACCAACCACCAAATAGCCAGAAGTGGAGCTGGGGCTCACATGGCACAGAAAGCTAAAGGCCAGCACTCAGGCCCTGAGTCTAAGACCCAGTACTGTCATTACAAGAAAGAAACAGAGAAAACAGTGAGCCGTTCCACAGTCCAGCTGGGATATGCTTCCACCAACAAGGCCCTGGAGGAAGGAGGGCTGGGTGGAAGGCCTCTTCTACTTCTCTGTTTCTAAGAGAGCCTTGAAGCTTCTCTGCGCCAGCAGAGAACACAAAGCCCTGATGGAGGACCAGCGATGAAGTCACTGCATTCCATGGGTTCTCGGGTTGGGGGGGTCGCCCTGGGGGGGGGTGGGGGGCTCTCATACCAGAAAGTATGAGCTCATAGACGACTTGGGGACACAGACCATTCTTGAGCTGTGGGTCTGAGGGCAGAGGAGCCAAACACGGAGGCGTTTTTGTGAAGCTGTCTTGGTGAAAATGACCAACGCCTGCTCCTGGCCCCGATGGCCGAGCACCGAGGCAGGAAGGGAGGAGGAGGAGCCTGGTGAAGGCCGGGGTCACCACGGGGCACCCTCTCAACTCCTGCGGGAACCAGGAAGGCCCTGGTACAGGTGATGGACTTTCACTCACACCCAGCGTGGGGAGCCCTTCAACTTCCACGTGACCCCACACTCCACCTTCTAGAACCATCCGCCACTGCCCTGTCCCGCGTCACGCAGGGGAAGCTGATAACCAAAGCCGAGCTGTGGGTGATTCTCTCTCTCTCTCTCTCTCTCTCTCTCTCTCACACACACACACACACACACACACTAAGAAAACAGACACAAAATAAGACAACTTTTATAACTTCAAAATCACATGAAAAAGGCAGACCATGAAATTTGTATCCTGGTCAGAACATCATACACCGCACGTCTCTATTGGGAAAGGGACTAATCAAATATCTAATTGGATGGCTTGACAGAATCATGTGGAAAGCATTTCTTTTACATAAAAATTTTGCTAGCATGTGAGTAATGAACATGTCAAGACCACACATACTTCAAGATGTCTTGTGTTCATTTCCGATCAGTGCAATGACCCTCAACCCTTCCGCCCCCTCGGTTAAGGCATTTTAGCCACAAAGGACGGGCGACTCCTGCTCACTCCCTTGGTCTTCGGTTAGGGGAAACAATCTCTTCAGAGAAGGGACCATTGCCACCACACACCTCCTTGGTCCTACCCACAGGACTCAGCTAGAGCCACCGTAGGATGGATAACGGCTGAGCTAACCGTACCTCGGATTTCAGCGTGCTGGTTTGAGGAGTGCCACTTGGGGTATAATGAGTTTCTGTATAGGCTGGAGCAAAAAGGTACCTGAAAAGAATAAAAGCAGATGTTAATTTCTTTTCCATCCTCCTGGGACCACAGCCAGCGATGTTTCTGATTAATCCATTTATCGAACTCTGGACCTGGGTTCTGTCCCTTAGCTTTTTCACTCAAGGCTAGGGCTCTACCCCTTGAGCCACAGCTCAAGGTTGATGGTTCATTAGAGACAAGAGTCTCATGGACTTTCCTGCCCAGGCTGAACCACAATCCTCAGATCGCAGCCTTGCGATTAGCTTGGATAACAGGCGTGAGCCGCCAGCACCTGGCTGCTGATTCGGTTTGGTTTTTCTTCCAACATTACATGTGACAGTGTTTAGAATCGGTCCATCCACTTCTCAAGGGAGTAACTTCCCTTCTGTTGCATGTTTGGGTGGGGTTGTCAATCAAGGGGTCCCAACTGCCCCTGGCCAACGACTGGTCCATGCTTCGGGCAAACCCAGCCAACAGCTGTTTCCAGGTCTGAGTGGATGGGCGTCAGAGATCTGCTCTTGCTACCGGGGTGCCTGGAGCCACCTTTGCCCTCTTTCCAAGACCGGGGCTCCTGTTCCCTGACTCAGTGGCTCTGCCCATTCTTTCTTTCCTAAGCACATTGGCTTCTCTTTTATTACAGATCCTCAGACGTGGACACAAAGAATCTCCTGCCAAAGGCCAGGTGACACCGGAGAGAACGTCCTTCAAAAGTTACAGGAAAAAAATGGACGTCGAAGGGATGCCCAGCTAGTGGTACCCCAGCCACCTTGGGGCCAGACGGGGAGACTCGTGGTGCCCAGGGAGTGAGACTCCTGTCTACACACAGGCGAGCCGGGCCGGATGCTTGAAGACTTGGCTTTTGATCCATTTCTACCATCTTGCTATCCTTCTTAGATTTTTCACTTCCCAAATTTGGCAAAGGCTGTCTCAAGAATCGACACGAGATCACACGCATCCCACACCTGGTTCAGAGTGAACGTGAGCCATTATCGTCACCGGCTCTGTGCTTGCCAGGCAGGTGCTTTGCCTCTGAACCATGCCTCCAGACCCTTTTTGTGCTGGCTATCTTTGACATAGGATCTCATGTACCCACCTACCCACCTACGCCATCGTCCACCGACTACTTTAGGCTTCCCACCATAGCTCAATGACAGGCATTCATTGGTCACTGTACCCAGCTCTCTGTTGAGAGGAGGCCTCATGAACGTGTCTCCCGGAGCTGGCCTCAATTCTCAATCCTCCCAAGGAGTTAGGATTACAGGTGTAAGCACCAGATTTACCATTGCTTTTAACAAGGCTTACGGTTGGAAGAACCCCCAAAACACTGATGGAATAGAGCTCCTTTTCTCTCTAACCCTCTCCAGCCAGTCTTGAAGAGACTATAAAGCAATTAGCTCATTCCTGCAGCCGGTTTCCTGGGTTGCTTTTAGAGACTGCATAACGATGGCTGGCCTGGGTTTAGAGTGTAATGGCCCATTCTCCGTGCCAGAGGGAAGGTGTGAATTCTTCCCACAGGAAATGCACTTGTGGTAAATACATTCTCATCCTCCTCTGAGTCTTAGCAGAAGCAAAATAAATCATTTATCCAGACCTTTGCTTCCTCTTTCGCAAAAAAAAAAAAAAAAGAGAAAAAAATGTATCTCTTTGATAAGCTGTCTTAAAAACCAAGTGTCACAGGGCCCAGCGATGGCCCAGGGCTATTATCCCAGCTACTTTGGAGTCAGAGAAAGAAAGATCATGGTTGGGGGCCAGTTCAGGTAAGAAAACGTTTTTACATGACCCTATCATCAAAGGCATGATGACATACACCTAAGATTCCCAGCTATGAGAAAGGCCTAGATAGGCCTTAGGAGAATCATAGTCTGAGGTTAACCTGAGCAATAGACTCAAGGCTATCTGAACAAGAATTAAAGCAAAAGGCCTAGGGGCATGGCTTAAGAGGTAGATTAGGGCTGAGAATGTGGCTTAGTGGCACAGTACTTGCCTAGCATGCATGAAACCCTGGGTTCGATTCCCCAGCACCACATACACAGAAAAGGCCGGAAGTGGCGCCGTGGCTCAAGTGGTAGAGTGTTAGCCTTGAGCAAAAAAGGAAGCTCAGGGACAGTGCCCAAGCCCTGAGTTCAAACCCCAGTGCTCCCCACACTCCAAGGAAAGAATCAATGCATACTAATACATCTCTCAAAGTATACTACACGCATACTAATGCAGTCTAAATGCCACGTCCAAAGACAGCCTTCTGCATTGAGCCTTGGAGGTTTTCATGCTTGCTGGTTCTCAGCCAGACATCCTCAGAAGATTCTTTCTATGGTTCTTACTCTGAGGCTCTGCCTCCAGCATCCATGTCTTAGCATTGAAAGGGTCCCCTGAAGTCATAATAATTAAACCCACTAGACTGTGGACTCATAAAGGCAGGGACCATGGCTGTCTTTCCAGACAACTCCCAACTATCTTGGCTAGCTCCCCACTAGCTGAGCAGTGGGCTTAGCTGTCAGCCCTAGCAAGCAGGCAGAGCCTGTTTATTGTGAATAAGTGGATGGATGAATGGATGGATAGAAGGTGGATGGATGGATGGATACAGGATGGATGAATGAATGGTGTAGGTATGGGTGAGTGGATGGATGATGAATATATGGTGGATACATGGAGGATGGGTGAGTGGATGGATGGATGGGTGGATAAATGGGTGGATGGATAATGGATAGATGGATGGATGATATATAGAAGGGTAGGTGGATATATGGGCAGTTGGATGGGGGAACTGATGATGGACAGATGAGTGGATAAATGAATTAGACGGACGGGTGGGTGGATAAATGGACACACAGATGGGTGGGTGAGTGAGTGGGTGGATGGACGGATGGACAGCTGGATGGGTGGGTAGATAGAGGTGGATGGATGGAATTTTTCCCTTGTCTAGGGAGTCTGCCTGGTAGCTGTTTCAACAATGGAAACTTCCAGGGGTGGCACACCCCTGACTACCCTGGCCCGTCCTCACCACATGTAATTCCGTTCTCACCCTGAGTTAAGAACTATCTCTGTCAGGGGCACCCACACCTGTCACCGGCCATTCCATCTTCTGTACCGGCTTTCTCTGTCCCATAACCCACTTGCAAATCAACATCGAGTTTAAAAAAATGCACATGTTGGGCTCCACCCAAGCAAGACGCACTGAATCAGATAGAAACCCCGGGGCCTGGGCCCAGACTACGGGTTTCGCTCCTTCCCTGGTGATTCTGATAAGACTCAGAACGGCTGCCCTAGACGGCAAGGTTCTGAGCAAACTTCAGCCACGTCAGGCAGGATGCGCTCACCTCGATCGATACCCCGGCCCCACCCCGGCCCCACCGAGCCTGAAAACCCACTGAGTTCCCCACGAGAAGCACGCACATGCCATGGCTCCGTGCTGGGATCAGGTCCTGGCTCAGACCAGCCCCGGCCCACAGTGGAGGCCTGGGAGGTGCCGCACGGCCCCATCACAGGGCCCAAGCTGAATTCCAACGCCGCCTCTGTCAGCTTAGCTCCTAAAGCGAAGCCGAAGCCGGGGCCCACGGCTCCCGCCTGCCATCCATCCGGCTACTCAGGGGGCTGAGATCTGAGGATCGCGGCTGGGAGCCGGCTGGGCCAGGAGAGTCGGTGAGACTCATCTCCAACTGAAGCAGCGGCTCGAGCGGCAGGGGCGCTAGCCTCAGCACGAAAGCCCGGGGGCAGTGCTCAGGCCCTGTGTTCGCACCCCAATACAGGCACCGTGGGGCGGCACACGGGCCCAGGGTGAAACACAGGCGGCTCAGGCTCCCCAATGGCCTGAAGAGAACCGTGCCTGCTCTGAATCCCAGCAGGAAAACCCCCACCCCAACAGACACTCACACACACACACACACACACTCACACACACACACACCAGACACAAACCCCAACCCCACTCAGGAGGGAGAGGCAGGGGGTGGAAAGAAACCCACAGAACTCAAGCTTCCTGTCCCCACCATCACCAAATTGGGTTAAAATAACTTCCAACTACCTTGAAAAACAAACCCGTACCCACAGCAACCCCCCTGCTCCTCCAGAGGCTGCCCTCCCCCACTTCCCTCCCCCTCCCTCCCATCTCCCCCCTTTTAGCCCTCCTCTGCCTCCTCTGCCCCGCTCCTCTTCCACCTGGTCCTACCAAGAATGGACAGATGTGGGACAGCTGTGTGGGCCCTGGGGATGTCTGGGCAGGCTCCGTCGTGGTTGCCCTCGGGGAGCTCTCCGTGGCCTAGGCCCCCTCCATTCCCCGCTCACTCTCTGAAGGCCGTGATCGTGGGATGCAGCCCAGCGGGCCCCCAGTGCCAGGAAGGCTCGTGGGTAGTTACTCCCCAGACGCTCTTCCAGGCCCGGGGAGCCCTCCTCCTCCTCCTCCTCCATTTAGAACCCCAACCATGATGGCTTGCTTCCCGACGGTGGCCGCGCCCCCAGCCCGTGCATCCATCCAGATAGCAACACGCTAACCAGAGTGGGAATGGAGTCTGCGCAAGCTACTCAAGCCCCGGACAATTCTCCTTTCCTTCTGGCCCTGGGGATGGGAACCCGGGACCTTGTACATACGTGTCGGGCAGGTGCTCTAGCATTCAGCACACCCTGTTTGGAGGACGGAAAGGCGCCGTCCAGCTCCCCAATGTGCCCACCCGACTCCCTGTTTACTCCTCCGGCCGGCAGGGTCTCAATCCTCTACCACCTCCCTACCAAGATGACCAGCGGTGCCAGATAGCGGAGGGCCCCACGGAACGTCCTCCCTCCCTTCCATGGGTGTATACTGCAATCGACTGAGGGGAGCTGGAGGAAAGGAAATGGTTCTCTGAAATGGCAAAGCACATGTGCTCCCTTCCAAGTAGTCCTTCAGCAACCAGTCTGGGGTAAACCACCACTGTGCTCCTCCATCAGTTCAGCCGTCAAGGGAAACCACAGAAGAGGGAAACGCGGGCGGCGGAGGAGGAGGGGCAGGGGAGGAGGGGTCAGTCTTGCTGCCCAGATAAGGTTGGGGGAGGAAACTCAGAAGGTTGAAGAAAAGAGCTGAAGGGGGGGTGGGGGTGGGGGGGAGAGGAAGCTTCCCTGAAAAAGCAAAGGAGCAAATGTCACACGAGGGGGGGCGGGGGGGGGGGGGCAGGGAGAGCAACCCCACGTTTTAGACTCTGACCAGACATTCCAGTGACTCTGATAAACCTGTCCAACACGTCTTAGTATTGTCAACCATTAGTCATGGCCAGAACTCAAAGTGAGGGAAAGAGAAAGAGGGAAGGAGAGGGACAGAGAAGGAGAGAGAGGGGAAGTGAGAAAGAGTGGGAGACGGGGGGAGGGGGGAAGAGGGAGAGAGCAAGAGGAAGGGGGGGAGAGAGAGATCGTGGTTTCTTGGTGTGTGCTAGTCCTCAGTCTTGAACTCAGGGCCTGGGTGCCGTCTCTTAGCTTTATTCTGGCGTCCTTTACCACTTGATACACCTCTCCATCCAGCTCTTTGCTGGCGTCTTGTCAGAGTCTTTCCCGCCCAGGCTGGCTTTGAACCTCAGTCCTCAGATCTCAGCCTCCTGAGTGGCTAGGCTCACAGGCACGAGCCATGGGTGCCCGGCCAGCCAAGAACTTGGGGACACAAGAAGCCCCCACAGAGTCCAGGCGACCTGCGGTCCCTGGCTGGCCGGTGTCCAGTCCGTATTCTAGAAACGCCACCGCCTAATTTGCAAGCAGAGAAGCAGCAGCCCTCCTCGTTGGAGGCCAGGGCCCTGCTGACCCGGGAACCAGGAATCCACCGAGGACCCGGAACCCACTAGGCCGGGTGAGACCTCGGCCAGGGCCGTGGCGTGGGAACCGCTGAGGCTGCTGAGGCTGCCCAGTCCAAACCCAGACCTCCCGTGGCCTTCCATGTGCTGGCACTCATCTGTCTAAAATGCTCCTGCCTTCCTGCTGTCGCTGGGGGCGGGGGGGGGGGGTTCCCCCAGGGGGCCTTTTGCTTTGAGTTCCGTCCTCAGCTAGGTTTTCTGAGCTAAGTTTGCGATCCTCACACCTGGTCCCCCTAAGCAGCTGTGGTTACAGGTGTGCACCACCACACCCCGCCCACAAACCATCTTCATAGTCTGCTCCCTTTGCCCACTTCCTATCTTGGACACATCTTTTTGTTTTTTGTTGGAGAATAAAAGCGGCCAGCCAGGCACGGGCGGCTCACACCTGCAATCCTAGCTACCGGGGAGGCTGAGACCCGGAGGGTCGCCGTTCAAAGCCGGCCCAGGCAGAAACGTCTGTGAAACTCCAACTGGAAAATAAGGAACAAAAGCTAGGTTGGAAGGGGGCGGCGGAGCGCTAGCCGCACGCAAGCACAAGACTCTGAGTTCGAAACCCAAGTACCAACAACTGGGAAAAAAAAAAAAAGGGAGGGAATGAGAGCAACGTACCCAGTGTCACACAGTGCCACAGTACTGTTTTGGGTCCAGCTCAGTCAGTTAGAGCGTGTTAAATAGCTAAGTATCTGGGGTAGACCAGGACACCCGGAAGGGCAGGAAAGCAGCCCAGGAACCGCAAGCACTAGGTCAGATGGTCCAGGGTGCTGCGTACGCGAGGGAGAGCCACGGTGCTCCCGTCTTGGTCTCGGCGCGGGCTCTGGGTGTCGGGCCACGCTGCCGTCGTCTGAGTCCCGGGTCCCCCCGTCTCCCGGGCCACTCACGCCACGAGAATGGACGCCTCTGTCACCCCAGTGATGGCAGAGCTCGCCCTGGCCAGGGCAGGCAGGCACACAGAGGGCTGGCGTCACCATCCGCCCCCCCCCCCAAGGCCAGTGGCTCACCCCTCACCCTCTTCAGCCTCCCGCCGAGAGTCCCCTTCCGTGACTTCCCCCCTTCCGGGAAGGGGGTGTCGGAAGGGGAAGGCAGGCCTGATAGAATGCCGCCATTGTTGCCTCTGGCCCATCTGGGCCCCTCTCCCGGGGAGGGTGATGCAAGGGCATGGATGTGGCAACCAAACCCCTAACCCCGAGGGGAAGAGGAGGAGGAAGGGGGGGCCTGCAAGTCATACAGACCCCATTGCTCCTTCTAGGGGCAGAGGGACGCCCAGCCCGGCCCCGCCCACACAGTGACGTCACAGCTGTCAACAACAGCTGGTGTGAAATCCCCAGGGAAGACCCCACCCCCCACCCCCTGCTCATTGGGGGGGAGTGAGGGGGGTCTCCCAGTTCCTGGGAGATGAAGTCCTTTGAATTGTAAATACGGGGGACTCATCAAGGTTCTCCAAGGGCTCATCCTAGGGGTCTCTCCAAGCCCCCCCCCCCCAGGGCTCTAAGCACTGAAGCCCCCCCCCCCTCCTTAGCCCCGGGGCCTTTGTTCCTGCCCTAGTACATATGTGGTAACTCACATCCGGCATGGATAGCCAACCCTGGCCACATCCTCCTCACTTTCCTTTCTTCACTTCCTTCTAGAAGCCTCCAGAATGCCCAGTCCAGGGGTACTCCCTCCCCCTCCCCCCATCCTTGCAGCACCCTGTGTGTCCTGCATCTGCTCTTGTTTACGTTGTCCTAAGTCCCGTGGCTGGCAAGGACTGGGTTTGGTTGGCCGGGGCCTCTCCAGGCCCCCAGCCGGCCGCGGTTACCACTCACATTTGCCCAACGAGGGAGGAAAGAAAGAAGGAAGCGGTGGAGAAAGAAGGAGTGGAGAAGCTCAAGCACAAGGTCTCGGAGACTAGTCAGAAAAGAAGACGCTGAGCGAGATGGTTCACTCCTATAATACCCGCTGCGAGGAAGGCAGTAATAGGACTGGAGTTCAAGCCCAGCAGGAACAATAACAACAAGTTGGTGAGATTCTCCTATCAACAAACAAGTTTAGCCATGCTAGTGCTTGTTCTAGAATACCAGCTACTGGGAGACATAGGAAGAAAGATGGTGGCTTGAGGCTAGGCCCTGATTTAAAAAAAAACAACAGCGAGATCCTATCTGGAAACCAAGTACAGCCAAAGGGCTCCGGTGTAAACGACGGACAGACACCTACCTGCCCTACTGCCCCAGGCGCCTACAGACACCAGGCAAAACCTCAGGGCCACACCACCCTGCCTTGATGTGCAGGCAGGGCAATTCACCTAGGCCCAGTAGCAAACAATCCATTGTGGCCCCCAGAAAAAGCCAACTTCCTAGACCTAGTGGTGCTTTCTGCCTCCTTGCTCAGACCCCTTATAAGCCTGGTCTCAAACTCACCCCCTCGCACAACCTCCGACCGGCGGGAAGATCTGCGCCCCTTGCTGTTCCCCAATAAACAGTCCTCGCCTGTGGATAATCCAGCCTGCCCCATTCCTTTTCCCTTCTCCTCCATTCTCCTTACAAGGTGTGGCTCCAGGGGCAGAGCACCTGCATGGCCTTGAGTTCAAACCCAGCAAAGGAGGGAAAGAGGAGAAAGGGAAGTAGGGAAGGAGGGAGGGAGGGAGGGAAGGAAGGAAGGAGGGAAGGAAGGCAGGAGGAAGGGAAGGCGGTCAAGCCAGAGATTCTCTGAACCCCCCATCTGTCCCCAGTTGAGTTTAATCAAGAACTGCACCCCAACTTTCCCGGAAGCCTATTCAGTTAGAACTCAGGGGGTCAGCCAAAAGGTTTGTGCATGCCTTGGCCTTGGTGCTCTACTAGACACACATTTTCTTAAAATCAAAATATCTCCCCGGGAAGCAGCTCGGCTTCTCTCCTGGGACAGAGTCCGCCATCCCGGGGCTCTCGGGATCGGCCTCGCTTTGCATAGAATTTTCCTTCTTCTTCACCACAGCAGGCATGTTCTATTTGGCCAAGAAGAAGGACACTTGGGGGTGGGGTGGGGTGGGGGGCAGAAGCACCCTCAAATGTCGAGGGAGCCTAGATGAACCATTTGGTCAGATCCCCCGAAGCTGGGAGGGAGCCAAGGAAAGACCAGAAGGCGGGACTTCCGGGGCATCACCCCCAGTCCAAAAGTGCCTCCCAGCATGCACCGCTTCCAGGACAAGTGTCAAGAAGCCATCTTGGCCTGGCTCTTCCCCTCTGGTGCTCAGCTCCATCCACCCGGCTGGGCCCAAATGTCTCTTTAGGAAATGTTTCTCAGCCAAGGTACAGAAAGCACAGCTAGACCAGGGAGAACCCCACCCGGAGGAAAACACAGGAGAATCCAGTTTCACGCCTGGAACCACTCAAACCCCCTGGAAGCGAGGCAGGATGGACAGAAGCGATGAGGAAATGCTATTATTTTTAAGATGAAACCAGGAAGTAACCAAAACACACACACACACACACACACACACACACACACACACACACACACTCTAGTTCCCTCTCCATATGCCTACTTCTGTGGGTAGGAGGGTGAGGTAAGGCTCTCTAAATCCGCCCTCTCCTTTGAAATGGTAAACATCTAGGAACTCCCCTGCATGCGCGGAGACAGAAAAATTTAAAAAACCAACAATGAAGGGCTGATCTGGCTAATGGAAATCCTGGGTCACCTCGGTTTGGGGTGGGCCTCACCCATCTTAAACCCACGCAGAACCATTGTCCAAGGACCCAGAGTTCCTGGTATTCTGGGATTCGCCCAGTGAAGTATAAAAGCCACAGTTAGGAGGGGTCATTTTTTTTTTTTTGAGTTTTTAACTCCTATTTCCTGCAGGAGAGCTGGGAAGGTTTCCCTTTACCCTGTTTCTCCCTACTCGAGCCCTGTTATACTGAAGTAAATCAGTGCTGAAACTTGCACCCCGGGAGGCTCTCCTCTTTGGGAAGCGCTCTGAGTGGATCTCAAGGAGCTCCGACTCTTCAGGGGAACCGGGGAGCTGTGGAGAGCCCTTGTCCAGGCTCCTGGTACAGAGGCCCAGCCCTTTCCTCATCCTCCCTCTTGGGAGTGACAAGCCGTGTGTCTGGTTAGGAATACTGAGACTATGAGGACGACAGCTCCAATTCCCCTTGACTCAGCCTGATAATTTATATGTTGTTTTCTCAGTCTGACTCCCAGTCACCTCTCCTCCTGGCCTCATCTAAAGCCATCCATTGGCCCGGCACTGGTTGAAGGAACTGCCTCGCCCTTCTAGGCCCCCTCTTTTTATGAATCTGAAGATGGACTATGAAGGATTGACTTCTGGCTTATCCTTCCAGGCCCACCAAGACACTAGGTACACACGAACAGGCTTGACCACATGGCTGTCCACAGGCAGGGCCTGGCCGAGGACACCACCCTTGGTCCCCAGGGATCAATAGCCCCTCTCACCCCAAATGGAGCCTTCCACTGTGGGCCTGGCCTTGGGCCCCCAAGAGACCATAACCCATTTTCTATTTTCTGCCTCCGTGTTAAACCCTATATAAGCCACCCACCCCCCAAATCCAGTCCCCCATACAACCTCGATCCAATTCCTCAGGAAGATCTAAGCCCCTCGCTGTTCCTCAATAAAGTCCTCTCCCGTTGACGATGGAGTCCGGCCTATTCCTTTTCCGTTCTCCTCCATCTTCCTAACCCTGGTGCCTGAGGCCTATCATCCTAGCTACTCAGAAGGCTGAGAGCCGAGGATCGCTGTGTGGGGCCAGCTTGGGCAGGAAAGTCTGTGAGACGCTTACCTTTAATTAACCACCAAAAAGCCGGATGTGGAGTTGTAGCACAAGTGGTCGAGCACTAGCCCTGAGCAAAAAAAAAAAGCTAAGGGACAGTGCCCAGGCCCTGAGGTTAAGCCTCAGAACGGACACACGTGTGCACACACACACTCCCACACACACAAAGGATCCAGGATGACTGCCATCTGGGTCAATGTAGGTAAGAGTTAACAAGTGCCTGTGAGGTGCTGTTCTTTTCTAGGTCAGCAGCCTGAGGATGAAGGGCTCCAGCCCCGGATTTCTTCCCAGTTCCACCCTGCATCCCGTAGCCCTGACGAGGGTCCATTTGAGGCCACCAGGGCAGCGGGCGGGCGGTTTCCTCCCATTCACTCCCTGCTCCCCCCGCCACGCTCCCGCTGAAGGGCAGCCAGGAGAAATAAGCTGGAGACAAAAGAAGACAGTGGATATCCTTCCGGCCATGCCGGCAGCCTGGGCTGGGTCCCTGGAAAGAGATAGAACCGGAAGCGGTGCACAGATCCCAACATCCATCCCCCCAGCCCTTATCGAATGGTCCAGGCCTGCCCCGGGGAGGGCCAGGGACCGTGCAGACACAGCCGGGGTGCGGGGAGAGCCGGGCCCCGCTGAGGAGCAGGGTGGTTTCCTCCCGGAGCAGCGGATCTGAAGGCCAACCTCTCTTCCTTGCATTTGGAAACCCACTCGGGGGAATTCCCTCTGACATCATCCTTACTTGTTTTCCTGACCCTGCAAAATGCAAACAACAGCGGCTATTGATTGTGTGCACCGGGCACTGTAAGTCCAGTTAGTGCGTAATGCCGCCGATTCAGAGAGCATCATGGGATGAGGTTCCTGGAGCAGAGGAATAGGGAGACGCCCCAAGGCCAGGAGACTTGGCCACGCTCAGAGCTCCAGAGCATGCAAGGAGCCGGTGTCCATTTCATTCCTGCCCAGACCCCACCATACACTGACCAGGATGGAGGAAGGAGGGTGGTCTGGCCTCCCTCACCAACACCTTCCACAGAACCTTCATCCTTGTCCACCAAAGCTGGCATGGATGGTAGGTCTGCTCTCTGTGTGCCAGGCATTGGAGGAAGCTCACAGAGATTGAACATCTCCACACCACAAACCCTGTGTATTTGTTTCCTGGGTTTACTGTGTCCAAATCTCCCTTCGCCTCTCTCTCTCTCTAAATATAAAGCCTCTCCTAAGTGCTCTGGGATCATCTCCTACTATTTTAACTTAAGCATGCCTTAAGTTAACTAAAACACGCCTCCAGAACCTTCCTGTTCCTTATAAGGCAATACTGCTATATATTACAGAGATTAGAATGTGTTTGGGGGGCTGGGGATATGGTCTAGTGGGAAGAGTGCTTGCCTCGTATACATGAGGCCCTGGGTTCAATTCCCCAGCACCACATATACAGAAAATGACCAGAAGTGGCGCTGTGGCTCAAGTGGCAGAGTGCTAGCCTTGAGCAAAAAGAAGCCAGGGACAGTGCTCAGGCCCTGAGTCCAAGCCCCAGGACTGGCCAAAAAAAAGAATGTGTTTGGGGAGAAGAGCATGCATTTTTCAATTTACAGCACACCCTGCAATGAAGGTATTCATATTGCTCATTTCCATGAAGGTGTAAACTGTAGTTTAAGAGTCAGACACATGGGAGATTGACCCCCTGACTCTGGAGGCTTGATGACTGGTAAATTAGGCTCAACTCCTCATGCTTAAGTTTCCTTATTTATACAAAGGGGATAATGACAACATCATTCCTGAAATAAGCCGTTGTTTGAAGAGTCTTTGCACAGGGCAGCTTGGTCAGGACTTACTCAACAGTGAGCATTGGCAGGAATCTGAAGAGAGGAAGACTCAGAAGTCAAGAGGCCTGCCCGAACCACCAAACACCTAAGCAACAGGCACCCAACCAGGGGCTGGAACAGAATCTGGGCCTCTCCGGTACGTACCATACGCAAGTCCAAGCCTGGATCCACTCCATGGATCAAGTTACTTGGAGCAGATGAGCTCCTGGCCTTTAGAATGAGCACATCTACATTGTTTCCATTTGGGGATGTTCCTGTATAACTTCCGGTGCCAGGTCCAATCACAGGGACGGAATCCCTAACCGCTGCTACCATGTTTTTAAAGCTGTAGAAATAATGCGGCCTTGGTCCACTTGAACGGCTACAACAAGAGGCCATAAACAGAGTGGCTTGCAAACCACAGAGATTCATTTCTACCCATTTGGTGGGGGCGAGAACCCCCTTTGGTTTCCTAGACGTTGCTTCCAGCTGCATCTTTACCCACTAGGAAGGGGCCAGCTAGCTCTCTGGGAATCATTGGTAAGAACACCCAGGCCTGTGGATGAAGGCAGGGCCCTCACCGTCTTAGCATCCCCCCGCAAAGGCCTCATCTCCAAATATCATCCCCTTGGGGGCTCAGGACTTGGGACCCCTGGCTCTGAAGGAGATATAAACCTTCAGTTCCTTGCAGTCCTGAGACCTAGCTTATGAAAGGGTGTGGCTGAGAATTTGGCTTAGCCAAAGCCCACAGCTGGCACCGACGACCCATTTGTTCTGCAACTCCAGGGGCTGAGTGTGGATGTGGGGGGGGGGGGTGGTGTCTCCAAAGGCTACAGATGAAATCATCTCAGCCTAAAGAAAACCAGAACCGCCAGGCCCCTCCAGGACAGGGGCGGCCAACTCGGCACTTAGAATATCCACTGACCCACGCATTCATTCCCTGTCTTCAAGGGAGCAGGGTTGAATCTATTCTTGACGCGGTCCTCCAACAACAACAACCACAAGGAAGTCATTGGAAGGAAACTGCAGACACCGACAGGCATCAAATCAGGGCCCCCGCCCATGCACCCAACTGCTTCCTCGGCACCAGCCTCCTCCATTCGAGCTGCAGCTGCCAGGAATGCAGAGCCCCAGCTGCAGGCAGAGCTTGGAGAAACATTTTGAGTGCTTCGGATCTGCCAAATACTTGGTTAAAGAATGATATCCTTTCATTTCCTCAGCCATGTGCATTTTCAAGTGGAATGGAATCCATATGTCTGTGATTCATGTCCGTGTAACTCAGCCGAGCAATCGGCTAGGAGCAGTGGGACAGTGGCTGAGCCATTCTGAGCCCGTTTGGATCCAGGAAATTGAATTCCGCCAACAACAAATGAAGCTCCTGTTAAGGCAGGGTCAAAGAGAAGCGTCCTTTAACCTAGATAAGATGCTGAAGTCGGGCTGGGGATACGGCCTAGTGGCAAGAGTGCTTGCCTCCTATACGTGAAGCCCTGGGTTCAATTCCCCAGCACCACATATACAGAAAATGGCCAGAAGTGGCGCTGTGGCTCAAGTGGCAGAGTGCTAGCCTTGAGCAAAAAGAAGCCAGGGACAGTGCTCAGGCCCTGAGTCCAAGGCCCAGGACTGGCAAAAAAAAAAAAAAAAAAAAAAAAGATGCTGAAGTCTTCTGCTGACCCTAGAGGAAGCTAAAGGGAAGCGGGAGGGAGGGTTCCGCTATGCATTTCTACCAGACATCTTTGGGAGAGAAGTACAGTAATAAGAGATGGTATGAGCCAGTGCAGCCCACGCAGGGCAGGAAAGTCTCTAAGACTCTTATCTCCAATTCACCCCCAGGAAACTAAAGTGGCGCTGTAGATCAAACTGGTAGAGGCTAGCCTTGAGCAAGAAAGCTCAGGGACAGCACCTAGGCCCTGAGTGCAAGCCCCATAACTGACAAAAAGAGAGAGGGGGGAGAGGGAGAAGGAAGAGAGGAAGAGAACAAGAGCGGGAAGAAGGTGGTAACTAGCATGTGCCTGTAGCTCACACTTATAATCCTAGCTACTTAGGAGGCTGAGATCTGAGGATCATCAATCTGAAGTGAACCCAGACAGACACATCAGAGATTCTTATCTCCATTTGATCCAGAACTAGAGGCGCGGTGGCTCAAACGGTAGGTTGCTAGTCATGAGTGAAATAGCCAAGCTTGAGAGGGTACCCCCAAGTTCAAGCCTCAAGATCAGCACACTAAAAGCAATTTATAAAAGGATAGTAACTAACCCATCCTGCTAATCGCTAGAAAGCTTTCTCCTTGTTACTTCTCTCCTTTGTGTTCGTCTAGCACAAACGGGTTTGGGAGGAAAAGGAGGAGAGAGCTAGATCACATCCATCACCAAGAATGGTTCATTTTCCAGGCAGTCTTATCATTTCTAGGACAACAAAAACAATCCTCTTTTCCTGTAATGTCTCTGAGCTACAAAGAGAAATTAAGGTCAGAAATCATGGAGCCTATGAAAATCCATAAACCTCCATCTGCCTGAATTCTGTCTTGACAAGTCTTCCCCAAAGAGCGCCAATAAATAAAGCAGCACATAAAACAAACGGCCAATGCTTATTCACTAGACTTGGTACAGACAGGACCTCTTTCTGCCTCTCTGGGCTGGGGTACAATAAATGCAATGAGAATAAAGGCCATCCCCCCATCTCTCCACCTAAATCCTTATCTCATCACTGGGACTCCAGGAAGCAGAGTTGGCTAAAGAGGAGATTCCACAATGCGCTTAGGATGTTAGCAGCGAGAAGGGCATGGCCATCGGGCCACTGGGCAAAGCGCCCAGTTGCTCATTGGCTTTTGAAGGTGACCTTGTAATCTACTAACTGATTCCCACCACTAGCACAGCCAAGCGGACGTCCAAAGGCCAATCTGCCCTCTCTTAGGAGTAAGTGGAGAGAAATGAGAGGGAGGAGGGAAAGGATTTCCAGGACCCATCACGCCTCCCTGGAGGTAGGTGCGGCTCCCAAGATGCTAAGGAAGGCGCCACACGATTAGGGGTGACAAGGCAGCCAGGAGAACTGGACTCAACTCACGGAGAAAAATATGATGGCTCATGTCTCGGAATTACGGGTTGTGGAGCAGCAGCCTGGGACTTCTCTCCTGTAATTACATTTGTTTGTTCTTTTTTTGGTAAGTCCTAGACTCAGGGTTCATGCCCAACCTCAAGTTGGTTTTAGGGTCCCCGTTCTGGTCATCCCACTGCCCTGAGTCAGGGACCTCCATCCCCATTTCCGACTCGCCCTTTAAATAGCATAGGAATCCCACCTACTGAAGTCAGGAGGATCCTGGTTCAAGGCTGGGTTAGTCTTCACCTGTGGCAGAGTCACCGCAGGTCCCCAGGGCTCGGTGACCCAGGGTCTGTGTCACCCAGGGACTGGGACTGTGTCCCCAGGCAAGGTCTAAAGAGCCAAGATCCCAATGCAGGACCGCCCCACGTAAAGGTGCCTGCAGATAGACCACGCTAAGGCGTAGTTTCTTGGGGTGTGGGGGTGTCATCCCTCTTCCAGGCTTTCCCTGAGTTGCTTCCCGGACAGTCCCAGGGTTCCCGCGCCGCTGGCCCCGCCCCCTCTCCGCCCCCCCCCCCCATCCTCTCCATTCTTGGCAATGAATGACCTCTCTCCATGTGTGAATGCCATTAAAGGCTACCCGCGGCTATTTTTGGGGCCCTGCATTATTAGCACCGGGGCTTTGATTTGATAGGAAAAGGCCAGACACCTTGGGCTGGTGAAAGAGAAATTTAAAATATCCTCTTGTCTGCACCTCTCCCCCCAAGGCCTCAGAAACTCTCACCCATGGCCAAAAAGCAACCATTTGGAGAAATATTGGAGGGAGGGAAGAGGACTAGAAATTTCCATCCTCTATGGGGGTCTTCAGCTCAAGGCTAGCGCTCTACCACTTTGAGCCACAGCCCCCCTTCTGGTTTTCTGGTGGTTAACCGGAGATAGGAGTCTTACAGACTTTCCTGTCCTGCCTGGCTTTGAACTATGATCCTCAGATCTCAGTCTCCTGAGTAGCTAGGATTACAGGCCTAAGCCACTGGAACCCGGCTCTCTGAGGCCTTTGAACCTGGCCATTACCACCGCCTTGGAACTCTCTCTCAGCCACGTCCATGGGTCAATCATTCAGGTCTGGATGCATCTCAGATATCAACAATCAATATCAAAGCTGGCAGGCCCGTCCCAAACCAAACCACCATTCATAAATGGTGAACTCCCTCCCTGAGCGATGTGTGTGTGCATGCGTGTGCGTGCGTGTGTGTGCGCGTGCGTGTGTGTGTGTGTGTGTGTGTGTGTGTGTGTATTTTGCCCCCACCCTCCTCCCAAAGCTGTCTTATCTCAGCTTGACCCCTAAGTACCTATACCAGTGCCTGGAATGTTCCTGCCAGCCCTGGGGTAGATTGAGAATGATGGAATTGGCTGAGAAGGTTAAGAAATAGCATTGAGAAATCACAGACCAGGGCTGGTCTCCTCGCAGCTATCAGGGGATTACAGAAACAGCCACTTGAAAACCTCAGAAAGGCCTTGCTGCCCCCCCCCCCACTACCCTCAGAGCTGTTTTGAGTCTGGACTCAGCTTACACAGTGAATGAGGAGGCCGGGAGAAAGAAACGCAGCCGGATGTCATGCGCAACTGGAGTTCCACTCACTAACACATGTTCAAAAACAAACAAAGGAAAAAAAAATAGGCCAGATTTGGATGCAAAGAGCAAGAAGCAGGCCCTTGGGACACCTGGGGAGGTCACAGGGCTTCCATTCTCATAGTCTCAGAACCCCCCTGCCCTCTGCCAAGTCTAGCGGAGAGCTGCAATCCGGCAGCAGACAATGGGACCACATCTGGGCAGCCCCCGGGAGCTCAGCGTGGGGCAATAAAGATCACACCGCAGCCTCCCCGCGGGCCCCGCCAGTGAGCCCGTAACCGCCGGGCAGGCTGAGCTACGCTTTACCACAGCTAACTCCCGCAATCGCCACTGGCTTTAGGAAGGAAGAGAACAGTCAGGATTCGCATTACTCCCCGCCCACAGACACTATCTTCAGAAGAAAAGAATCAAAAGCTCCACCTTTACACTCTCCAAGTCCAGGAAATTAAAAAAAAAAAGTGATAACAATTCTCCATGGGCAAAGACCCCATGGCTAAGGTGACTGTTAGAACTCAGTTTACCTTTCTCACCCCACCCCCAATTGTCCCCGGTTACCCTGAAGCCACCGTCTACATCCCAGAAGATGATTGATGCCGTCTACTAACTTCCTGCGGCTACCATGACACCAAGCTCCTTTCCCTGCCTTCACCTTGTCTCTTAAGGTGGCCGGATCTAATTGGAGACTCCTGGACCTCGGGGCCTGGGTTGGAAAGCTCAACCTCAGACTCTCACAACCCCTCCTATCCCCACTTCACCAGTGAGTACACCCACAGACCTTCCAGAAGATTCCACAAGCTGCCCGAGGTCACCTTCCGCGACTCTAGACCCAAGCCAAGAAGACCAGCAATTCCCTATGCCTACTCTCACACGCACACACCGCATCACCCGCTGTGTGGTTTTACACAAGGGTCTCGCCCTGTCTGCGTTGAAGCTTCTGCCTCCTCTGCCTGCCAGGGCAGCGGCTGGTGTGATTAGTATTTTGTCTTGGCAGCCCTGAAGCTTGAACCAGGGGCTTTGTGCGTGCTTGCTTAGGCCAGCACGGCACCGCTCGAGCCAAGGCCTCAGCCTGTTTTCACTGTGATTATTTTTAAGATAAGCTCTCCACCATTTCCCCCTCCATCCTCCTATTTTCCATTTCCCACCAGAGCTGGGATGGCAGATCGTGCTACCACATCTCGCTGTTTCTGTTGAAATGGGGTTTCACAAGCTTTTGTTTTCTTCTGCCTGAGGCTGGCCTTGAACTGTGATCCTCAGGTCAACCTCAGCCTCCCACGTGGCCGGGACCACAGGCGCGTGACACCACACGCAAGTACTGATATTCATTTTTCCTTCCCCGCTCTTCTGCCCTAATTCCAAAAAAGGAGGGAAGGGCACTCCACGGACCCACTCTCGAAAGATCTGCCCGAGGGGCCACGTGGGGTGAGCGGCGGGAGCTCAGGGCCCGCGGGCTCCGCTGCAGACCTGAGCGAGACAGAGACAGCTGGACGAGCTCAGGAAGCGTTTCAGCAAGAGCCGACAGGCGGGGGACCGGCCGGGGTCAGCGCGGGTCTCCGGGACGGACGGCCAGGAACAGCCCCTCGGGGGGCCTTTTCTTGTATGATCACAGGACACCCAGGGAGGAGAAACCAACGCAAGAGGGAGGGAGCAGCCGTTCCCCAAACCAGTGAAAGGCCGGCTGGACTCCAGAGGAGAGGCGCCACGAGTGACATTCTCCCTGGCATGGGAGCCACGCAGCCATTCCCGCCTCCCGGACATCCCAGCCTTGCCCCATGCCTAGCACCCCCCGGTGACCTGAATCGAGATACGAAACACTCCCCCCCCCCCCCCCCGTTGGGACTGGAGCTGGGACTCAGAACCTGGCCGCCGTCCCTCGGCTGTTCGGCTGGAAGCCACCGCTGGAGCTGCACGGCCTCCGCTCGCAGCTTTCTGAGCTGGCAAGAAGAGCCGCGCAGACCCTCCTGCCCAGGCTGGCTTTGAACCGTGATCCTCAGCCTCCGGTTAGGATGACAGGCCTGAGCCGGCCGTGGCTGGCTGCACCCATTCTTGATGGAAAATCAGCATGGAGACGTTTCTGGGCCGGGGCTCGGCACCCTAAACGCAAACGCACGAGGCAAGGCGAGGGAAGCAGCCCGGGTTTCTGCTGACAACGCTCGTCCTCGGGATCATGGGTTCAGGAACTGGAAAGGCAGCAGCCTCCAGGCTTCCCCTCCCTTACACGCACACACACACACACACACACACGCACACACACACACACACACACACACACCAGACACCGGAAATGTAGCCTGAGGAAATCGGAGCAGACCATTAAAGCAGTCCAGCCATCTCAGCAAATCCAGAGCCAATTAAAAAAATAATAATTAAAAACCACCCCTCTGTCCTTGTAAGATGCTCCCACAAAGGGAGCAAGGATTGAGAACTTGGGGGGGGTCAGCTCCAAGAACCACTTCCTTCCCACACAGGGGCACCTGCATCCGGCGCTGACATGCGCGGTCGTGGTTTCAATGCCGACAAAGGAGGAAGGAGCTGACTTACTCGTTCTTCTCCAAGTCCAGGATCAGCTCAGCGCCCTGGGCCGTCACCCTGAGCTCAGCCGCCAAGGGATGCTGGAAGGAAGAACAACACAAGAGAATGAGCTCCTTGAAGGCAGGGACTGAAGCGCCCCGACGGGCACCGGGGACCGGCCACCGGGGACCGGCCACCGGAAGCCAGTCACACCAGGGCAACTGCACTTCCGGACCAGGCATGAAATGACCTCAATCCCCCCCCCCCATCCTCTCCCCCTTCCCAGCAGGCGAAAGGAGCTTGAGGCTGAGCTCGTCCGCCAAGGCTGCCTGTGTGTGGTCTAGTGAGAGGAATCTCCTGGGGGGCAGGGGGGTGTCAGACCTGGAGCCAACACTTGTGATCATGTGTTTCCTTTTGTGATACTGAGAATAATAATAACAACAACAACAATAATAATAGTCGACCCTGTAAGGATTAAATGAGATGAGTGTGAACAGTGTATCGCTCAATAAAATGTTGGCTACCATTTGTAAGATAAAAGGGGGATCTCTTCAGAATGTGTTCTTATATTAGTATATTGTTTTGGCCCTCAGTTTGGAAACTCCAGTCACTTCAGCCGCAGTAACTAAGAGCACCTTAAGCTGCAGTTTCATAAGCCCAGAAGTAGCTATATTTTAACACAAGCAGTCTTTCTAGTGAGTTAAAGATGCTCTACGCCCAGAGCACTGGAGATACATGAAAGGAGCATGGTGATGTATTCCTGTAATCCCAGCCTTGGAAGGCCAGGACTGAAAAACTACAGGTTCAACTTTGGATTACACAAAAGCCTGGGTCAAACACGCACACACACACACACACACACACACACACACACACACACAGAGAAAGCATGGAAACTATGTCTGACATCACAACTGTTCCATGAGTCCTCTCAAAAGCACAGCACAGGGGCTGGGGATATGGCCCAGTGGCAAGAGTGCTTGTCTTGTATACATGAGGCCCTGGGTTCAATTCCCCAGCACCACATATGCAGAAAATGGCCAGAAGTTACGCTGTGGCTCAAGTGGCAGAGTGCTAGCCTTGAGCAAAAAGAAGCCAGGGACAGTGCTCAGGTCCTGAGTCTAAGCCCCAGGACTGGCCAAAAAAAAAGAACTTCAAAAGTACAGCACAAATGACACCATCCACAAAACCAAAGGGGAAAGATTGGAATCTGTACGTCTGAAGGCAAGGAGAAGGTAGGAAAATGGGCAACCTTGAACCCTACCACAGAATTTAAACTGGTACCAAGTCTTGGGAAGATGATGCATCCAGGGTTCAAAATACTGCCCAGTGCTGAAGGCTCATGCTTATAACCCTACCTACTCCCACAAGGCTGGGATCTGAGGACTGCTATTTGTATAGACAACCCCAACAGCAAAGTCTGTGAAACTCTTATCTCCAGTTAACCAAAAAACTTGGAACTGGAGCTGTGGTGGCTCAAATGGTAGAGGCCTAGCCTTGAGAGAGAGGCTAAGGGACAGCACCCAGGCTGTGAGTTCAAGACCTAGTACAGGAACAGAAAGGGAGGGAGGGAAGGTGTAAGAAGAGAAGGAGGGAGGGAGGAAGGGTGGGAGGGAAGAAGAAAGGAAGGAAGGGAGGGAGGGAGGGAGGGAGGGAGGGAGGAAGGAAGGAAGGAAGGAAGGAAGGAAGGAAGGAAGGAAGGAAGGAAGGAAGGAAGGAAGGAAGGAAGGAAGGAAGGGTGGGTTTCAGGGACTGGGCCTGGTTTTGCAGAGAGCCACAGAGGGACACGTCCCCACTAGCCTCTGACAAACAGCGCCCATCAAGAGAGCTGGTAGAATTCCCAACCCAAGACAGAGGCAGCCATGTGACAGCCATGAGGAGGGACAGTGACACAATCTAAGCACTCTGCTGTCTCCTCCAAAGAGACATAGCTGCAACTTGAGCGCTAATGGTTATTTTTGGTGGCTAATCCCAAAGCCGTTCTCTGTGCTGGAAGGTGCTGGGACACCTCAGGCCAACACCCTGCTCTGCGCCATTGAGCAGCTCGTGTGTGTGTGTGTGTGTGTGTGTGTGTGTGTGTGTGTGTGTGTGTGTGTGTGGTAACCAGCTGCTAGCACTCTCTACAGAAGGCTACAGAGCCCTTCCTTTCTCTTCAGGGCTATGATAGATTCGGCTCCAGAGAGCACTGCACACCTGCCCTGTCCATTTGCATCCTTACTATCGAGTGTTAGCAGTTACTATAGTGTCAGTGTTTAATTAGTGTGTGTGTGTGCATTTATTTGCTTGCTTGCTTATTTTTGTGTAGGTACTGGGGCTTGAACTCAGGGCCCCCTTAGTTTTTTTACTCAAAGCTGGAACTCCGCCCCTGGAGTCTATACCTCCACTTCCAACTTTTTGGCAGTTCTTTGGAGTTTAGAGTCACATTTACTTTCCTTCCCTAGCTGGCTCTGAACCACCAGCCTCACATCTCAGCCTCCCGAGGAGCTAGGATTACAGATGAAGCCACTGGTGCCTGGCTCCATTTGTGTTTAGTAAATGAATGAATTACATAAGTGAACTTAAGAAAACAGAGTGAAATCTAGCTTTGACTGGCATTTCTCTCTCTCTCTCTCTCTCTCTCTCTCTCTCTCTCTCTCTCTCTCTCCCTCTCTGTCATTCATTTATTCATTCGACAAAATGTGTATGGTGCCAGGCACTGTGCTAACCATTCAACAGACTACAAGTGCCCACGTTCTAGCCAGACAATGGCTGGGGACAAAGGCAGGATCTGCTCCTGAGTTTTGTTGCTTGGGCTCTTCCTGAGGATACCCACAACGGAGGGACAAAGGAGCCGCTATAAAAAGCATCCGATCTGTTCCTTACACAAGAATGGTGAGCTAACCTAGCCAAGATAGCCATTTTAAAAATAATAATAATAATAATAGCCATCCATTCATCTGTCTAGACTTTTCCTGATGCTATTCTAAGTCTTTCCTACTTTTTAGGGCAAAAGGTTCCTTGGTTAGAGTTGTCCTGCAATTTTATTTGTTCATTCTCCCTTAGTAAAACCAAACCGGAACATTTGGGGACGTGTTTATATTCTGGATATTTCTCTTCTCCGATCATCTTTCCAGACTCCAAAGCCACAAAATCTGAAGTCATTCATGATGTGTTTCTCTCTTGCAGGCCTTTTGCTCATGCATGCAGCCCAATAATCAGGTCCTTTTGAACCAAGGGATGTCAGATACCAAGCCCTCCCACTGAGTGTAGTAGTTCAACTACTTCTGGTTTTTTCGTGGTTAACTGGAGCTAAGAGTCTCACAGAGGAACTGGCACTGTGGTTCAAAGTGGTAGGGCAGCAGCCTTGAGTGAAAGAGCTCAGTGACACGTCCAGACCACAAACTCAAGCCCTATGACTGACCCCCCAAAAAAAGTCTCACAGAATTCCCTGCTTGGGCTGGCTTTGATCTACGATCCTCAGATCTCAGCCTCCCAAGTAGCTAGGATTGATTACAGATGTGAGCACCACGCTAAGACCTAGCTGGTAAATGAGGAAACACAACTTCTTTATGAAGTACAAAGTCTATCACACAGGCATTTCATCACCTTTGAGCAGTAAAAACCAGAAGCAGGAAGAACACTGGTAGACACACAGGTCTTCTCTGAGAGTACAGAGTAACATTTCCCCCGCCTTCCCCAGCCCCCTGGTAACACCTGTGCACGTTGCTCATAATCTGGCTCCAAAGCCGGAAGGTAAGACTTTCTGATACATTCCCCAATCTTAGGTGCTGACCCTGAATCTTCTTTTTTTTTTTTTTGCCAGTCCTGGGGCTTGGACTCAGGGCCTGAGCACTGTCCCTGGCTTCTTTTTGCTCAAGGCTAGCACTCGACCACTTGAGACACTTCTGGCTGTTTTCTGTATATGTGGTGCTGGGGAATTGAGCCCTGGGCCTCATGTATACGAGGCGAGCACTCTTGCCACTAGGCCATATCCCCAGCCCCTGACCCTGAATCTTCTTTGAAATAGTCTACGGTAGAGAACTTGCCTAGTCCCCCATTCCAAACGGGGGTGGGGTGGGGAGCGTGGAGACTCTTGTCAGGTGTGGTGCACACACCCGTGATCCCAGCCATGGGAGACGCAGGAGAATGGTTCACAGACTAAGATCAGCTCTGGTCAAAAGCCCAAGACCTTATCTGAAAAGTAACTAAAGGAAAAAGGGGTGGTAGAGAGCCTGGCTAGCAAGCACAAGACCCTGAATAAAATATTTAGCTAGACATGGATGGACAGACCGACACACACACACACACACACACACACACACACACACACACGCACGCACACACACGAGACCCTGTCTCAAAAAGAAAGTTTAACTATCCCTTTTCCTCCCACTACATGTTGTGCAGTGCAAAAATACCACTGAGATTATTTAATGAACCCCAATCAAAAGTGATTTCCTCACAGCCGCCACTAGTGGCTCACGCCTGTCATCCTAACTACCTGGGAGACTGAGATCTGAGGATCATGGTTCAAAGCCAGCCCACGCTGGAAAGTCTGTGAGACTCTTATCTCGAATTAACCACCAGAAAGCCACAAGTGGCGCTGTGGCTCAAAGTGGCAGAGGGCCAGCCTTGAGTGAAGGAACTCAGGGACAGCACCCCGGCTCTGAGTTCAAGTCCCAGGACAAGCACCGAAAGAGAGAGAAAGCCGGGGAGAGAGTGGAAGAGAAGGAGGAAAGGGCGAGAGAAGGAGAGACAGAGGATTGTTGGCACGCCATGCCACTTGCACTCGAGTTTTCATTTCCTCTATGAATAACCTTGGGGAATGTTCTGAGAACTGGCCACACTTGGTGAAGGAAAGTCCCGTCTGAGGTCTCCATGTCCCACACGCGTGGAGGATCCGGGCTAAGCCTACCCTCGTGGCTGTGACCTAGGCCTGCGGTCAAAGCCGGAGCCCTGAGCGACCGCGCGGTCCACCCCTGCCTCTGGGCAAGGGAGCTTGTGAGCCTTACCTTGTCTTTGGAGGGGCTTTCTAGAATCTTCCACTGAGGTATTACGAGTTCATGCTGGAGCGGAAGTATGCCTTCTTCACCTCCTCCTGCCAACACAAGACACGCAGCCATGGGAGCCCCGAAACCCGCACCGCAGGTGCCTGCTGCAGTCACTGCCTCAGAAAACCCAGTCCGTGGGGCTCCCCGGAAGCACCCGGTGCACCCGGGACAGGCCGGGGGCCCCCGACGCAGGTTAATCCAAGCCTAAGGGACCGGAAGGAGGGAGCGCCCCGGGGGGAAGAGGAGACAGGTGCTGCAGCCTGAGTAGAGGGGACACGCCCAAGATGGAGCGAGCCGGACCAGAGACGCGGCCAGACAGCCAGCCCTGGGGCCTGAGCGCGCCTCGGGCAAGCCCTGTGTCTGGATATCATTATAGATAGACCTAGCAGGCACTGGAGGTTTCGAAGACAGTAATCGGATCTGTGTTATGTTTGCACAAAGCTCACTGTGTCTGCTGGGGGGGGGGGGCAGGGGGTGTAGGAGCCATGGGGGGCTGCCACCGGTGGACAGGAAGAGAAGGAGGGGGTTCCAGGTATCTTCCCCAAAGGCCCAGTTCCCAGGGGGCCTTCACATCCACAAGGACAGCCATATTTACTAGAGTCGCTATGAACTGGCTTCCTACCCAGCAAAGCGCTCCAGCCTCTCACGGGTGACTCCCTTCTCAACTGTCCTGACTAATCTCACTCCCTACTTCTCCTTCCTCCTCACGCCCGCGTGCAAACGAGGATTTCTCCTTTGCAAGAAAAGGAAGTGAAAACGCTGCAGATTCGCTGAAGGCGCCGCAGAGCACGCACCCTGAGTGCAAACCATCTGAAGACAAGCCTCCACCAACAGCCCAACCCTGACCAGCGGCTCCAGTAAGTCCTGGTCCTTTCCAACAAAAAGGAGCTATGGGATCCTTAGTGTAGTATTTAAAGGAGTTAAATGATATTTATAAACACAAAAAGTAATTCCAAGTCTCAAAAACAGAGGCATATAGCACAGTTTAAGAAACCCTCAAAAATTGGAAATAGCTAGGAGCCAGTGGCTCACGCCTATCATCCTAGCTACTCAGGAGGCTGAGATCGAAGGATCACAGATCGAAGCCAGACCAGGCAGGAAAGTCCAGGAGACTCTTATCTCCAATAAACTACCTGAAAACCCGAAGTGGCCCTCCGGCTCAAAGTGGTATACAGCGCTAGCCTTGAGCGAAAAGCTCAGAGACAGAGCCCAGGCCCTGAGTTCAAGCCCCACCACCAACAAAGGAGTTGGAAATAAGGCAAGATGTCTTCTCAGTGTCAGTGTTGGAGCAGTTTGGCAATTTCTCCTGTGGGTCTTGATTTATCCAGGCAAAAATTACCTTTGGCTGTTTATGTGCTACTGACTCAAATCTTAAGGGCGCTCATACCTATAATCCAGGATACTCAGGAGGCTGAGATCTAAGGATCAGAAGATCAAAGCCAGCCTGGGCGGACATATCCAAGAAGTACCTATTTCCAATTAACCAGCAAAAAAAGCCAGAGCGGAAGCCTGGTTCGTGGGTAGAGCGCCAACTGTGATCCAAACTAGAGTGCAAGGCCCTGAGTTCAAGCCCCAGTACTAGTATACACACGCACAGAAAACAAAAACTCCTATGCTTTGTGATGTGATGCATTCACTGTGAGTTTCTGAGGCAGGAGGACAAGCGATGCTGAGGACAATAGAAAGATAACCAATATTACGTTGTTTCACCCCCATGCCCCTGCTTCTGAGCCACTGAGACTGGGACTTCTCCATCAACGCCAGTTACTTCCAGTAATGACTCCTTTTACCCAGCTTCACCGGAATGGAGAACGTGGGACACGCCAAGTACCAAATGCAGAACACAAATGCATGTTTGCAATGCTATCAATACACATTTATAGGAACATATGGAAAGAACACCCCAAATCATTCAGAGCAATGGCAAATTATCACTCTTCTGATGCCCCCCCCCACCCCTTTCCGGGTGCTCCATCCAAGGGCAGGCCCTCTGGGCCCAGGCCTCCGGGTGTCCCGATCTGTGCTTCTAGCAGCTGCTGGTTTTCCCTTCCCCTTCTCCAGGCTTTTCTCCTTTGGGAGGCGCTGCCAGGGGGACCCTGCTAGTCCCAGGGATATTCCCCTCCACCCCAGGGAGGGGGGGGACGGCATGCCCAGCCCCCACCCGGCCCTCTCGGGCCAGATTTGCAGAGGGAGGGAGGGAGGGAGGGAGGGAGGGAGGGAGGAAGGAAGGAAGGAAGGAAGGAAGGAAGGAAGGAAGGAAGGAAGGAAGGAAGGAAGGAAGGAAGGACGGACGGACACCATCACCAGGCAAGCTGGACAGCTGGAGGCCAACCTCCTTGCTTCACAGGTGTGGAAACTGAGGCAGCTCCCGGGCGGACGTCGGCCGGGCTGGAGGGCTCTGGTTTCCAGCGCCAGCAGGGCCCCTCAGCACAGACATAGCTCTAAGCATCTGCTTTCCCGCTGCGTGCCTCAGTTTACCAACGGTGC
Organism: Perognathus longimembris pacificus; assembly: GCF_023159225.1. Classification (NCBI taxonomy): domain Eukaryota; kingdom Metazoa; phylum Chordata; class Mammalia; order Rodentia; family Heteromyidae; genus Perognathus; species Perognathus longimembris. Next base: position 18,327,180 of record NC_063185.1, read on the forward strand.
CATGGGCGCGTGCGTGGAAGGTAAAGGTCCCCGGTAGGCCACACCCGGAGAGACCCGGTGTGTGTGTGGGGGGGATCGGGGGGATCTACCCACCCCCCCACCCCACCCCCGGCCCGCCCGCCTCCCGGACGGACGCCTGGTTTTGCACCCCTCTTTTGCACGCGCCCGGCACGCGCGCTCGCCGGGGCCGCGGGGGCCGGAGGCGAGGGAGGGATGCGCGGGGCGGGTTGGGCGCGGGGCGGGGTGCACGGCCGGCGAGCGCGGCCCCGGGACGGGTCAGGATGCGGGGCCGTGGGAACCCCGGGGAGCAGCGGGGAGGACCAGCCGGGGCGCGGCCCTCGCCTCCCCCACGCGCGCGCGCGACGCGGGAACCACCGAGCCCGGGGTCGCGGTCCCGGCGCCCCCACTCCCCCCCCCCCGGGCCTGCAGGCGACTCCCGGGTCCCCCAGACCCCCCCCCACCCTCGGCCCTCCCGCTCCCCCCCTCGCCCCTGCCCGGCGGCCCCGGCCGCTTACCGCGCGCCCGGCCCGGCGCCCGCGCCCCCGCCGGCGGCAGCAGCAGCGGCAGCAGCAGCGCCAGCGGGCAGAGCCGGGCGGCGCCCGCGCCCCCGGGCATCGCGGCGAGCCCGCTCGGCGTCCGCGCTCCCTCGGCTCCCGGCTCGCCGGCCCCGGCCCCGGCCCCGCGGCGGTGGCGGCGCGTCTGGAGGCCGCCGCGCCGCGCGGCCCCGAGCAGCCCGGCCCGGCCGGAGACGCCCCGCCCCGGGATGGAGGAGGGCGGGGAGGGGCGGGGGGGGGGGCGGGGGGGAGGGGGGGAGAGGCTGGGGGCCGTTAGCCCGGGAGGAGCCGGCTCCGCCCCCGAGCAGCCCCGTTGGCCCGGGCGGAGGGGATGGGGGGAGGGTGGGGGGATCGGGGGTGGGGGGGTAACCCTCCGAGCCCCCCCTCCACCCCCGGAGGGGAAGGGGCTCCCGGAGCGGGGGCGATGGGTGCGCAGCCGGGGCTGGGGAGCGGGGACGCGGGCGGCTGGGAAAGGGTTAACCGCAGGCCGGGCGCGGAGTTGTTTTCTTATCGGTGGGGGGGAAACCAAGCCTGGGGCGGAGCCCTCCGTGCCTCCGGAGCGCGCGGGGAGGCCGGGGAGGCCGGGGGTCCCCGAGGGCGCGCGCCCCCCCGCCCGCCCGCCCGCCCGCACGCGGGGCCCCCGGGCTCGGAGACGGCTCGGGACGCGCGGGCTTGGGGTGAACTGGAAGGAGTTGAGACCCGCAGACCAGCCGGGCCGTCGCTGAGGAAGGACCGGCCTCGAGATCGGGGGGGGCTCGGCCCCAGCACCCGCGTTTGTTCTTCGCGCCCCCCCCCCCCGGGCGGCGAGGGCGGGGTCGGCGCGGAGCCGCACACGGATCCCACGCGGAGCCGCACACGGATCCCACGCGGAGCATCCTTCTTCCCTTTTCCGGCCCCGCCGGTCTACCGTCCCGGGCTGCGGATCCCAGACCTCCGGGCGTCCTCCTCCCGCGTCCCTCCCCCCCCGCCCGTGTTCCGTGGGGCCGGGTGTTTGCTGGTGAGATCCCATCTGGACGCCCGGCCGGCCTGGGCCACGACGCCGCGTGGGCCTCGTGGGTGAGGACGGTCTCGTGGGGGGGCCACACGCAAGGGGCGCGCCCTCTCTCCACGGGGCGTTTTGGTCCAGGCTGAGGTGAACTTTTGGGATTGCTTGGGGCCGAGCAGCTCCTTCAGTTGCCCTTGTTCCCCAGGGGGAGATGGGCATTAGGAACCCCTCCTGCCAAACACCTGTCACCCACGGTTTGAATGTGAAGTGTCCACCCCGAAAACCGTCTCTTGAAGGCTTGGATCCCAGCTGGTGGGTGTTATTGAGAAGGGACTGGATCCCCGTGGGCTCTCATTTCACGCCTGGGTTAGTTCGCTGACAGATGCACAGCCCAGCAGGATATTCGAAACAGGTCTGCCCGGTGGGAATGGGTCTCTGCAGAGCTGACTTTGAGCGGCCTGTCTTAGCCTTAGATTCTCCCTCTTCCTCCTCGACTTCCTCTTCCTCCTCCTCCCACCACCTCTCCCTCTCATTAGGTCTCAGTGCAACGGAGCCAAGTGACCACCAGTCACCTAGAATATTACTATTTCTGCCAGCACTGTGTTCGAGGTGACATAGGTTGCCTCTAAGACAACCTCTAACTTTCTGCTTTTCTCACAGAGCCTCGGCTACAGTGGCCTTAGAATCTGCATGTCCACCACCCATGTCTTAGTGGTGATCTAGGCTCTTTCTAATGTGCAGGTCAAAGTGCATCCAGTCTTTTCCCACTACTTCCTCCCAAGTCACTTCCACGTAGTCATGGGAGCGCCATACTTCTCGGGACCAAAATCAGCAAAATATCACCACTAAAATGGATTTTCTCCCAGTTTGGAAGGCTAGACATCCAAGATCAAGGTGCCATTGGGATGCTTTCTGGTGAGATCACTCTGGTCTAGGGAGGAGCTTTGGAAGGAACAGAGGTCCTGTCACCCTTCCAATCTCACTTAATTTGTATTATCTCTGTGAAGGCTCTATCTCCCAACATAACTACATTAGCTGGGGGCGGGATTTGAGATAGAGGACAAATGCCATCCATTACAGAAGCTGTAGTTCTAGAGCCAAAAGACTAGGATTCTAGTCCCACTAATCTCTCCAGAAAACTCTGTGGCCTGGGGTAAATCGCTTCCCCTTTCTAGGCTGGAGTTTCCAATGAGCAACCAGGGATCAGGAATGTCAGCTTGAGTCCATCTCATTCAGAAGCTTCTAGAAGTGGTGGGTGACAGTCACAGAGCCAGGGGGGGACATGCGGGAACATCACACATACCTGATTCTGTGAGAAAATCTTGATAAAAGACATACAGATTTCTTATTTTCCTTCCATTTTTTCCCCCGGACCCTTGGTTGATTCATGGGAGGTGCTCATGAGAGAAGTCCAGTGTTAACACTCCACCAAGAAATGTGGATTCCCAGCCCTGTCTCTCATGTTCTTCTCTCTCTCTCTCTCTCTGTCTCTCTCTCTCTCACACACACACGCACACACACACACACACACACACACACACACATACACACACCAAGGAACAAGTAGGTCTACAACTCTTGACCCCCGGAAGCTTTTCCATTTATTTGTGAAGAAGGTATGTGCTATTTATAATGGATCCTACATCTTTATATAAACTTTAAAATATTCATCACATTGAGCCTAGTAATTACAATTCTGGGAAAAGATCCTAAGAAAAGAAAAAACATAATCTGCAATGCACACACGAATTTATGGACTAGAATGTTCCTAGCAGGTTATTTATAATAGTGAAAATATTGGAAACAACCTAAATGCCTAGCTGTGAAGGACTAGTTCATAAATGATTTAATAGCTCTATGATGGATTAATGTGAAACCACTTAAAATGATGAAAGTTTATGCTCTGATGTTAAGTGAAAAAAAATTACAGGATCCAAAATTACATTTAAGTATGATCTCAGCTATGTAAATAAAAGACATTTAAAAAAAAAAAAAGACTGGAAGGAAATATGTCCAAATGGGAGCTGTAGTGAATAGGCCTTTGGTCCTGTGGTCTTACATTTGGGAGAGAGGGCAGCATTCTAGAGTCCTAAGAGTAGGTCTGCCTTGGGGAGCCTGTGTTTCTCAACCCCCTTCCACTGGGAGGCTGGAGGGCTGGAGTTCGATTCCTCTTTCCTCCTGCAGAAGGCTGTGGCAGGCACCGGGATCTTCCCTGTCTTCAGGTAGATCCGGCTGGGATAGCATCCTAAGGAAATAGTGTCACCTAAGGGCAGGGCTTCACAAATCTTTGGGTCTGTTTTTTGAATGGTTCCTTTTTCCCTCCTCCTTTCAAAGTACAAGGGGATTTTTCTCGGCCATTCCCTGGAGGGAAAAATAGAGTTCCCGGAAACACAACTCACACGCATGGGAGGAGTGTGTGAATGTCCAGCTCTGGGGAGCGGTCACACCCCGCCCCCCAGCATGTCACCAATCACAGCTCTAACCCCCAGCCCTCGCCCCTGGGTTGCTGCTGCGGTTGTCTGTTAGGGTTATGGGCTCCCCGTCCATCTCTCCCACTAGGGGGTACCTGGTTCTCAGAGGGAGCTAAGAAGAGTTGTCGGCTTCTCGACTTGTTCTGCTTTTTACTTATCCATAGGATGGACTGGCCAACCCTAAAATGCTTCCGTTGCCAGACTGGAAGCCGGAAGTCAAATATTTTTATCAGAGATCATGATGTCAAGTGTATGGTAGGAGCCCGCTTCCTGCAGCTGCTTCCTTCCGCAGGGACTGACCATCCTCTGCCAGACACTTTTTCCTGTCCTGATTTTTTTTTTTAATGCTTTTAAGAGACGTATCATTGCATTATCTTCGGGCATTTCAAAAGCTATGTGCACTGGAGGTTGGTGAGCCCAAGGAGAAACTGGCATTCTAGGGGTATAAATAAACAGGAACTCCTGAGCCTACTACATCCTTTATTCTTCACTATGGAAAGCACTGTAATGTATTCTGGAAATATAAGAACCTCTGCTTTCTAGAAAGTCCAAAATGGGATCCACAGGGCTGGGGTCGTGGTTTAAGCAACAGAGAGCCTACTAACTTGGCCCCAGATTCAAACTCGATTCCCACAGACCCCCGCCACCATCATCAAGTGTGGTCCCTCGGCCAGCCCCATTACCTAGGAATGTGTCTAAAATGCAGTTTCTCAGGCCCTGACTCCAGACCTCAAAATTCACGGTGACTGGTGTGCACATGAAAACTTGAAAGGCAGCAAAACTTGATTTCACCTATGGCCAAGGGGGAACGAGTTTTACCTGGAATGGAAGTTAAGGGTTGCGTGGGCACTGGAAAAGGACACATTGGGTAAAAATTAAAGAAAAATCTATGAATTATAGATTTCAAACAGCTTCCCGAAGGAAGGGGTTTTGGGTGAGTCTTGAAGGAGGAAATTTTAGAATACACAAAGGCATACAGCTAGGACATGTTCAGTGTTTGGGAAAAAGGCAACCATCCCCATGAGACTACAGGGAGTCAGAGAGAGAAAGGGAAGGAGGTGGAGCTGAGGAGAAAAACACATGAGCCTTTTCAGACACATTGTACATCCAAGCTAAGACACTCACGCCTAGTAAACGCAGGTCAGAGACTCCTCTATGTTCTGAAGCGGAACCATGCTCTGAGCAGAGAGAAACCATGATGGTTAAAGGCAGTGATCTCTTTTCCAGCCCACCTCAGAATCAAATGGAGAGACTTGTTTGCCAACAGCTCTGTGGATTCCATCATCAAACCTCTCCATCATTTGGGGACAAAGCATCGGCATTTTAATTTTGTCGTAGGACCCCCGAGTCACGGAGCTGGTTTTTCCACGGTTAGCAGGTGTCCTTTTCGTGACCAGATTGCTGAGGAGGGGGAAAATGGAAAGCCCAGGATCTGAGATCTGAGGAGCAGCAGGGAAACTGCCTCGTTCCAAAGACAAGATAACGATTCCGTTTTATAGCTGGGGCTACCACCATCCAGAAAGAGGAAATGGAATTGTTCAAGGTCGCGGTCACACCCGGTAAAGGAAGCCAAATTAGCAGTGTAAAGTGATGCGTCAGCAAGGCTGCAGCCCTGGGGGCGGCCAGGAGCTGGGAATGCTTGGCTTCTCTCTTCCCATCCAGCTCTCTCCTCAGCTTGATCAAAAGATGAAGGCACACCCCAAGAAAACCACACAGGCAGTCCTACCTTGGGATGAGGATTCGGCAAGAATGGATGGTGTGTCTGTAAACCCCGTTCCTATATCCCAAACACACTGAAGGGAAAAAAACAAAAAGACATGCAGGAAAATCCCACCAACAAATATTGCTCATGAAAAATGGCTCGTGCCTATAATCCTAGCTACTCAGGAGGCTGAGATCTGAGGATCATGGTTCCAAGCCAGCCCAGGCAGGAAAGTCCATGACACTCTTAGCTCCAATAAATTACATAAAAAGCCAGAAGTGGTGCTGTGGCTCAAGTGGTAGATGTTAGGTCCTCTCCCTGAGGGCTACATGCAGATGCCCCCACCTCATTAAGTCTCCACCCAGTTACCTGGGTAACCTGCAGACCTGAAGGCAGTTACCTCCCCTTTCCCTGAGGTCACCTCCTAATCCACCTGGCCACACCCCTTGCCCCTGCCCTAAATAAAGCAGGGCTGGGTGGGGGTGGCTCTCTCTCTCTCCCTTCTCTCTGGCCATGGGTCATCTTGGCCACAGGCCAGCAGTTCGGTAATAAACGGTAATAAACATTCTCTCCTGCCTGAATACTGCATGGTGTTCTCCTTTACCGGCTACCTACTTTAAAAACCTAACAGTAGAGTGTTAGCCTTGAGCAAAAAGAAGCTCAGGGACAGTGCTCAGGCCCTGAGTTCAAGCCCTAGGAGTGGGGGAAAAAAGACACAACACCTCCAATCAAGACAACCATTAGCCTTCTAAGAGGAGAGATTCATTTGGCCTCATTTTTACTTGACTAATGCGGGCTTTGGGGAGGAGTTATGGGGAGTCCTTGGCTTCTTGTGCTTAATTACACATTTGTGAGATTCTGCGATAATGTTAGTCTAGATTATGTACTCTGTACACTATGCCATTATTGGAATGTACCACAACTTATTTACATGTTCTGTTCATTTATAGATGTTTGGAACCTTTACTGCTTCTGGTAACATAGATCTGCGCTGGGGCGGGGGGGGGGGCATTGCTGGGTTGCAGTATATGATCAATATAGAAAATACTAGTAAGCAATTTACCAAAATGACTACCCGTTTACACACTCCATCAGCTTTGTAAGAGTTCTGGTTTCTTTCTATGCTTATTAACATTTGGTATTTTCCATTTAAAAAAATTAGAGATGTGATGAATGACAAGAGGAAACTGGTTTCAATTTTGACATTTCTGATGATTAATGAAGCTGAGAATACTCTATATGAGTATGGGCTTTTTCTGATGATTCTTCAAAGCTATTTCTCCGTTTCGTACTGGGTAGCCTTTCTCTTCTTGGTTTATAGGAGTTCTTTAAATATCCTGGCTTTAAGTCTTTAGTCAGCTATGTATGCAAATGTCTTACTTCACTTTATGAGGTATGCTTTTATTATCTCTCTCTCTCTCTTTCTCTGTCTCTGTCTCTGTCTCTCTGTCTCTCTGTCTTTTTCAGCTATTCTTCAGACTTGAACTCTGGGCCTGGGCACTGTCCCTGGGCTCCTTTTAGTTAAAGGCTAGTGCTCTACCACTTGAGCCACAGTGCTACTTCCAGCTTTTTCTGTGATTAATTGGAGATAAGAGTCTCATGGACTGTCCTGCCCCTGCTGGCTTTGAACCACAGTCCTCAGATCTCAGCCTCCTGAGTAGCTAAAATTACAGGCATAAGCCAGCAGCACCTGGCTGTTTTTATACTCTTTTTTTTTTTTTTTTTTTTTGGCCAGTCCTGGGGCTTGGACTCAGGGCCTGAGCACTGTCCCTGGCTTCTTTTTGCTCAAGGCTAGCACTCTGCCACTTGAGCCACAGCGCCACTTCTGGCCATTTTCTGTATATGTGGTGCTGGGGAATCGAACCCAGGGCCTCATGTATACGAGGCAAGTGCTCTTGCCACTAGGCCATATCCCCAGCCCCTGTTTTTATACTCTTGATGGTAAATCTTCATAGAGAAGAATTTGCATGTGAGTGTGTATGTGTGTGTGTGTGTGTGTGTGTGTGTATGCGCGTGCGCACGCATACGTGTGCTGGTACATGAGCTTGATCAGGACCCGGGCATTGTTCCTGAGCTTTTTTTTGCTCAAAGCTGGTGCTCTACCACTTGAACAACATCTCCACTTCTGGCTTTTGGTAGTTAATTAGAGATAAGAGTCTCACAAACTTTCCTGCCTGGGCTGGATTCAAACTGCAATGCTCAGATCTCAAGGTCTTCTGAGTAGCTAGGACTACAGGTGCGAACCACTGGTGCCTGGCTGTATTTTTTTCTAATAGCACATTTTGAGTCCTATTTAAGGAATTTCTTCTTACTCCAGGACAAAAAAGAAAACACCACATGTTTGCTTCTCCTCAAAAATTGAAAGAGAAACACTTGCATTTCACTTTTGAATCTGCAATCTGAAATTTCTATCGGTTTCCAGAATGAGGCACAGAGGAAGAACCTTCGCTTCCTATAGCCATGGTTCCCAAATTATATAACACATCAACCCTGGTACCACAGTTTCCAACCCACAGGGGCGCCAGGGACCATTTTACCTTTTAAGGGGATTCAGTGGAATGTCTGCTGGGTACCACTTTTAGCCTGAAGCCGTTCACATTTTCAACATTAAATCTTGCCACATTTCCTCCTCTTATGACATCGCATTTTTGCCCAGCTGATTTGTTGTTGTTGTTGTTTTGGCATTGGCTGTGATCCAGATGTGAATGCCACGTGAAATCAGGACAAAGGAGCAGAATGGTGCCCAATCTGACTGCGAGAATGGAGAAGCGGTATGGTGCCAACAGGAGCCCCAAGTATTGGGAAATAGTGGGGTCCTTAACCAATACAGTAAAACTGTGCTTCCTTTTCATTTGTGTGCATTGTTTTTTGCAAACAATGACTGAGTTCTCAGGATAAGATTGGGATGGAACTGCGAGGTATTCATTCTGACTCCGTGGTACCCTGAAAACAATGACTAAGACATTCACATGGAGGAAGATTGAGGGAGCCCTTCAAAAGCAGCCAGATTCTAGAATCATCCCTGTGATTCCCGCCCTGGGTTAGATGTCTGACCTGGTCCTAACCAGCACAATACAAGATGGTAGGCTGGACGTGATTATGTCCGCTTGATTTTGTTCCAGAAGTAGGTGGAAACATCTGAAAGTGGGAGGTGGCTCTGTTGTTCCTGGCTGGATTTGAACCGGCCATGTTGTGAGAGACTCAAGTTTTAACTGCATTCTCCCCCGTCCTCTCCTCTTCATAACTCCTCATGAAGAAACATATTTTAGGGCCGAGGATGAAGCTCAATGGTAGAGCACAAACCTAGCAGGCTTGAGGTCCTGGGTGCCAGCTACACACACACACACACACACACACACACACACACACACACACACTCAAATCTTGATATTAGATCCCATCTGAATGTTATTGAATTGTGTGAGGCCACTCCTCACTGTCTGTCCTGGACTATCAAGTCTGTCATAGGAATTATACGCCCATCACCTTCAGGTCTGTCATAATGCTTGTCCCCTAGCGGGTCCAAAAGATGACTGTCATGATTAAGTTCACAGTTAGTGAATGATCAACAATCAATACAGGGTGCAAGATTCTTGGAAACTACAAGGCACATAGATGCAAGTAACGTCCATTAGGAAGTCACTCCAGCTGATATTGATGCGTCCGTATGCTGGACAAATTGCCAGAGCCCAGTGCCATGGCGGAGGAGGAGAGTGAGCGAGAGCTGGATTGAATGGGACCGCGGCTGAGTGATTCACGCGCCTCCCGGGAGCCAGGAGCCTCTTCTGCAACCCCGTAGCCTCTCGCACGGGCCGGCAAGACATCTCAGGCCCATACATGGCCCGTGATTCAGATACTACAGCTCAGAGGCCTTTTTAAAAATAATTCCGAAGAATTCCATCTCAAACACAGCGCAACAAATATGCCAGGCAGCCTTTTCTTTTTTCTTTTCGTTCCACTGAGTCGAGGCATGGTCTTAACACCGGGAGCAGCTGTTGACATCCTGGCACTGTGTTTGGGCATAGGCCGAGCCTCCAACCACCGCTGAAGCCTGTCATTTCCTTCCCCCTTCCTAGAGCTTAGTGATCAGTATCAGTTGCAAAGAGCTCAGGCAGGGAAACAGCTCAAAGAGAAGCAGTCAGCCTGCAGGTCAGCAGAGCTACCCAAGGCTTCCTCCCAGTGCCCATACTGGCAGGGCTGAAAAGCCCACTTGAAGAGCGCGTGTTACAAGAAACAATGACTTTCTTTCATCTCGGTGATGAACCAAGTCACCATTCAAACAAGCTTGAAGGCCAGGCGCCGGTGGCTCACGCCTGTCATCCTAGCTACTCAGGGGGCTGAGATCTGAGGGTCGCCATTTAAAGCCAGCTGCGGCAGGCAAGGTGAGACTCTTTTCTTCAATTAACTTCCCCCCAAAAGTCAGAAGTGGAGCTGTGGCTCAAGTGGAGCACTTAGCCTTGAGCACAGCAGGTCACAGACAGTGCCCAGGCCCTGAGTTTCAGCCCAGGGACTGACACATGTGGGCATGCACGCGCGCACACTCACACACACACTTTCAGTGTGGCACAAACAGGCTAATCGTCGCAGGTGACTGGGGGCACATTGCCAATACCAATTACACGGAGCCTTCTCCTTTGGGGAGTCCCTGAAGTTCACTATTAGGGAGCACTGAAGCCAGGAAGGCTTGGGTTGGAGTCCAGCTGCTCTCCTGTGTTTTGGGGTACCCTGTGGTTAAGTTACAGAACATGCCTCCCAGGCCTTCAATTCCTTGCCAGGCAAATTTCAGAAGAGCTCAGACAACTAGAAAAGAACACGAGAGAAATGTACCATCCCACCTCACAGTGGCGGCCACCACGATGGTGTGCGGGTAGCAGGGCTCGAACCGCCAGCCGGCTCTCCCTCCGCTTTCTTGCTGGGGGCCCGGCTTCTCAGTGGATGGGAGATGGAGTCCTGCGCGCTTTTTTGCCTAGGCTGGCTCCCAACCTTGATCTTCCAGACCTGTGAACCTCCTGTGTAGCTAGGATTATACATAAATATAAATAAATATAATTATATATTTATAAATATATTATATATTAGATTATATATTATTACATATTATATATTATTATATATTATATTATATAATTATAATTATATATAATTATATTATATATAGTTATATTATAATTATATATAATTATATAATTATAATTATATTATAAATATAATTATAAATATATAAAATTTATAAAATATATAATATAAATATATATAAAATATATAAAAATTATAAATATATAAAAATATAATTATAAATAAATATAATGGTGCCTCCGCTCCGTTGGTACTAATGAAAGACCCTTCCCGCCATACTCCCCTTGCCACGTCCAGCCAGACTTCGTTTCAAATAAGCCCCGGATCTCCTCCCCCATGAGATCTCCTCCCCGCGGGGCTCGCACCCGGGCCCCCGGGATGTGAGCGGCCGCCTGCGGCTTTCCACTTCTGCTTTTCACACCCACAGGAGCTTGGATTCAGATGGGGTGATGAGCTGGTGTGTGTTAGGCCTGTGTGTTGGAGACAGGGGGAGGACGGGAGCCAGCAGAGTGAGGACGGAAGCAAGCTGGGAGAGGGTGGGCTGCTGCGGGGCTTCCCCCACCAGGAGGACCAGATGTGAAGAGGAAATACGATAACTGTCGCCCGGGAGAGAAAGTCACATTGCCAGGAAGCACTGAAGAGTATGTAGCTTAGCACTTTGGTCGTGGGTGGAGGGGGAGGAGGGGGAGGGGGAGGAGGGGGAGGGGGAGGGGAGGAGGAGGAGGAGGCCGCCCAGGAAAGTCCAAATCCAACCACAACTGCAAAGCACCGCATACTCTGGAGATGGCTTCGCAGATTGACCTGGTGTTGGGGTTCGGTTCATTTATGGAGGCTCCGCCGTGCCGCACAAAGGCAGACAAAGCTCTCAACGCGTTTATTCTTTGCAGGAATACAAGGCCCCCCCCCCCACCCCAGATCCGATGCAGCTATTCCACTTTCTAGATAGAGAAATGGGGCCTCAGAATGCTAAGTCCTCACCGAGGCGACGAAGCTAGGCGGCAGCAGGAGGCGAGGAACCCACAGTGGGGAGCTGACGGGGACAGGGAGGAAAGGGGAGCAATGGGAGAAGAAAGGCGCGTCCAGGAGACAAGGCTGAAGGCTCTTCATGAGGAAAGGGGAGCCCCGCCTTCACCTCACGCCACACACGAAGGCTACAGTGACATGAAGAGCTGGAAAGCATATTTCTGGAAGAAATTGTAGCAGCGGGTTAGGGATGTGGCCAAGTGCTCCAGCACTTGCCTGGTGTGTCTGAGGGACGTGGGATCAGCTCCTGGCACTGAAAATACATGCATACCCCCCCCATAGACATTCATGCACGCACACACACATATATACAGACACACACATGCATGCACACACATATATACACGCACACATGCATAGACACACACTTGTGCATGCGTGCATATATACATCTACATGCATACACAGATACACACATATACACACGCATATGCATACATACAGACACACACGTGCACATACACATAACCTATGCACGCTCACATGTATATACATGCATACACATGCACGCACATCCACATGTACATACACACCCACAAGCATACAACACATACACACAGGTGTATGGCTCTGACAAGCACGCAAAGCCCTGAGTTCGAACCCCAGGAGAACCACGTTGAGTCAGTCAGCAATGCCACGGCGTTGCGTGCTTTCAGAGTCTGGGAACTGAAGCCCTGCCTGGAGCTGCGCGCAAGCAAAGTGGGAAGAGGAATTACTTAAGGCGGATCACCTGACTTTCTTCTGAATACCATACCCCCCCCCCCACCGCCCCGGGCTGCTGTCCTGTCCTGGGCCTTCCATCCCAAACCTCCCTTCCTCCACTAACCCCTTGATCCCGCCCACACCCCACGTCACTGGCTGCCATGAGTTCTACCAGTCAGCCTTAGGCCTTCTCATCGTACTGTTCTTTTAAAAAGCTGGAAAGTTGGGGTAAGGAGTCTGGGGCTATTATTAGCACCGAACACTATAAAAAGGAAATGCCACCGATCATCTTGGACGACTCTGTTTTCATATGGGATAATTCAAGCTTCCTTTCGAGAGTTCCCAGTCATAAGAAATCCTTCACAAAAATACGAGCTCAGGTCATACCCTCCCGTCCAGCTTAGCATTGCTGAGATTCTCAGGAGGGGATGACTATTCGTGTCTGACGCCACTGGGAGCCGGTGACATGGCTCTTTTGGATTTGTATGGCTGCTTCTTTCTGGGTTGTTTGTGTCTGATCTACTAGAAGAGAATAATCAAGTGAATCTAGGTAAAGGATATTTATTTGTATGGGTGATATGAGCAGACACAGATCAGACTGAACCTAAGCCCCAGTCCTGTGTGGCTTTAGGCAAATTTCTCAGCTTCTCTGTGTTTTGTTTTTTTTTTTATTATTATTATTTCCCTTTTTTAAGTAGTTGTACAGAGGAGTTGCCATTTGTTTATTTGTTTTGTTGTTGTTACCAGTCCTGGGGCATGGACTCAGGGCCTGAGCACTGTCTCTGGCTTCTTTTTGCTCAAGGCTAGCACTCTACCTCTTGAGCCACAGCGCCACTTCTGGCTGTTTTCTATATATGTGGTGCTGAGGAATCGAACCCAGGGCTTCATGTATACGAGGCAAGCACTCTACCACTAGGCCATATTCCCAGCCCCTTCTCTGCATTTTTACAAGCTGGATTGTTTTAAACCTGTAAGCAAATGTCTAGTGTCTTCCACTTACTAATTTTTAGCAAATGTGAATTCACTACTATAAATTAGGATGAAATGTATTCGATCAAAATGTTATACTATTTGCTCCCACTACGGGAGAAATTTTACATTATTTGCTACACAAAGCATTCAAACAGAAGACTAAGAGAAGAGCAATGATGATAATAAAGTTTAATTTTTCATACACTGCTGTTCATACTCTGCTTTTGAGCTGTGTTGGGGAGCAATTTGTTAATATGTGTTAAAGACTAATTTTTGGTTGCTTTTGATGCTGGGTTTGAACTCACGGCCCTTGAAATACTAAGCATGCATTCTACTACTGAGCTACCCCTGGGCCCCTCAAAAGTCTTTCAAATGTGTTTACCTTTTAATCTAGATTTCCTCTAGAAATATTCTTTAAAAATAATGTTTATGATCAAAGTTCACCTGGATATTATTACTTAGAATAGCAAAACTTTGCTAATAGTTTATATGTTTAACCATAGAAGTGTACATGTAAATATAACAATCAATGGACATTACATGAAGCAAGCCACAGAACAATAGGCTAAATCTGGGTTCACTTTGGGTGTGTGCCCTAAAGCAGTGTTTTTAATTATGAATTTATTATACTCAGAAATTCCAGGAAGGAAGCTTGAATTGTTCCCATATGAAGACAGAGATAGAGAGGTATCTATATACACATCAGAAAAGGTTTGCAATGGTTTTATGTATGGCGAGAGCTTTGGAATGGGCCTCTTGTTTCATGGGTTGCTTTTATCTAGTGAAAAAAGTAGTAGGGAGGGTGACATACACCAAAATCTCAGTTACTCAGGAAGCTGAGGTGAAAGGATTATGGATTTGAGGTCACCTTGGGCTACTCAGTGAGACTTTTCAAGAAAGAAAGAAGAAGGAAAGGAAAGGAGAAAGAAAGAGGGAGGGAGAGAGAAAGGAAAGAAAAATAGAAGAAAGGAAAACAAACAAGACAATCAATCTTGAACATAGAAAGATAAGCACCATACAATGGGTAAGGGAGCCATAAACTTAGTTTTTTGTTTTTTGTTTTTTTGCCAGTCCTGGGCCTTGGACTCAGGGCCTGAGCACTGTCCCTGGCTTCCTTTTGCTCAAGGCTAGCACTCCGCCACTTGAGCCACAGCGCCACTTCCGGCCATTTTCTGTATATGTGGTGCTGGGGAACCGAACCCAGGGCCTCATGCATATGAGGCAGGTACTCTTGCCACTAGGCCACATCCCCAGCCCACGGTTTTTTTTTTTTTTTTTTTGCCAGTCCTGGGGCTTGGACTCTGGGCCTGAGCAGTGTCCCTGGCTTCTTTTTGCTCAAGGCTAGCACTCTGCCACTTGAGTCACAGCGCCACTTCTGGCTGTTTTCTATATATGTGGTGCTGGGGAATTGAACCCAGGGCCTCATGTATACGGGGCAAGCACTCTTGCCACTAGGCCATATCCCCAGCCCCATAAACTTAGTTTTTAACTTGACATTTCCAAGAATCCTGGGTCCTTTCTCTAGCATCCAACAAACACATCGATTCACCACATGACACTGGCCAATTTCTTCCCATCTCAGACATGAGTTTTCCATCTGGAAGATGCAGGTGTTGGATCAGGGTTAACAAATGACTTTTACCTTGAGGGCAACTTCCTGTCATTCTGTGTGGACCACCTCTCTGATGTGAAGGAATGTCTGATCCAAGGTGGGAGATCTGTGAATCAACTAGTAATGTCTTCTATGGGTCTATGACTAAGAAATGACTTAGGGAGGCTGGGAATATGGCCTAGTGGCAAGAGTGCTTGCCTCGTATACATGAAGCCCTAGGTTCGATTCCTCAGCACCACATAGATAGAAAACGGCCAGAAGGGGCGCTGTGGCTCAAGTGGCAGAGTGCTAGCCTCGAGCAGAAGGAAGCCAGGAACAGTGCTCAGGTCTTGAGTTCAAGGCCCGACTGGCAAAAAAAAAAAAAGAAAGAAATGACTTGGGAAAGCCAGCTTATTCCTCTATGGACACTTGATAACTCTTCCATTCTTAATGGCCCGATGGGTCTGGATATCTTTAAACAAAAGTGTTGATGTGACTTTGGAAAAACCGAGGGCGGAGGTATCTAACTTCCTGTATTCATGTTCGGCTCCTTTGCACTGAGTCACCACGTTTCCACCTCACCATCGGGGAAATCGAGATCAATTGAGATCTGGTGAAAGAGAAAATGGCCTGGCGTCTCTCTTGTGAAGAAGAAATCCATCTGCAGCTGTGCTTTCAGCCCCTTGGTCCTGGAACAATGGGAAGGCCACAGCTGTTGGCGGCATCAACCTGATCTTGGCTTTGCCCTTGCTCTGTGTCTCATGTTTCACGGAATTCTCTCAAAGCCACACTTCTGGGGTTGATTTAGAAACGTCGGCTTCCATTTCTTCCCCTCCCGGACAGCACAAGCGCTACCTGCACACGCGTCGGTAGGTTTCCAGCAGGACGTGGAGCCCACTGTGTCTTGACGCAGTAGATGCCAGGCCGGCAGGGGGCTGCTGATGATATTCCTAGAATCATGGGTTCCATGGAAGCCCTGTGGGGACCCCGTTGGGAGGAGGGGAGGTCTGGGTGGGCGGGGCTCGCTGCATCTCAAGTTCACTTCACCACAGCTTCCACCGAGAACAGCGGGCCGCATTCAGGGGTCTGAGCAACAGCTGTGCCTTCTAAATGAAGACACTGCTCAGGAACGTGATCCAAATGCGGGCTGTGAGCCTCCGTAGGATTTGGGGGGACTTTTTCCCCTCAAAAGTCCCTTTGTGCTTTAAAAGGATAGGGCACTAACCTCACGCGTGGCTAAAGCATGAGGCATGACTTGGGGCTCTCTCCATTGACATCTGGCCAGCGGCTAGAAATAAACCTTCAGCATGCCTGGGTGACTTGTGTCTGGCTTGTTCAGACTTGTTGCCGACGGCCGGGGTCATTTTTAGGACTCTTGCTCTGCTTGGGCTGGATAAGCTAAATGAGGCTCGATTCAGTGTTTTGAACCAATAGCCTTTATTATTATTACTACTGTTATTATTATTGCTTAGATTTAGCGTCTGTTTCAGATTCTACTCTGTCCTCTGGTGTAAGGTGTAGTCAAGAATGAAGCACCTACACTAACAAAAACAGCTTGGTACTGACCCAAACACAGACCTGAAGATGAATAGAACAGACAAGACCCCGAAATAAATCCATATTTGACAAGAGCCAAAAGTATATATTGGGGGAAAACAAAACAAAAAAAAAACTGGCCTATTCAACGAATGCAGAAGACTGCAACCGGGCCTTGAACTAAAATCAACTCAAAACAGACCAACATATATCAAAGGCCTCAACGTAAGACCTGAAACCCTGAAACTACCGCAGGAAGGTGTAGAGGAAACAGCAGAACTTACTGGCACAGGGAGGCGCCTCCTAAGTAGAAACCCAAGGACTCAGCCAATAGGAGAGAGAATTGAAAAATGGAATTGCATCAGTCCCCAAAGTTTCTTCACAGTAAAGGGTACACTCACTAAGCTAAGGAGATAGCCTACAAAGCAGAAGAGCTTTGCCCGCTATATTCTGACAAGGGCCTAATAACTAAAATGTACAAGGGTTAAAAAAGACATTCAACTCTCAAAGAATCCCTAACCCCATTAAAAAATAGAAATAGAAACTTCTCATTAGGGAAAATGACAATAAACAGATGAAGAAATGTTCCACATCTCTGGCTATAAAGGAAACGCAAATCAAAACTCCTCTGGGATTCCATCTCACCCTACTAAAGATGGCTCTCTAGAGGAGAAGCTTGTTTTTAGATAAATAGCTTCATGTTGATGTCTTTGAGATGTCTCTTAAATTCTAGAAGGTTAGTAAGATGATTTCCAAAGCGCTACAAAAGGACATGCTTGAACAGAATCTCTTCCAACAGCATGACAAAACGTTTTCAGGACTGTTTTGCTCACATAAAATTACACTTGAAATTAGAAGCACCCCATTCAGTGCAACTCTTGAGGGAAGGTCCTGCCTCCTTCCCTGATGGGACACTTGAACCTTGATCCACCTATTTAGCTGTGATGACAGGCTTGAGTTATCCACTCAGCTCAACGTGTATTTTGGCTGAGGAAAGACCTTGATTGACACAGTAAGAAATCGATTGCATTTTTAGGTGTTTGCCTATTTGAATTCTTAGGTGCAATATCATCTTGCAGCATTAAAAAGACAGTCAGTAGCCAATAGCAACTGGTGGATAATTGCAATTTTCAGTTTCTTAATCTGTTGAGCCCACTAGCTAAACTTTAGGCTGGGCTTTGGTGGCTCAGGCAGGTAATCCTAGCTATTCAGGAGGCTGAGATCTGAGGACCACAGTTCAAAGCCAGCCCCAAAAGGGAAATCGGTGAGACTCTTATCTCCAATAAACTACCCAAAAGCCAGCAGTGGAGCTGTGGCATCTGTGGTGGAGCACCAGCCTGGAGCAAAAGCAGCTCAGGGACAGCGTCCCGGCCCTGAGTTCCAGCCCCAGAACCAGCAGTTTACAAAAAGTAAACACACACACACAAAACCACACCAAAAACCAAAGTAACAACAACAAAATCTTTATTCAGGCACTGTGGTCTTTCAATAAAGGAATTTAAGGTAAGCAATGGAAACAAACATTTCAATACACTTTGAAAAGGAGACAGTTATTATAATAAGTATCACAAACTCCAATTTATATTAAGAACAAACAAGGCAATAAAACCTGTTAAGAAGTACTTGTGCATTGGGGCTTTGAGAATTTTTACTTTGCTGAAAGCTGGATGTAGTACTGTCAACAGGGAAAGGCTTTGTCTGCTGACCTGTAGTCAAGGGTTTGAAGAGCTATAAATGAGCAAATATAGGCATGCTTATCTGCAACTGGGTACTTTCCTTAAAAAAAAAAAAAAAAAGAGATTAACGTATGACCAGCACAGTGGTTATAATCCCAGCTACTCAGGAGGCTGAGATCTGAGGATCGTAGTTCTAAGCCAGCCCAGGCAGGAAAGTCTGTGAGACTACTATCTCCAATCCAGAAAACTGGAAGTGGTGCAATGGCTTCAAGTAGTGGAGTGCTAGCCTTGAGCAAAAGAGCTCAGGGACTGCATGCAGGCCTTGAGTTCAAGTTCCATAACTGCAGAGAGAGAGAGAGAGAGAGAGAGAGAGAGAGAGAGAGAGAGAGATATTTCCAATTCCAATTAAACTGTGGATCTGTAAACAATTCAAGCTTCCAGCTTTCACTCCCAGGACTGCAGTAGAGGAAGAGGAAGATTACTAAGAGTTACCAGGCACAGTGTGGTGGTAGGTGCTTCTACTCTCAGCACCTGGGAGACAGAAGGATCATGAGTCAGAGGGCAGCCCTGGCTGCATACTGAGACCCTGGTGATCATCACCGAAGTTTTAAACAAAAAATAAAGTGTTACCCAGCTTTAGTCATCAAGGAAAAAGGTTGGGGAAGAAATCTGAGGTGCCGGACAGCATGAAGAGCTAGGAAATACCGAGGAACGCCTTCTGACTTTTTGCCGCTTCACCCAGCTAGTCTCTCAAGCCACTCATCTGGAAGACTGAGGTCCATGACGAAAGCCTAGCTTTCACAAGTGAGATGAAGTAAAATAGCTCAATGTGTTTGCATACATTTCTCTGTTGCGCAATAGACATTAAATGTATAGACAACCAAATGCTGCTTTAGTTCTAATGGGAAATGCAATGCTTGCTCTCTGTCAGTCGAAAAATTCACGATTTCCTTTTTAGCTACATGTCAGTGGCATTGCGCTGAGTATAAAAGTGGGTCCAAAATGGCCCTGGCAGTGAAAATGTTACATATGGCAAGCATAAGGTGAGTGAGATATCTTAACCATCTTTAAGGAACAGATGAAGACTTAGTGAAGGAAGAAAATGGAAGCTCAGAATGGATTTCCCTCACACTTGCCAAGCAGTTTTAAGTTACCAAGGCTTCACAATTTACACAAATTATACAGATCATGGAGGAAAAAGTATACTGATTTGTGGCAATTTCCCAACAGCAATTAATTTAGTGCTTTGTAGATATTTTCCCAAACCCCGTGGTTCTCATCCTGTTCTACAAAGGGCTTAATCCATGAAAGATCTTATCACGACGTAGGGCTTCCATCCTAGGCTTGTAAACTAAGTAAATCCCACGTGCTTACTCAACTCCATGGTTATCAAGACAGGTGAAGACCCAAATCTGGAAAAACCCCTCCCTTTGGGGGAGTGTTCCATCACATACACACACGTAGTGAGTTTCAGAATAGCATTAGAACATGTGCACATCTACGTGGATGCAACCCAAGATCACAAGCTAACAGAATGCGGTGCAATTCTGGAAGCTGTTAGGCAAAAGGAAATTTCTACATGTGGTGTGCAAAATACGTTCCATGAGCAACACTCATGGTGCTTGTTTCTGTCCTCCACAAGGAACACATCCGACAAGAAGAATTTTGTCTGTGTTTATTTAATTGGAATAGAAATACAACAGAGTGTACACCAATGGAAACGATATTCAAGAATGATGGTAACAATGTTCAGTAAAAGAAATGACTAACTGGAGTGGGGGGGGCGGTTTTCCCAGGTGTCATTAAGACACATTTGCAACGTATAATTGGTTATTAGTGGAAATTACATGGAGTAACGGAGTCCCAGTTCACTTACAAAAGTTATCAAAATACTTTCAAATGTTACATTAAAACCGACAGAATTCACAAATAGCAGATAAACACTAAACGAAGTTATTTCAGAAAAATAAAGTGTCCTGAGATCAAATGGAGATGGCACTTGCAGAGCGGGGACAAGCTCCTTCTCCTCACAGGCTGTCCGTTCAGGCTTTCCTATTTTGCATGTTCCGAGATAAAGGAATGAGACGTACACGGGGGCGCAGATTTCAAAGTACAGACTGGGGACACCTTCCTCTGGTGGGCCGCCAGGCCTCCCGTGTGGCTAGTGAGCGCGTCGGAGCTGGGGCTGGCGTGTGGCTTGGACTCCTCGGGGGGCGGCTGGCACGGAGCAAGGCACTCGAGCCTGTCACACCAACGGACCCGGGGCGGGTTTGGGGGAAAGTTTATTCTCGCGAGTTATAAATTGCGGAGCACTTTTTCTTCTTCCTCCTCGTCACTGTCAGTGACGTTGACTTGCTGGATGCTGGAGGGGGTCGAGGTGGGGGCTGGGAAGACATTGTCCAGGGCGCCCATGTCCAGCTGGGGCACGGGGCTCAGGTAGCCGTCCCCGCAGTGGCCGTGGCTGTTATAGTACGCGGTCCCGTCCACGCTCTCACAGCCCCGGGAGTCCTCGCTGTGGGCGCGCTCGTCGGGGTAGTCTCTGAAAGGATAGTCTCTATTCAAAGCTGAAAACATAGCCTCGTGTTTTTGGTACCTGTCTTCGTAATAACCAAGGCATTCCGGCATCGAGCTTGGGAAATTCCCGTAGCCGAAGGGAGGCCGACTGTAAGGGCACGTGCTGCGAGAGAGAGGCACAACAAGGGTTAGGCCGTTCCTGCCCACTCCGCGCCTCGCCCCTTGCGTGGGGGCGGATCCGGTACGTCACTGCGTTCGCTTTGGGGCTTAGAGAGTCCCCAAGATCGGCCCTGTAACCTCCTCCGGCTCTCATCCCCGCTGGTCCCCACCCAAAGCTTATGGCAAGGCAGGCATCACTGAGGTCACCTCACTGCGTCCTCTTCCCTGGTGGTGACCTTAAGAGAGGAAACGGCTTAGGCGGCCCACGGCCTCTCGGGACGCCTCCCACCGGGTGAGGTTTGGAAGACACAGACACGCATCGTGCCACACGAAGAAATGAACAGTGAACGCCGAGACAGTGCTCCTCACTACTGTCTCAAGGAAGCTTGTGTGTGTGTGGGGGGGGAATCAAGGGCTCTAGGATATCATAGCCCTGGAACACAGGAGCGCAACTTGTTAAGTGATGATAGTAAATAAAAGAAAGAAGTGCTATTATTGCTATAAAGATCTAGAACTGATATTGTACTATGGTTTCAAAGATCTTTTTCTGCAAAGAATATTTTTAGAGGGCAGATGTAAAGAAAAGATTATCTTGCATTTTACAAACAGAGGTTTTTGTTTGACACAATAATTTATTCAACCTAGAAAGCATGCATGCTATTTCATGCTTTTTCTACAGTTTTCTTTACGTTTACAACTGCTTTGTAAAATTAGATCCAAGCTTAGCTGAAGGGAGAGGTAGAGAGGATTGGAATAAAGACCTCACTTTTTATTATACTATGTCTGAAGGTGTTTTTTTTAACACTAACAAAATACTGGGCATATGCACTCATCCTAGAAAAGGGAGAGTGACAAACTCATGTTTTGTTTTGTTCTGTTTGAAGGCAAGGCTGGTAGTTGCTCTTTTTAAGTATTATTCTCTTCTTCAAAGGTGCAGAACATCAACTGGGAAGAGGTATGGAAAGCCAAAGCAGGCACTGGGCTCAAGGACGTCACCTAGTGTTGGGTAACGCAATGACCAGATTCATTAGCAAAACCCGCGGCACTCTGAGGAGTGCTGGAGAGGAAAATGAGCAAGGTGTCCAACTGTAAATGGCAAGGAGAATTGGTAATCAGCCTAGAGAAAGCAAGCAGTCACAGCTCAAGTCACCTGAGCTTGTCCCTACAGGAACTGAGAAGGTACCCTTTGGGTCCCGGGGCTCCAGAAGTAGCTTCCAGCACAATGAGCCCCACCCCTGAATCACCCTGCAGGGTCTCTGTGTTCCGCAAGCTCACCTTCACGGCTGCCCATCCCTCAGGACGGTCCTGCCCCACCCTGTGGGTCACATCTACGGCTTCGGGAGCCATAGGTCCAGGAAGAAGGGGGCCAGCAAGCTCCCCTTCACATCCTCTGCCTTCGGGCCTCGGGTTGCCTGTGTTGGCCTCAAGGGACCTTCACAATCCAAACCTGAGATTGTGCCAGCTCCCCAGTGCTGCTGAGGTGAGCTCAGCACCGGAGGACAGGCTTTGCCAAGGGTGCCTCCTCCGCAGCGAGTTCCAAGGACAGAGGCCATCTACACGAGACACTCATAGGCACTGACAATGTTACTCAGAGCCAAAGAGGTCACCTGCAACCCAATACACTATGTATTGCCTTGGGAAAATTACCATCAGACCCGGAGGTAAAAGTCACAAACAGTTGTAAAGTAGTGCCAAGTTTAACTTTATAAAACTGAGCTGGGGGCTGGGAACATGGCCTAGTGGCAAGAGTCCTTGCCTCTTATACATGAAGCCCTGGGTTCGATTCCCCAGTACCACATATACAGAAACCGGTCAGAAGTGGTGCTGTGGCTCAAGTGGCAGAGTGCTAGCCTTGAGCAAAATGAAGCCAGGGACAGTGCTCAGGCCCTGAGTTCAAGGCCCAGGACTGGCAAAAAAAAAAAAGAAAAACACAAAAAAAACTGAGCTGGGCACCAGTGGCTCACACCTGTAATCCTAGCTCCTCAAGAGGCTGAAATCTAAGGATGGCAGTTCAAAGCCACCCTGGGCAGGAAAGGCCGTGAGACTCTTATCTCCAACAAGCTACTCAAAGAAAGCCAGAAGTGGCTCTGCCGCTCAAGCGGCAAGAGTGCTCACCTTGAGCCCAGGAACAGCGCCCAGACCTAAAGTTCAAGCCCCAGGACCGACCAGCGAAAATAAATTTATAAAACTGATCTCCCATTTTGAAAAACTCCATGTAACTTAATATTTATATCTAGTTACTGCATTGATATCAGTAAATGCAATAACATTAAATTTTAACAAAAATGATACAATTTATGTACAATGCATATTTCAATAGCAATCATTAGAAACAACAGGGATCAAAGAGAAAAAGATAGTTGGACTGGGGATGTGGCTTAGCGGTAGAGTGCCCGCCTTGCACGCATGAAGCCCTGGGGTCGATTCCTCAGCAGCATATAAACAGAAAAAGCTGGAAGTGGCGCTGTGGCTCAAGTGGTAGAGTGTTAGCCTTGAACAAAAAGAAGCCAGGGACAGTGCTCAGGCCCCGAGTCCAAGGCCCAGGACTGGCCAAAACCAAAATCAAACAAAAAAAAAGTAGGCAAGTGTTGTACCGAAGCCAGTGCATCCTGGTATAGCAGACACCGGCGCTCCAGCCCGGTGATGAGGGTCTGCACTCCACTGAGAAGTCTCATGACTTAGGCATGCACTTAAGTGTGAGAAGCACCCCGAGTTTACATGCTAATGGGATTTGACCCCATGATTAAGTTCCCTTATTTCCTTTGAAAAAACCCTCAGTTCACTGGCACCCCCATCCCTGTTAACTGCCTGGCTCCCAAGTGGCCCCTCGATCACGTTCCGCACAGGACTGAGCGAGGCCTCTTTTAAGTGCGTGAGAGAGTAAAGACGCGCCAGCTCCATGCTCACTTACCTTGATGGGAAGTAGTGAGGTCCGGGGAGGAAGTAGGGGTGATGGAAGGAGAACCGCGGCGGTGTTCCCAACAGCGTGGCGGGATGGCCGAGGGGGGTGGGCTGGTAGACGTGGGTGTGTGGGATGGAAGGTGCCTGGGGAATCGGGGCACTCCTGGGGCAAGTGGCCACGCCGGAATACTCCTTGGGAGGCTGGATGGTGGAGGGTGCGAATCTGGCGTGGGCAGGGCTGGCGCTGGTCGGAACCCTGTGGGTGGTGTCCAGGGACACCGGGGTGGGTCTCTTGATAGAGTGGCTGGCTCCAGAGGGCAGCCGGTGGCCGTCGGTTTGGGAAGGCCCAGCAAAGCGCGGAGGGGGCAGCGCTGGGCGGAGCGGCAGACTCGGAGCCTGGACAGCCACCTGCGCAGTGCTGGAGACGCTGGGCTGGAAAAGCGTGATGGGGCTGGGGCGCTGGACGGCAGGCGTGGGCAGCTGGATGGCAGGGGGGGGTTCGCCTTTAGACAGAAAGAGACCACGGGTCAGCCACGCGTTGGGTCACTGCAGGCTTTTCAGTCTTCAGTTAAAGTGAATGCACTATTCAAGCAGAGCCCTGCGCCTTGTCTAATGGCTTACCTAATGTTAGCATCTTAAACAATCACACTTCCTTCGGGATATTTTGAAAAAACTGAAGTCATCACTTCTAGTTTATTTGTGTGTGTGTGTGTGTGTGTGTGTGTGTGCGCGTGTACCAATACTTGAGCTTGAACTCAGAGCCGTAAGCCCTTGTGTGGGTCTTTTACTCAAGGCTGGTGCTCTACCAGTTGAACCACACCTTCACTTCTGGCTTTTTGCTAGTTGACTAGAGATTAAGGGTCCCTTGGATTTATTACCCTGGTTGGCATTGACCTTCGCTCTTCGGATCTCAGTCTCCCGAGTAGCTAGGATTACAGGCACGAGCTACTGGTGCTAGACTTATTTTTAATTTTTTTGCTTTTCCCAGTTAGACTCTAAGTGCCATGAAAAGAAGAAAAGAGAGACCTTTTCTGGTTTGTTTACAACTGTACAAGCCTGTGCAGAACCAATGACCATATTTCAGTTGCTAATGGAAGGACACATCATTCATCATTTTCTACAAAAGGAGGAGTGGAACTGAGGCGGGGGATGGTAATCAAGCATTCACTCAATTCAGAAATATCATTAAATCACTAACATGTGCCAAGATCAAAAGTCATATGCCAAGAGAGTTATATAGAAGCTCAGTATGCTGCATGTCAAAATCCAGGTTAGAATCCGAAATAGTCGAGTCCGATCAAGTGTAGGGATGGGAAAGACTTGAAACTGTGGATGAGATATAGAAAGTAGTGAGTCTGAAATGGTCACCTGTTTTCACCTTCTAGCACACAGCGAGATTCTAATTCCCACCCTTCCTAGCAGTTAGAGGGGCCATGAGACTAAAGGCCCCGGAATAGAAGCCGAAGTCCCGGCCGTGTGTCTCACTCACAGGGGCCTATGGGCGCCCCGATCTTCACAGATGAGAGCACGGAGGAGCACGGGGGGAGCCTGCCCGGGCCCTTGAATTACCTTTGGGAACAAAGCCCTATTTACCTATTGCAAACTCGCATTTCGGATTTTACATGCGCAAAAAATAAGCTTCACATGAAATGATTCTATTTTAGGGCTTGTTACAGCAGCTAGAACTGCTGCAGTTCAAGAGGCTGAAAGAAAAGAGAATATATAAAGTAACTCCTGCAGGTCTCAAACACCCCCTCGTGGAGAGGAAGAAAGCACGGGGCGCGCTGCAGCACCAGCAGGCTTTTGTGGAGTCGTCACGGGGATGAACAGTAGAGTGGGGAATGGCAGACACGGAGCACAGAGCAGAGTGTTTCAGAGGAAGGTACTATGGAAAGGAGAAGAGCGCGTGACGCGACAGGTGAGAAGGAATAGAGAGACTGATGGAGAACTGGTAAGAATAGTTTGGCCAACGCTAAGAAAAGTGGAGCCCAACATGATTTTGTATGGGACCACATGGTTTTCACCTCCCTGACTTAAGAAAATGTGTATTAAAGAACTGTATCACTCTATCAATGCTATGTTTTGAAGCCAGATTTGATTTTCTATGGATATAATGTTTTGCTAGAACACACCATAAAACCCAGGGGAAGGGGCTGGGAATATGGCCTAGTGGCAAGAGTGCTTGCCTCGTATACATGAAACCCTGGGTTCGATTCTCCAGCACCACATATATATATAGAAAAGGCCAGAAGAGACGCTGTGGCTCAAGTGGCAGAGTGCTACCCTTGAGCAAAAAGAAAAAAAAAAGAAGCCAGGGACAGTGCTCAGGCCCTGAGTTCACGCCCAGAACTGGCAAAAAAAAACCCAAAAAACAAAAAAACAAGAAAAACCCAGGGGAAATAGACTAAATAACCTTTTTTTCTGAATTATAACAGTACCAATATTTAAGAAATGCTTTCTTTTGTTCTGTTTACGTAGTAGCTAAACTAAAATGGCTACAACT
The DNA here is from genome assembly GCF_023159225.1 of Perognathus longimembris pacificus. NCBI lineage: Eukaryota > Metazoa > Chordata > Mammalia > Rodentia > Heteromyidae > Perognathus > Perognathus longimembris. The sequence continues at coordinate 18,353,545 of NC_063185.1, forward strand.
AAACATTTTAAATGGTAGTAAACATTTTAAAATTAATAATTTAGAGAAAATGTTCCAATTCTGAAGCGTAAAAGGTGTAGGCTTTCACTGAGTTAAGATGAAATAAGGAAAACCAATTTAGGATTAAGAAGCAAAATGTAGAGAATACAATCATCAGAACATTCAAAAAAATGTGTGACATGATATTGAAAGCCCAGGCTAAAATAATTCTATAGCTTCAGCAAAAGTTGGTAAGCTTTTAATTGAATTTGAATCCTCATATGAATCAGGATGTTAACAGCACTGGCAATGAACATGTCTTAACACAAGCTAAAGAAAATCCTCGATGATTATGCTAGAAGCATTTTCAGAAACTAGAGACAATTTGGAATTGGCATTAAGTGTGAAACAGAGTAAATAAGTAATGCATTGGACATAAAAGCAATACCACACAAGAAAGTAACTACCAATTCAGTCAGGGAAACAGTAAAACCAGTTACATATGTATCTTTTTTTACAACTGCTTTATGGAGTCAAATCTTTGATATCCTTACATTTTCTCCCCAGCACAGTCTGGCCTATAATAGGTAATGAATATGTGTTATACACATGCACAGGGGCCAGGCATGAAGACACCGGACACAGACAGCCTCCCAAAGCAGGTGAACACCTAATATACATTCCAGTTTTCTAAGACAGTGGATGTCATAATGAGATACAGATGCTAGTATAATGATCTGCTGCAGGGCAAATGACTGCTAAGTAGAACAGTCTCAGTAAAATATACAAGGAACAAAAATAAGCTCCACAGTCAAATAACAGAGAAAGAGTGCTTTAAAAATTCAGGAATTAAATGTGTGAAATATGCAGTATAATCACAGTATGTTTGAATGTAAATTCCTGCCTAATGGGGAAAAGAAAAAAACACACCCTGAGGCGCTCCCATTCTTGGAAAAGAAATACTGGCTAGGGGAAAAAAAGGCTGATTAGACTAATCAACTTCTTTTTAAAAATCAAAGAAAAGTGGTTGTTTCATATGACAATGGCAAAAACAAAGAAAAAACATGTCCCCAAATCAGAAAGGTGTTATGGCTATCAAAACCTTGCCCAAATGTATAAAACAAATGAGCCCACATGTTGTAACTTTGTGCCAACAAAAATTCGGTAGCCAAAGCTGAGACTACAAAGTCCATACTAATTGATGTTTTAAATACTTTATCAGCAAGAAGAAAAGTTGGAAGTGTTGAGTCATAACTTATGAAAGACAACTGAAAAGACAAAACTCCTTCCTACTGAAGGACTTGAGATGATTCCTGAACCTTAATTAGTTCTCATAGCAGATAGTTTAAGTGCGTCAGATCAGTGACAAAATAATGGGGAATTCATAGGGTGTTGTTTTTAGCCAAACAGAAAACAAAGAATTAGAAAATAGGTAGCATTCACCTAAAAACTGTAGAGGAACTCAGAGGTGAAACAGGAATATTGGATTTAGCAAATGCAAATGGCTGCTGTGGGAGCATTTTTGTACATTAAAGAAGTAAGTAAGGGGGCTGGGGATATGGCCTAGTGGCAAGAGTGCTTGCCTTGTATACATGAAGCCCTGGGTTCAATTCCCCAGCACCACATATACAGAAAATGGCCAGAAGTGGCCACTGTGGCTCAAGTGGCAGAGTGCTAGCCTTGAGCGGGAAGAAGCCAGGGACAGTGCTCAGGCCCTGAGTCCAAGGCCCAGGACTGGCAAAAAAAAAAAAAAAAGAGAGAGAACTAAGCGAGTATCAGTTCTAGCTACTGGAAGTAACCATGAGCGTCCTAAGCTTAAGTTGGAGTTTTTACTTGAAAAGCTGGTCAAATCTAAGCAGTATTGTACTAATGCACAAAGCTTGCTAAAAATAATTTTTGCAATACTCCACGTTAGTTTTCACCAGAAATAAGGAATATTTTCTGTGTGGTTTTTTTTTTAAGGCTAACAGAAAAGTCAATGTCTTTGGTTACTGTTGTGCATAGTTCTGAAACTTCCTGTAAGTATGCCTACCGTACTTAAATACGACATAATTGTGCAAGAACCAATGCTAGAAGCTTCTAGTTATATATCTTTGTTTGGAATGACATAGAATTAGCAGCACTACCACTACCAATAAAGGATGATCATAAAGGCCTGATTGTGCGAGGACAGAACAAGGCAACACATCGGCTTGAACTTATGTAAGGGCTAACATAAAGGATGTCTTTTCAAAGGTCCTGGGAATTTACTAAACATCCCCCAGTTTTGTGTCCGTGCCTGGTCTGAGCGCCTCTCTGTTGCAGTTTCTTTGCTATCACTTCATTTGCAGGAGGATAACTATCGCGTGAGGCATGCAAACTTACTATCTTAAAGGAAACAGCCCTAGGCTCTGAAGACCACCTGTTCCTCCTCCTGTGCTCCAGGGATAAAGCGATAACTTCTCCGGGACTCCTCCCCGACAGAGACCACCTAACGGTCAGCGAAGCACTGTTTGAACTCTGCAGATCCTTCTCGTCCCAGCCCCCAGCTCTCTCTATAAAGGTGCACTGAAGTGCTGCCTTCCCATGGCTGCCTTGGAATAAACCTCCTTTCTCTGCCGTCACCATCTCTCTTGACGTGGCCTGTGTGGGCGAGTGCCCAGACCTAACTTGGGACTCCTGGACTTTAGACGTCTTGAAAGTGCCTTTGTTGCCAAGTAGATGCATTTAAAGAAAATAATGAAGATGCACAATATTCTAATAAGTCAATTTCTAAGATATCTAAAGCTCTCATAAAGGCAGATTTATTATCGGGAAGATGGGAATAGGTAGAAATGGGAGAGCAACTTGAGGTAAATTTGTCTTAGGTAGTGATAAGGCAAGTGATAGGAAGTGGTAGTGCTGAATGTTAATGCTCTCCTTAGAGATGGTTCTACAAATCAGGGAGTGACAGGACTCTGCATTAAGATACAGTGTTCTTAATATCAGATTCCTATAGTCAACAGAAACTCTGTAAAGAACTAAGAATGGAGAAAAATTACAGAGATGATACAATAGATAATAAGATAAATGGAACAAACATTGGTTAAAAATGAACTGCTTCCCGAGGAGAGGGGCTAGGTTGTGAGGGACGGCCGAGAATAAGGAAGGGGGCAGCATCCATCAAGATGGAGGGCACTTACTCATTCATTTGTGGCCCGTAATCCCTTTACATGACTAAAGATAACAAAATGTAATTTAAAAATAAATAAAATGTTATTTTAAAAAGTGAGTCACTTCCATTGCTTTTCTAGAATGTTGGGGGAAGAGCCTTTAACTGATCATCAATACCATCACTAAGTTCCAGAACAGGATGCCTCTTACCCAATTAGCAAGGCATTCTTTTAGGCTGAGAATCAAAAGCCGCTCCTATTTCTTACTGAATTACCTCAGCCATTTCCCACATCATTGGACTAATCTAGAGGCTCATCCTGACTTGCTTAAAAGGGCTGAGGGTTTATATCTGGATAAGTTAAGTTGATATCTTCTCAACTTGTTTTCCTCATCCTATTTAACATCCTCATTTTCTTCTTGACTTTTCCTGCTTAATTTTGTTGCTCTGAATTCTGAGTCTAACAGAAACCAAATTTCATTGCAATAGGTATGACTCTTTTTCACACAGGGACTTAAAAACAGGAATCTACAATAAAATTCACTCACCAACTGGATGAGGGATGGTGTTCTGTAGGCTGGGAATTACCACAGAATAGGTAGGTGACCGATAAGGATAAATTGTTGTAGGATTTGTTGAGATAATATTCTGTGTGGTACCAGAAAATACGTTAGAAACGCTTAGAGGGAAGCGTTTTCGCTTCCCTGGACGAGGCTGATAAACCCAACCTATAGGAAAAGATAGACTTTTTAATAGAAATATATACTACGACTTAGCCTTTTCATACTAGATACAATTCCTCTCATATTAAAAATGCAAAGCACTTCAAGGATTTTAATAGGTTACTGTCAAAAGTATATTTTCAGCTTTAGGATACTATTTCTGTGGATGACTTCTCCATTTTGTATTTTAAGTCTGTCTACCTAGTTCCTAACTAGTTGCCAACTTCATAATCTATAATTCAAAGGAAGGCCAAATGCCTTACACATTCAGGGATACATACTGAATCTGTAGGAGGGTCTACATCACTGACATTGATCCCAAAGCCTTTCTTTCCTGTACTTACAAAACAATGCCCCAGAAACACATTTTTTCATCTCCTGTTTCCTCACTTTCTTTAAGATACAATTGTCTATTTCTTACAATGAAATAATCAGTCACTATTTTTCTATCTAGCGCAGGAAGAATGATTGGCTTTAACAATCTCCAAAACCACAAACAACTCCATTTCCTTCCAAAGTCAAGAGGGAAGAGTTAGGGTTGTAGTTACTATAGAATCAGAAGAACCAATGCTTCCCTCCATTGTTTGCCTCCGACCCTCCCTCCTAAAAACTGCTTGAGTTTCAGAAAAACGCAGGTTGTCAGGCCACCCATGGTTATGTTAGTCCTACCACCTTTTCCACAAACTTAATCTTAGTGTCTTTACTACTGGGAAGGAATCAGACTCATTTCAAACTCTGTATGTCAATCAGAAAAGACTATGTTTTGATAATCATACTAAGATGGAACATGGTGGTGATCGCTGTATTCTCATGATCTCAAAGCATATTCTTTAATGTTTTCCGATCACTATGATTTTCATATGTCCAGTATATTTTCAAATGCACCTTTTACCTTAGAAGTATGATTTACCTCCATCCCATTTCTACCATCCATTTAAGATCAATCCATCCATCTTTCTTTTTTTCTTTTGCCAGTCCTGGGGTTTGAACTCAGGGCCTGAGCACCGTCCCTGGCTTTTATTTTTTGCGCAAGGCTAACTAACACTCTACCACTTGAGCCACAGCGCCAGTTCCAGCTTTTTCTGTTTGTGTGTTGCTGAGGAATCAAACCCGGGGCTTCATGCATGCTAGGCAAGCACTCTACCTCTAAGCCACATTCCCAGCCCCAATCCATCATCTTAAAAGTAACTCTGAGTGAGTTTCCTTATGCTATCTTTATACCAATACCGTGTATTTTGATATTATTTACCCTCCATCTCAAAACTTGAGTAGAACGGGATTGCCCCTGGTTTATATTAATTGGGATGAAACCACGTATTCTCCAAATTGGTTCTTTTTAAGGAAATGTATCCCTATTATTCACTCTATCATTACTACAAGACTAGCCATTACTCTTTCTTATACATATGGGATTATGAAAAAAGTTATACATTTTTGTCTCCCAATCTCACCCTAACTTAAGTCTTTACTGAAATAAACTGAAAGGCAATTAGAAAGGGGCTTTGGTTCATTTTGCTGGATTACCAGGAAATTCCTCTCTGTGCTTTTCTTTAATCTTTTGCGCTTCGTCATAGTAAGGTTTCTTTTGTTCTTCGCTAAGTTTGTTCCACTCTAACCCGAGCTGGACACTGATTTCTGCGTTGTTGGCGGCTGGGTTGGCTTTGGCTAGTGCTGGCCGGTGGATTCTTGCCCAAACCATGAATGCATTCATGGGTCGCTTCACATGGCCATTTCTGTCCTTACTGAAGGGAGTATCTGGTATTCCTACATGACAAAAATTGAGACTAAATTAATGTCACATACACACACTATTCCTAAAGACAAATGTACCTTTATCTACGTTTATGTTTTAAGTACCTGAAAGCACACGTCAATATAGTGAAACCTCCAATATCCCAGGATTCCTTACAACTCCTGAACTCAGCATTCTAAACTGCAGCTTAGAATGACTCCAAAAGAGAATATTGTTGAATACTGAGAAATAATGTGAATCACCTCTTGAAGTATTGGACCTTTAGTTTGTTTTCTACTAAACATAGTCATCATGGGGCCATTCATGACTATAAACTGAGCACCAAATAGCTGTTGGGCAAATGTTTGAGGAAACTGCTGTAAGTGTGCTTTAGTGCAAAAAATCTCAATACTATATTACTTATAATTTACTTGAAGGTGAAAGTCCTACCAAAATCAGTCACCAATATCATCAGTTCCAAGTCCTGAGAGGAAAATAAGTGACTTTTTGAGAGCTAGGGAGCTTGTTGCAATGACCAGGAAGGAAACTGGCTAAATTCACACCTCTATGCAGTTCATACAAAATACAGACTATGTCAGGTGCCAGCGGCTTATACTTATAATCCTAGCTACTCCAGAGGCTGAGATCCAAAGCCAGATTGTGCTTCAAGGAAAAAGAAAACTAGAGATATGGCTCAAGTGATACAGTACTGGCTAAGTAAGGAAAAGTTAAGCAAGTCTAAGGCCTTACATTCAAATCCTGGTACCAGAAAAAGTGTATAGCCTATGAGCTTCTAATATTGCTTCTGCTTATTTTGTTATTGTTCAATATGTACAAAATTTAAAATATGAAGCTGTTAAAATATTTTGTATAAAGAAAGATTTTCTATTATTTCGTTTAGAAAATGAAAAACAGTCTAAAAACTGCTGAAAATTACATGCTAGGTGGGAGAGTGGGCAGTAAGAATCACTAAACAAAGAAGGGAGTAAAAGAGGATGGATATGGTAAAAGATTGTTTGCATCTATGAAACTAGAATAATAAAACTTAAAATGGCTTTACGAATTGGGGGTGGAAAGGGAGAGTGATGAGATAAGATTAGCTGGGATTTATTTATACATGTGTGGAAATCTTGCAGTGAAACAATCCCCCCCTTGTACAATAATGTATGCTAACTAAAAAAATAATCCATAAAGAAAATAAATACTAGCAAGGAGCCAGTGGCTCATGCCTATAATCTTAGCTACTCAGGAGGCTGCGATCTGAGGACTGAGGTTCAAAGCCATCCTAGGCACACAAAACCAGTCAAGACAGGAAAGTCTCTGAGACTTTTATCTCCAATTAACTATCCAAAAGCCAGAAGCAGAGCTGTGGCTCAAGTGGTAGAGCGACAGCACCCAGCCCTTGAGTTCAGTCCTAACGACTGGCCAAAAGAAGGGAAGAAAAAGAAATTTTAAAAGATACATGAAAATATGAACTGAAGATTAATATGATCTTCCAAAGCATTTGTTAGCATAATGGACTAATTTTTAATGACTCAGCAATGTATTTGGAAATACTGGCAACAAATCATGTGTAACCACCATTTTGCTGCTGTAGTCATTTAAGTAAAAACAATTCCAGCTTTTCCTACAGTATTTCCATTCTTAATATTAGTGATAGCTTTCGGATTACAAAAATTTTACACCGAATCATGTATTCTTTTCTTCTACAAAATGTTTACTAATTGTCTGAAAAGATAACTTCCACAATCAGTAGAAACTTTCCCATTAAATCATAATTTTTTAAAAACGAAACAAAAGTTTCTTCCATTTCTTGACATACATCAAGGTGCTATCATTGGGTATTTTAGGTGTTATTCACAACGTGTAAACTGAAGGCTTTGTATCATCTATGGCAAGAATATTTCTATTTTCATGAAGAATTATTTTTTTTTTATAAAACTCTTTAGTTTTCATACATTGACATGAATTGAAACCCTTTTGTATGTGTGTGTGGGGGGGGGATGTTTGTGCTGGTCCTGGGGCGTGAACTAGGACCCTGGCTACTGCCATCCCTGAGCTTTTGTGTTCAAGGCGAGCACTACCACTCGATCCACGGCTCTAGTTCCAGGTTTTCTGGTGCTTAGTTAGTTGGAAGTAAGAGTCTCGCGGACTTTCCCTGCCCTGCTGCCTACGCTTTGAACAGGGACCCTCAAATCTCAGGCTCCCCCAGGAGCTAGGATGACAGGTTTTTGAGCCACCGGCGCCCCCACCGAAGCCCATACGAACATTCTTAACGCTACCGAATCTCGGTAGGCACCGGGGGCTCACGCCTGTCATCCTTGCTACCTAGGAGGCTGAGAGCTGAGGGGATCGCAGTTCAAAGCCGGGCCGGACGGGAAAGTCTGCGAAACTCCTCACCTAAGAGAACAAAGGCGGGGGGGGGGGGGGGGCGAGCATTGCAGTCATTGTCGTCCATGTACACATGTGTATATATAGTACGTGAAAACTCAACTGGGCAACTTGGGGGTGGGCATGGGAGGGGGGAGGGACGACGAGCAAGAATGATGGAAGGGGTGGTGGGGTGGGCGCGGATCGGGACGCACGGGACGTGACCCGACGCGGCACGGAGGACTTCACGGTGCACGTGGAGATGCCTGCGTGGCTGCTGCTGAGTCTGAAGCTCGGTGGCGGGGGTGGGGGGGGGGTGGCGGAGGTGCGTCCGGGGCTGGGGTGGGTAGGTGGTGGGGTCGGGCCTGCCCCGGCCCGGGCCCCCGGCGTCGTCGGCGTCGGCGGGGGTACCTGCGTCCGAGGGGAGCACGGTGAGCGGGACGTCCTTGGTTTCGATTTTGACCGACGGCTCCAGCAGGGACTGCATCTTGATGGGCACCGGCGTGAGGGGGACCTTGGTCAGCCGGATCAGCTCGGAGGGCGGGGGCGCCTGGAACTGGAGGCGGGCCCCGGGGGGCACCGCGTGCAGCGTCAGCGGGAGCCGGAGGTCCGGCTGGGCCGGGGGCGGCTGGGGCTGCAGCGGCGGCGGCGGCGGCGGCGGCGGCGCGAAGGCGCCCGGGGGCGGCGGCGGCGGCGCCAGGATGACCTCCTTGCCCCCGCCGTGCATCAGGCCATTGGCCAGGGCGTCGGGGCCCAGCCGGAAGTCCTCGTGGAGCCGGTCGGGCTCCTCCGTCTTGACGATGCCCTCCCCGATGGCCACCAGCGCCCGGCCGCCGTCGCCGCCCGTCGCCGCGTCCCGCAGGGCCTCCTCCGCCGCCTTCTCGTCGGCGCGGCGGCCGTCGAGCGCCAGCCCGGCGTGGTCCATGCGGGCGGCCGCCCTGGCCGCTCTAGCGCCGCCGCCCGTCTCGATGACCCTCCGGGGTCCCAGCGCCGCCGCCAGGTCCAGGCCGCCGGGCCCCGGCTCGGGCAGCTCGGCTTTGACCTGCAGCGCCCCCCGGGGCGGCCCGGGGCGGGAGTCCGGCCTGCAGGGGGCGCCCTCGGGCAGGAGGGGCGGCGGCGGCGGCGGCAACAGCAGCAGCTCGGGACCCAGCTGCAGCAACCGCGCCTGCGCAGACGAGGCCACCAGGCCGTCGTCCGGGACCGGAGACAAGAGCGGCCCCGACGGCAGCAGCAGCACCTGTTCCGGTTTCATCTGCAGCAGCCGCCGGGTCACGGGCTGGACGCCCGACGTCGGGCCTTCCCCGCCCGACGGGGCCACCGTCGTCATGGCGGCCGCGCACGGGGCAGGTGGCGGCGGCGACGACGACGACGGAGGCTCGGCGGCCGCCGTGTGAAAGCAGGTGCCCTCGACCGGCGGCGGGGGCGGACCGGGGCGCCGCGGGGTGGCCCGTGGCGGTTGGCGCGGCCGAGGCGGCGGCGGCTCTGACCGGACCCTCTCCATGGAGGGGGAGGGGGCGGCCCGGCCCGGTCCCGGCCGGATTATGAGCTCAGCCGTTCCGTTGGCGGCCTTTTCTCCCCCTCCCCCCTTTCGGTTAGGACCCTTCCAAGCCCTTTATTACCCAGAACCCTACGCGGTTCAAAAGACGCCGCCGCGCCTTTTACGTCGTCACCCTCGCCCAATCAGGAGCGGCCGGGGAACACCCCCCGCCCCCGGCCGGCCAATCACAGGCGCGCGCCTCGGCTGCGCCCGCCTCCCCCCCCCCCCCGCTCCCGCGCCTCGTGTTCCCACCCTCGAATTGGCCGCCACTACCCCGGGGCCCCGCGGCACGTGCGGCCCCATTTTCTCCCCTCCGACTCCCGCGTTCTCTTCCACGCGTCGTCCAGGGTTACCTCTCTCCCGCGCCCGCCCGGAGCGCTGACAATGGCGTTGCCCGGGAAACGGGGGTGGGGTGGGGAGGATGAACCTAGGGGCGTCCGGGGCCCGCCCGGAGAGTCAGGCCCGCGCCTCTCCAGGATGAACAGGCCGAGTCCCAATAAAGCTTTATTGGCCACACGACAGGTGCCCGGGGCAACTGTGAGTCACGCTTTGCCATTGAGTGCATCGAGGACTCCCACCGATTCCCAAGCCAATCCGCCTTCCTGGAGAGACGCCGCCGGTCACCACTTCATCGTTTACTCCACCCAGGGTGCTATTTTAGGGATTTCAGCTCGTTAGACATGAAAGCTGCTGGTTGGTAGTTTTCTTCCTTCTTCTTTTTGCCAGTCCTGGGCCTTGGACTCAGGGTCTGAGCACTGTCCCTGGCTTCTTCTTGCTCAAGGCTAGCACTCTGCCACTTGAGCCACAGCGCCGCTTCTGGCCATTTTCTGTATATGTGGTGCCGGGGACTCGAACCCAGGGCTTCATGTATACGAGGCAAGCACTCTTGCCACTAGGCCATATCCCCAGCCCCACTTTTTGGTTTTTTCTTTGTGGCAGAGTCTCAGGCATGTCCCACTGTACCTAGCCATTGTTTTCTTTCTGATTTCTTATTATTATCTGTAAGTAGTTGTACAAAGAAGTTTCAATTAAACATGTCATTTTTGAGGACAGTGAAAATTCATCAGTATTTCTGCCAGGAACTTTTTTAAAATTATTATTTCCTGCTCTGGCTCTTCCTTGGTTTATTAAATGGAAGGCTTATTTATTATTTAGATTATTGGCTTTAAATCTGCTCTCTTAAAACTGTGTATGTTTCCCTCCGTGTCTTACTGTACCTACTTTGCATTCGTTTTGAAACGTTGTGAGTTTATTTCATTCAGATATTTTTCTCATATTCCTGGTGATTTCCTCTGACCCAACAGTTGTTTAGAAGAAGCATGTTTATTTCTCATCTACATGGAGATTGTGATTTTTTTCTATTATCGATTTCTAGTTTCATTCCATTTTAGCCAAAGAACATGCTTATAAATGTACTGTGACTAATTTATCTTGCATATTGTCCATTCTGAAGAATACTTCATCTGTGTATTAGTCTACTGTTGTTGGCTAGAGTGTTTTCAACTAGAATAATAACTGATATAATGGTCTAATAATGATTGACAATGATGCTTAAGAATTCTGCATATCAGTTCTGGCTTACTATCCAATTAGATTATCAATTAACCAGAAAGAAATATTGAAATATCCAAAATTGAATTTTCCTCCTTTCAGTGTTGGCTCCACATATTTTTGGACAACTTTTATATGCAGATAGGTTTGTAAGCACTTTTTGATTAATGAGCCCTTTTGTCATTATGGAATATTCCTTTCAGTCGCTAGTGACTTTTCTTGTATTAATGTACCATTTTCTAGATTTCTTATAGTTGCAGTTTGATTTATGTATCTTTCCACATACTACTGTTTTCAGTCTACTGAATTTTAAAGTATTTCTCCTATAAGACAAAATGCGTGTTTAATATTTTCCTACCCATTTGGCAATTCCACTCGGTCTGGGACTTCCCCTTACAAGTGTTGGAATACCTTCTCATTACTCTGCAAGGCTCTGAAGTTCTCTCTTCATTTCAGTCTTGTCTCACCTGTTCTTCAGATTGCATAATTTGTTATCTGTCTTCAAGCTTTCCAATTTCTGTGACTATTGCCAAAGTTTATGAAAAAAAAGTCAACTATAAAAATGCACATACCAAATTTTATACAGTTAAGTAGTCTTTTGGAGAGGGGAGGCAGATTTCTCTGATTAGCTGTCATTTTTAAAGTCGTTCCAAGACTTCTAACACGATGATACTATTTCCTCGTATAACCACCATCCCAGTATTGTTCTGGTGCCCACTTGTAGCCATTCCACACATTCATCTATCACCAGTTCATAAATGGATCAAATCTACGCAGGACATGTCTGCCATCATTTAATTTCAAAGATAGCTTCTTATCCATAAAATTTTTTTTTTTAGCTCGGGTGGGTGAGATTGTCACATGATGTCTACTCAGAGGGCTGAGATGCTTTGGAACCAAAATTGCTGCCTGCTTCATGCGCCAGCAGCAGAAATGACTGTTGGTCTAATGTCACTGCCCTCAAATTTTTTTTTACTATCTCAGTTTTGCTGGTAAGTGACTAAATTTTATTTCAATTGTACTTTCTTTTTTGTCGGTTGTGGCACTTGGACTCAGGGCCTGGGCGCTGTCCCTGAGCTCTTTTTGCTCAAGGCTAGTGCTCTACCACTTTGAGTCACAGCGCCACTTCCACTTTTGAGTGATTGGCATCTCACAGGGACTTTGCTGTCTGGGCTGGCTTTGAACCACAATCCTTAGATTTCAGTCTCCTGAGTAGCTAGGATTACAGGTGTGAGCCACTGGCACCCGGCAAATCATATTTTTCAACTCTAAAGTGTGAACTTTTACTATTGTTTTATTTATGTTTACTGTTCTATGTATTTATGTTTACTGTTCTAGTTTAATGCTTCAAAAGGTTTTCTTTTTAAAAAATGTTTTAGGGGGCTGGGGATATGGCCTAGTGGCAAGAGTGCTTGCCTCATATACATGAAGCCCTGGGTTCGATTCCCCAGCACCACATATACAGGAAACGGCCAGAAGTGGCGCTGTGGCTCAAGTGGCAGAGTGCTAGCCTTGAGCAAGAAGAAGCCAGGGACAGTGCTCAGGCCCTGAGTCCAAGGCCCAGGACTGGCAAAAAAAAAAAAAAAAAAGTTTTAAAGTTTTTGTCATAACTAGCATCTTGGCTCCACTTAGAATATGTTTCTATTCGTGTATGCTTTTGATTTTGTAAGAGTTTGATAGATTTTTGTTCTCTTTACTCATCTCTCAAAGAAGGGTATCAATAAGGGTCAAACAATGAAAGTTACCTAGCAGGAGGTAGTATCTATTTAATAACTAAAATCTACCTTCGTTGGTCATTTCTGTCAGATTTCTTCTGGGGTTTTGTTTTGATGGTGGTACTTGGGTTTGAACTCAGGGCCTTTAGTTTGGTTGGCTTGCTTGCTTAGCTGTTACACCACCACTTGAGCCATGCCTCTAGTGCGGCATTTTGCTGGTTATTTTGGAGATGGATTCTCAGACTTTTCTCCCCGGGCTGTCCTCAAGCTTAACCTCCTAATGAGCTAGGATTACAGGTCAGTTTCATCCTTCCTTTCTAGTTTTCTTTCCCTTTCTCCTTCCCTCTCCTTTCTTTCCTTCCTTCCTGTATTTCCTTCTCCTTTGTAAAGTTTTCACAGAGATTTACTCTAGTAAGACAGGGTTAAAGAAGGAGACATCGAGAAATTCCCTGCTTCTCAAGCAGGCAATGGAGTTAGACTCTTCAGCTTTCTTGCCAGTATGCTAAGTAGCGCAATATGTCTGTACTCAGAACCTTGGCGTGTGACTTTATTTGGAAATAGGGTGTCTGGAGATGTATTCCCTTAAGGATTCGGATGAGATCACACTGGATTTTGGTGAACTCTTAAGTCCAGTGACAAGTGCCCTTATAAGGAGGAAACAAGAAAATGTAAAGATGTAGACGGAGATTAGATATTTACAAGCTGAAGAATGCCAAGAATGATTAGGAGCTAATAGAAGTTGGGAAAGAGGTATTTAACAGATTTCTCCCTCAGAAAAAAATGGTTTTCGACCACAGTTTAATTTTGAAACACCAGTTTCTAGAACTGTGACAAAATAAATGTTATTTTAATCCACCCAGCATGTGGTACTTTCTTCCAGCATCCCTAGAAAACTAATATATCCTCTTTTTTTTCTCCTCTCCTCACAGTGACTTTTTTGTATGGTAAGACCTTATGATCCCTAACTCCTTGAGTTTCAGCTAAAATGATGTCATATTGTCCGTGACTCATCATTCATTTGCTTCTGAGACCCTATGTTGAACCACGATTTGTGTGTTTATGTATGTGTGCTGGTAATGGGGCTTAGACTCAGGGTCTCACGTTCTTGCTTAGTTATCTCACGCTCAGCAAGCAGTCTATCACTTAAGCCATGACTCCCAAGTCCAGGGTTTCTTGATGGCTGGTCAGAGATAAGAGTCTTGAGGATTTCTCTGTCTGGGCAAGCTTGGAACTTCAGTCTTCAGAGCTCAGGCTCCTGAGAAACTAAGATGACAGGCGTGAGCCACGACCCCTGCGTCCACCTTGTTGCTGGCTAACTGGACAGAAGTCTCAAGGATCTCTCTGCCTGGTTGAGAATCAAGCCTGGTTAACTAGGAATATGGAGATGAATCTTCTGCGGCTGTTCACCCTGAAAAATGTATAAGCACATTGAGCTTGTACTGGTGATGAGTGAAATCCAAGGTTGTAGGAACTGCCGGCATTTAATGCTCTTGAAAATGAAAACATGTTGGAGAGGAAAAACATTCCCTTAATGGTGTGAACGGATGCAGTGTCGCGATGCGATGGTCTGCGGGCTCTCACATCCTTCCAAGCCCTTCCCATCTCCACAGCTCTTCAAGAACTGCTTGCTCGGTGGCAAACTATGCCAAAAGCATTAAGAGAGGAAGGTCCGTGCATTGGTGTTCAAGGAGCCAGTTTCCCCCCAATTATCCAAAAAGGTCATAAACATCAAGCTAGGGACGTAGTATTTATCATTCACCTTTTTTCCCATTGCTAAAGTAAAAGATGATCTTACGGAGTTTAGAACATAATTCTTCCCATTCTTCCAATTTTTATTGGATTTTCATCCATCTTTAATTTCCACTGCATGGCAATAGGTGACAATACAGGCCAAAGAGAAAGCAGTCCACATTCCAGATTGCATTTTGCAAAAAGCATGAAGATTTGAAATCAACTTATTCAATGGAACAGTTCAGGCACTGGAAAATATGAAACACATCTTCCTGTTTCATTCTGGATATCTAGTTATGGGCCCGTTCAGAGCTAAATTATTACACAGCATTCACTATGCAGCCCTATAAATAACTCCTAGTTCTGTGGTAGAATTTTTATTTAATTAAACATGACTCTACTTTTGTATCTATAACAATCTGTGTTATTTCAAAATATCTCAATGCTTTGCTCTTTCTAAAAACAAAAAACCTTGATTTAAGACTTCAAGTATTTTTAAAACAAACTTTAAAAAAAAATCCCTCCCTCCCTCTTTCTCTCTTTAATTGTGCCTGTACAGGGGCTTGGAAGTGGCTCTGTGGCTCAAGTGGTAGAGTGCTGAAGAGCTCAGGGACAGCACCCAGGCGGAGTTTAAGCCCAACAACCAAGAAAAAAAAAAAAAGAAAGAAAAAATTGCCCATACCGTACTGGGGCTTGAACTCAGGGCCTGGGTACTGGTCCTTTTGTTTTATCCACTCAAGGCTAGCACTGTACCATTGAGCCACAGCACCATTTGTCTTTTTGCTGGTTAATTGGAGGTAAGAGTCAGACAGACTTTCCTGCTTAGGCTGGCTGCAAACTGCTATCCGCAGATCTCAGCCTCCTTGAGTAGTTAGGATTCCAGGCAAGAGCCACCAAGCTAATTAATGCTTTCCTCTTGATGAGCACTGAACATCTAAGCTATCAACAGAGACTCAATTGGCACAGACGCTCCCAGCTTTCACTCTTTATGTCTTTGGCCAGATTTTTTAATTTTTCCGGAGCCATAAGCAGCACCATCAAGGCCCAAGTCCTTAGGTTTATGCTTGTTATTCTTTCTCCTTCATCCTATCCACCATCTCTTTTTTTGGAACTTTGCATGTTCCACAATCCACTTTGCATACAGCATTCACACTCCTGAGTTTACTCAAAATGTCATCCTATTCTCTCTGAAGTTCATTCCATCTATATGAATGGCTTGATTCCATTCCAAGCCAATAAGCAGGATGTTGAACAAGATGTCTGAATTAGTTTTCCTCTTGTCTAAAAAGCCGATAAAAGGCATATAGCTGAGAAAGTGAGATACCCACTGGTCAGCTATGTTCAGAGACCCTAATGGTTGCTCTGTAGTTAGATACACCTACTTTCTTAAAGGGCCTGCTGAATAAAGCAGTCTGGCCATGACAGCTTTATTTTTTAGTAAAAGTGATAGAAAAATTGATTAGGAAAGGGATATACTTTCAATAGACTGAAAGCAGATCATCTTTAGGGAGAGCAGGACGATGACTTTTAGTCCCACAAGTTTTTATTGAAGCTTAAAGGGTTTTTCTCTTTCACCAGTAGGCTTTGTTTCTGGGATAAGATGCCCCAGTTAGATCCATGTTGGAGGGGATGACAGGTGGAAGTCTGTGATAAGATCCTTTTTTTTTTTTTCCTGGCCAATGCTGTGTTTAATGGAATTGCTAGGTAGGAAGAAAAAAGAACACAGAAGGACAGGCAGTATGAAAATTTTTATTAAATTTATTACTATTTATAACCCCAATGAATCGAGACTAATTTTTTTAACCAGTTACCTATATGAGAAAGGAATTCATTGGCTGGGTACTGGTGGGTCACAACTGTAATCCTAGCTACTCAGAGGGGTGAGATCTGAGCACCGCAGTTCAAGGCCAGCACGGGCAGGGAAGTCTGTGAGACACTTCTCTCTAACCAGCAAAAAGGTAGAAGTGGAGCCGTGGTTCAAGTAGCAGAGTTCTAGCCATCAGTGAATAACCCTGAGGAACAGTGCCCAGACCCCGAGTTCAAGCCCTATAGTACCGTCACATACACACGCAGATTCTGTTTGAGTCATTTGACAAATATTTACTGGCCGTTTCAAGTTACATCTTGGCAGTTCTTGGGGAGACTAAGAAATATACATCTAATTGCCTCTATTTGTTCTCCTAACTTCCTTTTCTGGGCCATCCTGAACCGCCTGGGCTTTTGCTAAGCAGTGAAAGAATGTGTCCATTTAAGGCCATATAAGCAATGACTATTATTTAGAAATAAAACCCACTCAGTTATGTAAGCAATATCCCTGAAGTGCAGGAAAACCACAGAAATCTCAGGGCGCTGCAGTCATTTTGTTTTGGTTTGCTTTTGTATCTTGGTACACCCTACTGCTTCTAGATGCCTCAGTCATGACAGAACTAGGCACCATTCCTGAAAGCAGACAAATGACTCACAGCCAGAAATTGGGTTAGGGAAGGAGATTACAAAGACAAATTATTCCTTCTTTTTACCTCCTTCCACCCTGAGTCTCATTCATTTAATGCAGCTCTTAGTACAAATGAAATGAGTCAGCTCTGAGGAAGAGAAATTGCAGGGGACTTCCATCCCCCAAACAATCTTTCTCTTGATCCCCAGGGAGCCAGTCATCTTCTAAGTGGTAGAAATAATAGAAACATACACCAGTATTCAGCTGGGTCATCAACACTGAGTATAGAATTTATCTAGTTTTAATGGTGGGAAAACAGACATAAAACCTAACATCTTTCCCATATTTAGGTGTATGGTCATTGTTAAGCACATTTATCAATCTGCTTTCCCCTGCATCCACCTTTCTACTTTTCTATGGATTTGACTACTTCAGTTACCTCATGAGCATATAATTGCACATTGTGTTTTTGTGACAACCTTATCACACATGGCATGTTGTCCTCAAAGGTCATCCATGTTGTAACATCTGTTTAATTCCTTTTTAAGGCTGAATAACATCCACGGTACATACATATCACACATCCTTTTGTGCTGGTCCTGGGGTTTGAACTCAAGGCCTTGAGTTCTTGCTCAGCTTGTTTTTGTTCAAGGGCGGTACGCCATCACTCAAGTCACAACTCCACTAACAGCGTTTTGCTGGTTAACTGGACTGTCCTGCCCCGTCTAGCTTTAAACCTGAATCCTCAGACCTCAGCCTCCTGAGCTCACCCACAGGCATGAGCCCCTGAGGCCCAGCCGCTCTGATTTCAGCTTTGACTGATACTGTGAGTGGACCCCTTCATCTTCCAGTCACTTTCATGACTTGAAACTCCGTTTCTGCGGTCCAGATGTACGCTTTCAACGCCAGTTAGGCCTTCCTCCTCCTCCTCCTCCTCCTCTTCGCCCTGTCCTGGGGCAGGCCGGACCTCCTGCTGCGGGCTCGCCCTGAGCGCCCACGCGCCCCTCTCTGCACCATCGTCTCGGACGCCTCGATTCCTCTGGAGACCGGGGCTGGGGTGAGGGGGGACAGAGGCCGCCCATGTCCGTGACCTTCGGTCTGGAGCTAGGAATTTGGCTCTCCGGACACATCCAGGCGTCCGTCCGAGCCGGCCTCGTTACTCACCTTCCTTCCTCGCGGGGAAACGGCCCACGGCGCGCTCTCCTCGCCCGGTAACCTCGCAGGCAACTCACATATTCAGCCTTTTCTGCAACGCATCAATATATGCTACCTAAAAGAGGCAAAAAAATAATTTAAAAAAAGGAATCTCAAATGCACGTTCACAGTAGCCATCCGCACACGCTCGTGAGCGTCCTCGCAGGTCGGGGAGGAGAGGAAAGCGCGCAGGCGCCACTGAGAACAGCGCTCCGGGGCGGGGAGGAGAGCGAGACGAAGACCTCCGCGGCGGCTAGAGCGGCCACGGAGAGCCGCCGCAGCTTCCGGGGCGGGGCTAGGCGGCCCGCTCCCTTCCGCCCCGGGGAATGTGGGCCGCCGGCGCCGCACGGGTTCCTCGTCGCCCGGCCGCGGCTTCCGTCCGTCTCCGACGGTACCTGAGAGTGGGGGTGACCATGGCAAAGAGCAAGTTCGAGTACGTGCGGAACTTCGAGGCGGACGACACCTGCCTACCTCACTGCTGGGTGGTCGTGCGGCTGGACGGCCGGAGCTTCCACCGGTGAGCGAGCGAGCTCGGTCGGCGCGGGACCGCGTGGTGGGCCGGCACTTCCGGGAGCGGAGCTGGGGGGGCGGGGGCTTTGGTTACCGCGGTAACGGGGCAGCCAATGAGCGTGCGGCGTGGAGCGTCGCCCGGCCCGCGGTCTGGGACGGGGCTCCCTGGGCTGGCTTGTCCAGGGGCGTTCAGTGGAGGGGGCGGGGGGGACGGGGGGGGGGGGCGCAGGGTACAAAGCGAGCGAGCAGCGGGCCTGGGGTGTTCATGTGAAGTGGACAGAACCTCCTAGCGAGAACCTGGTTGGGGGAAAGTATCATCGTGGGAGAGAGGAAGAGGGCGGGGATGCAACCCAAACAGTCATTGCTTATCCTGTGGAATTAAGAAAATTGAGGGGAGGGCTTGGGCCGGGAGGGAGGGAGGGGACAGGGTGATGACAGGGATGACATCGATCAAGATGCATTGTATCCAAAACGGATTTGTTGAATGACTACTTAAGGAAAAAATGTGTTTGTTTTTTTAAGTCACGCTTATTTAGGCTGGCAAGTTGACTTTCCAGCTCTCCTGTTCAATGTCTTTTTGTGTGCTGTTCAGAGATGTGTGGGCTTGGCGTTATGGTTATCAGGAACAGGCCGCACAGACTGGATTGGAGACTCGGAAAGGAGGGAGAAAATATAACAAAGATGGGAATTTAGGTTATAAAAGGAACCTTGTTAATAGTTATCATCCTAACCGATATTTGTAGAGCACTTAATAGGAGGCCGGCCTATTTTTATCTCCCAGTGGGTACCTCAATGAAGTGAATTCTCTACTTCCCTTTCACAGAAAAGGGAAGGGAGGCTTAGAAATGATGGCTCTTTTGTTAAGGAAATGTGTTATGTTGTAGCTAGTTTGGGCTGTTATAGTATCTTCCTTGACCCACATCAGTGTTCTGTGTGAACAATGACAAACTTAGCCATCCCGGCCCTTTTCCCTCTTCTTCTATGAAGGTTTGCTGAAAAACATAACTTTGCCAAACCTAATGACCCCCGAGCTCTCTGCCTGATGAACAAATGTGCCCAGACGGTCATGGAAGAACTGGAGGATATTGTGATGGCATATGGACAGAGCGATGAGTACAGCTTTGTGTTCAGGAGGAAGACCAATTGGTTTAAACGAAGAGCCAGGTACTCCCACAACCTGCTTCCTTTCTGCAGAACCTTTTTGTCCAGCACCTGCTTTTCTGCCTACTTTGGCTCTTCACTGAGACCTCACAGACCGCAGATGACATCTGCGGGATTTGCTATATATTTGTGCCAAAACTCAAGGCCTTGTGCTCTTGCTTGGCTTTTCCCCATTAATAGCTGGCACTCTACCACTTGAGCCACCCCTCTACTTCCAGCTTTTTTTTTTTTTTCCTGGGGCTTGGACTCAGGGCCTGAGCACTGTCCCTGGCTTCTTTTTGCTCAAGGCTAGCACTCTGCCACTTGAGCCACAGCACCCCTTCTGGCCATTTTCTGTATATGTGGTGCTGGGGAATTGAACCCAGGGCCTCATGTATATGAGGCAGGCACTCTTGCCACTAGGGCATATCCCCAGCCCCTACTTCCAGCTTTTTGATGGTTAATTGGAGAGGAATGTCTTGAGGATTTTTGTTTCTAGGCTGCCTTCAAGCCATGATCCTCAGATCTCAGCCTCTTGACTTGCCAACATTACAGACGTGAGGCACCAGCACTGGCATATTGTCCTTCATCTGAGTGTTTGTATGCCTCCTTTATCTCATTCCTTCCCCTCGGTATCACATCAGCTTAGGTCTAGACTGATCTGGAAATTGGCAACTAGAAACTAGAAACAGCTGGGTATGGTGGCTCATGTCTGTAATACCCCACTCAAGAGGCTGAGGCACAATGATTACAACTTCAAGGCTAGTCTGGGTTGCATAATGAGACCCTTCCTCAAAACACACCAAAAACCATGTGAATACACACATATTAATGATCCGCTGGTTGGCTTTAGCCAGTGTAATTCCTGCATGCATTGTACTATTATTTAAACTTAAAAATATTCGTTTATGCAGTCATTCTTGCTGTACAATACATTCTAATCAATCTCATCCTCACTATTACTCCTTTTTCCCCCTCTATTTAAGCTTCCAGTTACGGAGGGTATTCGTGTAAAATAGACAAATGTAAGATTTAATTTGCACTATTTTGGAACACTTATAGGAAAAAAAATCATGTAATGAATTGGTGTGTTTTTAAAGCAGTGGTTCATTCATTTCTATCCATGACTCAAAAAGGCTAAACAAAACCCTTTTTAAAGTTATTAGCTTGGGCTGGGAATATGGCCTAGTGGCAAGAGCGCTTGCCTCCTACACATGAAGCTCTGGGTTCGATTCCCCAGCACCACATATATGGAAAACGGCCAGAAGGGGCGCTGTGGCTCAAGTGGCAGCGTGCTAGCCTTGAGCAAAAAGAAGCCAGGGACAGTGCTCAGGCCCTGAGTCCAAGGCCCAGGACTGGCCAAAAAAAAAAGTTATTAGCTTTTAAGTAGTTATACAATAGAGTATCAATTGAACTCGTCAGGTTATGAGTACAGCGCGTCTAAACACAAAAAACAGTTAAACCACAAATGTATATCACATCCTACGGAGAAAAGTTGGTGTTAGTCAATAACTTAATAGTTCCGGAGGGAGAGGCAGGCTGAAATACTAAAACGGTTTTTCCTAGCTGAATGTGTTTTATCTCTCCACTCACAGCAGTTTGTGTAATCTCTCTGTTGCACCAGAGGTCTGATCCGTGTGGACTTAGTGTCTGCTGTGTTTTCTTTTCTTGCTCCCCGCCCTTCCCGCCTTCCGTTTGCAAGTAAGTTCATGACTCATGTGGCCTCACAGTTTGCCTCCAGTTACGTGTTTTATTGGCGGGATTACTTTGAGGACCAGCAGCTTCTGTACCCCCCGGGCTTCGATGGAAGAGTCGTGCTCTACCCAAACAACCAAACCTTAAAGGACTACCTCAGCTGGCGGCAGGCAGATTGTAAGTGGCACTGTATACAGCGTGGCACGAACAGGTGGCAGGTGTTGATGTGGTCCAGGCTTGGCTAATACGCATTTTGTTTGAAATAGTAGTATCTACAAAAAACAAATACTTTCGAGGGAGATCTTGCCATGTAGCTCAGGCTGGGCCGGAACGTAGGATCCTCCTGTCTTGGTCACCCAGGTGCTGTGATTATAGGTGCGTGTGAGCATCCCAGCTGCCCTCGCTCACCCCGCCGTGCACGTGCGTGGATATTTTAGTTGTGACGTTTGACTCACATGACCGTGGTGTTGGTGAGACTTCTTCTCGTTTGTTGTAGTCTGCTTTAGTCAGAACCGGGAAGGAGACTGGGATAATCCCAGCAGCTCTGCACGTATCTAGAAGATGAACTCCCAGGTTAGCAGGTTTGTGTAAGGCATTCCTGAACTGACCCAGCAGAGCGGTAGCCACGCAGCCACTTCTTTGTGCCTTCCCCTTGTCTTAGAAGCCGCCGGATGTCACCGAGGTCCCCACTTAAAGAGAGAGGCAGGCCCCTTGTATTCCTGCAGGGATAGGTAGGAAAGATGCTGCAAAGAGAAACGGCCTTGTTTTGTTCTTACAGGTCACATCAATAACCTTTATAACACTGTTTTCTGGGCACTGATACACAAGTCTGGACTCACGCCAGTACAAGCCCAAGAGAGACTCCAGGTAGGAGGCTGCAGAGCGCCGAGCTGGGACACCGGATGCCCCCTGTCCCCCTGCACCACTCTAGGTTCACTCTGTGTTCCTCTGTAGCTCCCTTTGTAGCTTTGTGGATGGTGGTTTTGTGTCAAAACTGAGGCTTGGACTCAGGGCCTGGGCATTTCATCCTGAGCTTTTGTGCTCAGGGCTGGCCCTCTACCACTTGAGCCACAGCTCCCCTTCCAGCTTTCTGCTTGTTATGGGAGATCTAAGTCCCACAGACTTTCCTGCCCGGGCTGGCTTCAGATGGGATCCTCGGATCTCGCCTCCTGAGTAGCTAGGGTGACAGGTGTGAGCCACTGGCCCCCAGCTCTCGGCAGAGCATGCGCCCTTCTTGACTTTCCTCAGCCCTTGGCATCCGTAGCGGCTGTAGAACTGGGTGGTTCTCGTCCTGGAACTGGCACAGAAGCCCAAACTGGTGTTTAATCAGGTCGTTCCCCTTCTTGATCTGTTTGCGGAAGCTCCGTCTGCACAGCCAGGGCTTGGGAGGATCGAGGCCAGGCCCGGCTTCTCCCTCCCAACCTTTTCTGTTTCCCCCAGGGAACTCTGGCAGCAGACAAACATGAGATCCTGTTTTCCGAGTTCCACATCAACTACAATAACGAGCCGCTGATGTACAGGAAAGGGACCGTGTTGACGTGGCAGAAGGTAATGACGCTATGGAGTATTAGGACAAAAACCCTGTGAGCCTCCCAGGCTTGGTCCACCTGCCTGGTGCCAGCCCCGCTCCTGCCACGCCCAGCAGGCCCTTCGCCCCCCCCCCATGGTTGCTGAGCTCGCTCACTCTCGAGCCAGCCATGCCCTGCCCTCTCCCCTCTGTAGGTAAAATCGCGGAAGGTTTTTCTTATCTTTCTTTCTTTCTCCCTTTCCCTGCCCATTCTGGGGCTTGGACTCAGGGCCAGGGTGCTGTCCCTGAGCTTCTTGTGCTCAAGGCTAGCGCTCTACCACCTGAGCCTCATCTCCACCTCTGGCTTTTTGGTGGATTACAGGCGTGAGCCGTGGGCGCCCGTTCCTAACGTACTTTTAGCTGTAACAACGTCCATTCCTGTCTGAATACAAAGATATGGCAGGCAGAAGTGTCTCCGAGTGTGAAAGCGAACTCCGCCCTCGTCCTCTTCTCCCAACACTGCTGTCAAGTGTACAGCGTCGCCATTTAACTTCCACCCACAGGTGGAAGAAGTCACGACGAAGGAGGTGAAGCTGCCCACGGAGATAGAAGGGCAGAAGATGACGGTGAGCCGGGTCCGGGCCACGCCCCTGGCGCTGCACTGCGACATCATCGGCGACGCCTTCTGGAAGGAGCATCCGGAGATCCTGGAGGACGACAGCTGACCCAGGCCCGGCTGCCCGGCAGGCCTACCCATGCAGGGCTCCCCACGGCACCCCCAAGTCTCCCTGCCTCCCCTCCCAGCCCGCCGCCGCCAGGAGTGACCTGCTGACACAACTCAGCACGGGGAGGCCCTGGGAGGAGACGGGCGGGCGGTGGCGGCGGCGGATCTCGTTCTGCCCAAGCAGACGCCTTGCCTGCAATGCTGGATCATGACTTTTTTTTTTTTTTTCAAAAATGTGGTACTATTTTTATAAAGAAAGATCTGTATTCATGCCTTTCAAGATGAGTCGTTTTTAGATTGTGGCATCGAGTCATAAAAAAACCCCAACTTGTCAGTGCTTTTCACCTGCCACAGAAGAGGAGCCCACACTCGGCTCTCACGAACAGGAGACTCCGTGACTGGCAGGCTCCCTCGGGACAGCTCGCATCCATCTCTGCCAGGCCCGAGGCACGGTGGGTGGGGGCGGCCCGCACCATGCCCCCAGGGTGGGGAAGTGCAGGCCCTGTGCCCGGCCCCGGGTCGAGGCTTTGGCTGTGGCTGCCCGCGGGGGAGTGTGTGCTGTCGGCGTGGGCTCCGTGGTCTTGCCAGGGTGTGGTTTCCCAAGCCACTGACTCCTTCCCCCCCCCCCCCCTTTGCTAAGAAGAGGTTCAGAAGAGGAGAGGCACATATACAGAGAAAGGCAACCTGAGATCAGACGAGGACGGACAGATACGCCGTGCCCTCTAGAACCTCCCGTCAAGGTTGCTTTCTGGTTGGATTTTCCTGAAAAAGATCCTCAGGGAGCGTCTATGTAATCCAAACAGTAATAGAACCGAAGAGCGGAGGGGCCCAGTGCGGAGGTGCACACCTTTCATCGCCGCCGCAGAGGAGGCTGCGGCAAGACGGTGGCCAGTGTGACGGGCCCTAAGTGAAAAGACCCCCGGGGCACCAGCGTGCCTCTTGAGGGCCCGGTAGCCTGTGTCCATGAGGGACTCAATAGCGCCACCCGCTGGTGGGCCGGTGGAGATGCGGTAGCAGCGCACACCTCAAGGCAAGCTGATGGGCGCCCCAGGAGGAGGTGGCGGGTCCGCTGGTGACTCACGCATCGTCCGGCCCTATTCTCATAATCTAGAGGAAAAGGGTTATTTGCGTCCATTAAATATTAATTAAGAGACAGCCCCTGTCCCAGTGCCTCCTGGTCTCCCATCACAGAACTGCAGCCAAGAAGAAAATGTATTTTTGAAAGAGCAATGGCTGGCCTCATCCTCCTCTTAATTGACACCCCATCTGTCCATACCAGTTTTTTGTTGTTTGTTTTCCCCCCCCCCCCCTCTTCCTGTTCTCTCCCACACACAGGAAGAAGAGATGCAGCCTCCTGTTTGGTAATTGTTCAGATCTCTTCAAGGGAAAAAAATAAAAGGTTTCAACTCCTTAGGCCTACTTATTGATTTCTTATGGTTATGTGAGTCTTTTGTGTAAGTCTTTGAGGAGCCAGGGTTTGTTAGACTTCAATACAAAAAAAAAAATTACTCAGAGATGGGTATAATGGCACACACCTGTAATCCCAGCAACTCTGGAGGCAGAAGGATCAGGAGTTCTAGGCCAGCAAAGGTAGCAAGACCATGTCTCAGAAAGAAAATGTGGGGCTGGGAATGTGGCTTAGAGGTAGAGTGCTTGCCTAGCATGCATGAAACTGTGGGTTCCATTCCTCAGTACCACATAAACAGAAGAAGCCGGAAGTGGCCCTGTAGCTCAAGTGGTGGAGTGCTAGCCTTGAGCAAGAGAAGCTCAGGGATAGTGCCCACGCCCAACGACTGCCCCGACCCCCCCATCCCCCTAAAAAAGAAAAGCAAAATGTAACAAAAGCCCTCAACCCCCAGTACTGCAAAACAAACAACCCTGGACTGCTTGTTTTTAAAATGCTGATTTCAGGCTCATGAAAATTAGGGGCTCAGCCATCTAATTCTGGCTTCTGAAATGTCTGTCAGCCAATACCACTCTTGGGCATTCAAGTGTCTTGATAGACTCCCTGGTAGAATAAGCCAATATGGCTCTTGGCTGACCAATTCAACTTAATGGTAAATTGACAGTATTTTATATAAAAATAAATAGAGACAAGAAGGCATTGAAGTAGATGTTTTCTAGATAAAAACCACCCTCAGGCCTTTTCTGCTTTCTGGGGTCTTAGGAAACACTATAAACCTATCGATGGATTTTGTCCTAAAATCCCAGACTAAGCACACTTTGCTTGGATTGCCAGCAGTTTTTACAGCTTAGAGGTTTTTCTCAGGTGGTTTAAAGCCGCAATGGAGCTGGCTTAACCAGTAAAGCCTAGAAACCACTGCTGGATAGTGTTTTTTTTTTCCTCTGTGGTGGTTTGTATCTTTTCCGATGTGCATTTCACAGATGTGTATTTATCTTGCTGTGGGAGACACTAGAATACACACACAAGCAGCCACTGTGGCTTGCATGCTATCTGTGTGAGAGTTGTGGCCAGGGGCCTGCAGGGGACTGGAAACAGCCGTTAGATGAGGTGCTAATGTCTACAGGAGACTCATTTTAATAGAAAAGGAAGTTTCCCTGCACAGAGAACGCTATTAAGTAGCTAGTGGTATGGGTTCTTGTGAGTCCTGGTTTCTCCTGGAGGGTCAGCGGTGTTCGGGAAACAGTGATAAAGTGAAATTTCCTTTGATACTAGAAATTGCCTGCTCTTAGTACAAATTCCCCCCAGGCAGTCATGAAGGAAAGGAGGGCTTAGGGTTCCGCTGCACACGTGGGCAGTACTGGCTAGCATCCATTCACGGAGCGTTCTGCAGGCAGCAGCTCTCTCTAGTTCTGGGAAGTGGGCTCTCCGGGTTGCATTTCAGGTGAGGCCCGGGGTGGGGGGTGGGGGGTTCGCCCTCCCTCACCGAGTCCCGGCCGTCTTCTGGCCCCTGCCCTTGCTAGCCCACGCGTAGCCACTTGAGGGCTTGGAGGCAGGGTGTGAAAATGCCAACCTTGCGCCCCACTCCCGAGACGTTACCCCCATTCTCATTGCAGTCTGTAAGCTCGGGTCGCACGCACCTGTCAGGCGCACCCAGGGGGCGGAGCCAGGAGGGGCAGGTTACAGCAGCGCGCGGCCCCGCCCACCGCGAGGCCACGCCCACCCCGCCCGCCCGGGGCCCCGCGCGGACCCCGGCCGCCCTCTGGCGGCCGCGCCTGCGCCGTGCGTGCCGGCGCCGCGGCTGCGCCGTGCCGCCCTCTGGCGGCCCCGCGCGCCTTCCTCCCATCGGCCTCGGCTTGCGGGCCTTTCAAACATGGAGGAGCGCGAGTGGGGGGCGAGGTCGGCGCGGGCCGGCAGCCCCGCGAACCCGCCCAGCCCGCGGCTGGATGTCAGCTCGGACAGCTTCGACCCGCTGCTGGCCCTCTACGCGCCCTGCCTGCCGCCCATCCCCTACCCCAACGCGCCCTGCTTCAACAACGTGGCGGAGTACGAGAGCTTCCTGCGCACCGGGGGCCGGGCGGGCGGGCGCGGGGCGCGGGCGCGGGGCGCGGGGCCGGGGGACCCCGCCGCCCCCGGGGCCGCCGCCGCCGCCGCCGCCGCGGGGCCCCGGCCCTCCCGCCGCCGCCCCGCCGCCCCCGCCCCGGACCCCGAGCGCATCCAGCGCCTCCGCCGCCTGATGGTGGTGAAGGAGGGCGGGGAGGAGGCGGCCGGGGCGCGCCGGCCGGGGCCGGGCCGGGCCCGCAAGGCGCCGCGCAACGTGCTCACGCGGATGCCCTGTGAGTGAGGGGGGCGCGCGGCCCGGGGCGGTGGGCGGGGGGGCGCCCGGGAGCCCCGGGGCGGGGTGGAGCGGGGCGGGGAGAGGGAGGCGATCCGCGGAGGGAGCGCGCTCTGCAGAGGGTCTGCAGGAGGAGGGTGGGGTCTGGAGAGATGGTGGTAGACTTGGGGGGGGGGGGTGGGGGAGGGACGGACATCACAGGCCTGTGGGGGTGATGGAGTGTCGGGGGGGGGCACACAGGCGACCGGGGGTCGTGGTGATGGAGGTGGAGGCGTGGACAGAAGTTGCGTGCCGGGGGGGCAGGATCTGGGGGACAGCCAGCGCTCGGGGGACGGTCGGTTAGTAGGGTCTTGAGGTCCAGCTGGGGTGTGGAGAGGTCCAATCTCGTGACCCCCGCGCCGGCGGTGCCACTGGGGTCTCTGGGGTCCCCAGAATGAACCACATCGCTAGTGGTGGCATGCAGCCGGCGCACGATGCCACCCAGACACCGGCGGGGTTTCCAGGCGCTGACGGCCCGGCAGGACTGTGTCTGCCACGCTCCCGATACCATAAATGCAGGTTATTTTAAGATCTGAAGGTTGTCAATGGCGCGAGGGAGATTCTCAGAGCTTCAGAATAGACCCTTAAAGCCCAGAGCAGCAGAGCTTCTGACGGCTGAGTTAGGTCTTGTATAAATGGAATTTTAATTAAAAAAAAAAAAAACAACAAGCAGCCCAGGGTTCTTCTGTCATATAGCAACTGTCCTAAAAATCTGCCGGTGGAGCACAGTGACCTACTTAGCCATACAAAGAAAGAATCTAAAGCCTGGGCATTAAGTTGTTACATTGTCAAATGACTCCCTTTTGAGTGGAAGCAGTGCACAGAGCCAGAGATTATTTTATTTCATTTGTACAATGTGTTTTATTAAGAGAGGGGTCCTGCAAGGCTTTGGGCTGGGGTGGGTACTGCTGTTGGCTGGGTGATTTACTGTGCCAGGGTACCACTGGCCAGGCGAGGGTTTGCCCAGCTTGTTTTCCCAGTAGAAACACAAAATGTGAATGTTCCTAAAATAAGAGCCATTTAGGGAGGCCCTATTTTGACTATATGTCTTCATCAAAATGCGGTTATTGAAATGCACTCCAACTCTGACATTTTTATTAGTTTTTTTTTTCTCCCAAGACTGTCAAGAGATGTTTCTTTGTGGGTGGGTGATTTGTGGTTTTATTTTGTTAGACACAGACAGCCCACGGTTAAACATTCACCTGGAATCAATATCTCAGAATATGCAGCCTCCTCACAGGATGTGTTAACTTGTAGCAGAGGAAAGAAGTTGGGGGTAACATGACAGACATGAGGTGACATTACAGAGAGTTGATACCCTCAGAAAGCAGAGATGGCTGGAGGTGTAGCTCAATAGGTAGAGAGCCTGGCTGGAAAGCTCAGGGCCCGAGGGCCACACCCCAGTATAAGAAGGAAGAGAGGGAGGGTGGGCAGGCAGCAAAAGAAAGCCAGGTGTTAGTGACTCATGCCTGTAATCCTAGCTACTCAGGAGGCTAATAGATGAGGATCATGGTTCAAAGCCGCCCAGGCAGTAAAGTCCACGAGACTCTTAGCTCCAATGAACCACCATAAGGCCACAAACGGCCTCAAGTGGCTCAAGTGACAGCACCAGCCTAGGATGGGCTGGGAAGGGCCTGGGCTGCAAACCCCTTATGGTTAAGGGTTTTCCAGATGCCTTGCGAGTTCCCAGGCCCAGCTACCGAGGAGCAGCGCACTAAGAGCCCTGGTCTCCACACGCTATGCCCGCTAACTGCTGGGGGCCGGGGCGGTGGCCTCAACACCGAGAGCTGACACCAGGGAGGTGCACTTGGCTTATCCACCGTTTCCATGGGGACGGAGCGCAGGACCTCGGTGTCAGGGCTGGGGGTTAAGCTTACCCCAGGGCCTGGCTCCGGAGAGAAGCGGCGGCTGTGGACGTTTGAGGGGGACCGGGGACGTGCAGTGACCGAGCTGCCTGGCTAGGCTCTGGACTGACTGGGGCTGTGGGAAAGCCGGGACGGGGCGCTCTTCTGTCCCAGCATCCATTGTCAGCCCTCAGGGAGAAGTGGGAGGTGGAGCTGACCTGGATTTGGCATGCGCGGCCCCGGGGGGGGGGGGGGGGTTGGAAGAACAGCGTCCTTCAAGGACAGGGCCGAGGCCTTCTTGTCCGAGTAGCTTTAGATACGTGGCTCACTCCACCAGAGCCTGTCAAGGAGATGGCCAGACTAGAACGTGTGCTCTCATTTAGAACGGGGACCTCCTTTTTTCTCTCTTGACACTTTGCTCTCATGGATGATGCTAGTGTATTATTATTATTATAACAATCATTATTGTTGTTCTTAGTTATTAGTTTGGCTGTACTAGGATTTGAACTCATGGCCTTGAGCTCACTTGGGCTGGCTGTCTACCACTTGTGTAGTAACCATCCTAGTGTTGTATTTTTGATCCCCTAAGCAAGAAATACTCACTTAAACTGCACTTGGTTCAACTTTTGGAAGAAAAAAAAAATCAAGAGAAAATGACAGTTGTAAGAGTTGAAGTGCTCTAGTTTGCCATTTATTTAAGGAGCTGTTGTTAAGATACTACCTGTTTGGCTCTGCTCTCCATTTTAGGGGTGCAGGGGAAGGAATACAGTAATGCCCCTGTTTTCTATCTCTTCCCCCCCTTAGAAAGAGCAGGATCAGTCCACTCTGTAGAAACACGGGTGTTTGGGACGCAGGCGACAATATAATGTGCAGGCCAAAGGAGTGATTCAAAGGGGCTGGGAATATGGCCTAGCAGCAAGAGTGCTTGCCTTGTATACATGAAGCCCTGGGTTCGATTCCCCAGCACCACATACATAGAAAAAGCCAGAAGTGGCGCTGTGGCTGAAGTGGCAGAGTGCTAACGTTGAGCAAAAAGAAGCCAGGGACAGTGCTCAGGCCCTGAGTCCAAGGCCCAGGACTGGCCAACAAAAAAGGAGTGATTCAAAACATTTTAATCAGTTCCTCTGACAGGAAATTGTAGCAGCTTATTCCTGAGCGTAACCTAAAACCAAACCTTCCTTTATGAATGAGGAAGCTGGCTGTGTGAGAATAAAGCCACTCACTGACGTGCACGCGAGCTGTAATGACCTACAAGGTGTTCCCAGCTCTTCGGTTTAGCACAGCCTGTAACACATAGGCAGGCAAATGTGTGCGCGTGCGCGCACACATACAGTTATTTACCGAAGGGCTTTGAAACACGGCTAGGAGAGAGGCAAGCGGAGTGGTCCGCTCGTGGCTGCCGCCGCCCGTCTCCTCCCACGCGGCCTCCCTGCCATTTCCCCATCTGACGGGACTCCCACTTCATCTGCCAACTCACTTCCTCTAGGAGCCTTCTGTCTCCTGAGGCATGGCCGTCATACACCGCTCAGCAAGGGGGAGGGTGGGGGGCACCCATGCGGGACGCACCAGGGCTCTCTTCCATGCCACCCGATTGTGTGTGTGTGTGTACGTGTGTGTGTGTGCACGCATGCGCACGAGCACTGGTACCGAGGCTCTACTTCAGATTTTTTGTTATTTTTCCTCCAAGGCTGGCCTTGTATCACTTGAACACCACCTCTGCTTCTAACTTTTTTTGCTGGTTAACGGGAGATAAAGGTTCTTGGGGTTTTTGTTTGTTTTCCCGCTCTGGATAGATTTGAACTTGGATCCTCAGATCTCCACCTCCTGAGTAGCTAGGATTACAGGCATGAGCCACCGTGTCCGGTCAGCCATACACTGATGGGTGGGTGGGTGGATGACAGTCTCCAAAGCAAAGCTGAGAGCGCAAAGCTGGTTTCCTTGTGGCTGCGTCGGCGTCTGCTGGGAGGATGGTTTCTGTTGGAAGAGGGAGGCTGACCGGAGGGGAGAGGAGATCCCAGCGCTGCTCTCGGCTCTGGGGAAGGCAGCCCTCCCAGCCACAGCCGGGCCTTCTGGCTCTTTCTGGGCGTTGCCCTGCCGCTCTGGCCCTCCTCCTCCCAGCCTGGGGTTGCCGCCCGCGGACCCGGCGCCTGCACCCAAGGCAGTTACCACCTGCACCCCAACAAGGCAACGCGACCGGGGGGTGCTCGCGTTCAGCCTGCGACGCAGGAGGATTGTGGCGATGAGGACGCTGCGTTGAGGTGTCCCCACGAGAGAGGACACGAGCCAGAGGGGCCCCGGCAGTGCGGCGACTGTGCCCGCTCACCCCGCGCGGTCTCGTCCTTGCAGTGCACGAGGGCAGCCCGCTGGGCGAGCTCCACCGCTGCATCCGCGAGGGCGTGAAGGTCAACGTGCACATCCGCACCTTCAAGGGGCTCCGGGGCGTGTGCACCGGCTTCCTCGTCGCCTTCGACAAGTTCTGGAACATGGTAAGTCACCTCTCTCGCAGGGCCCGCGTCGTGTTCCTCCTGAAAACCTGTAGACTAGTTTCTCGGAGCGGGCGTCGCTATGCGCTCTCGGGGCACAAGCCCGCCCGCGCAGTCTGGCTCTGCCTTCCTCCCGAGGCGGCGGGCCGTGCCTGCCGTGTCTCTTCTGTCTGCCCGGGGGGGCGGGGGGTGCTCGCCCCCTCGGGGAAAGACCAACTCCAGCCATGCAAGGATCACCCAGTCCACAGCTCACCAGGGCCGGGACGGACACGCTGAGCTCTTCTGAAACACTGTCCTGTACATGTGTTCATTAGCACACTCATTACACCGGACTGGGCTGGCTCGTCGCGGCATTGCCATACTTCACACAACGTGGCCCCATCAAACTGACCCCCCACTCTCCGCGCTTGAAAAGCAGTGCCAACAGGTGTCCCGATTGCGTTTTCATGCATGCAAATGAACGACTTCATATTCACCGTCGTTCACTCTGGGACACCTGCCTCGCCCCCCGGGGTCCCCCCCAATTGAGTCTGTTTTACCTTCCTGTCATTCATTTAGAGAATTTCTTGTGTGTTAATTTTACTAAGGAGAAAACTTTGAGCCTTGAAGAATAACTATTTCATCTGTTTAGTAAATTTACTTCCTCCCTACTGTCCTTTCACTCACCAGGTCTTTGTGTCTAGGTCTTCTGGGTATTCCAAACCCCAGAAAGCGATGAAAATAACATGCGCCATTCTTCCCTGTCCCCCTCGGGCTCTTCCCCTAGGCACTTACCGACGTGGATGAGACCTACCGCAAACCAGTTCTCGGCCGAGCGCACGAGCGGGATTCTTCGCTGACGCTGACGAGGGTAGGCACGCCCCCCCTCCCCCCCCCCCCCCCGCACCACCCTGCCTTCCGGCGCGGGAGTTCAGGGGTCATCGAACCACTGCCCAGGACGGCCCGGCCCGTGTGCTCGGCTGGAGAGCCCGCTCGGGGCCCTGGCTGGTCCCGCGTCCGCTCCCCGCGGACCGCAGACGCACGCGCGTGCATCCAACCTGCACGTGCGGGCAAGATGACCTTTGCGTGCGTGCGTGCGTGCGCCAGTACTGGGGCTTGAACTAGGACTCTGAGCTCTCTCACTTGCTTATTTTATTTTTGCTCACTGTATCACTGGAGTCATGGTTCTCCTTCCCGCCTTTTGCTGGTTCATTGGGAATGAGAGTCTCCCAGACCTTCCTGCCCAGGCTGGCTTCGAATCTCGCCCCTCAGACCTCAGCCTCCCGAGTAGCTGGGGTGACAGGCGTGAGCCGCCGGCCCCTGGCCAGATTTGACCTCCTAGAAGGCTCTGAAAGCCTTTCATCCTGCGCCACAGAAACCAGCCGGCGCCTCTTCTCCCGGCATTCAGTCCACTGATGCAGCCTCTTGAGTTTTGGCTAGAAATACACGAGCCATTACTGACCGGCCAAACATGGTAATGCAGGCTGCACCGTGCATCTTGGAGGAATCTGGTTTTTTTGGGGGGGTGGGGGGTTGAACGAGGGGTGCCGGGGAGGAATGAGACGGCTAATGCTTCCTTGCGTTCCTCACAGCTGTTTGATCGGCTGAAACTCCAAGATTCCTCCAAGAAGGACGCCGACTCCAAGTCCGCGGTGGAAGACTCCACGCTGTCCCGGCAGTCGCAGACGTCCACGTGGAAGGTGGCCTCCGTGTGGGGCCGCGGAGACACGGACCGCGGCTCCCGCCGGCGCTCGCGCTCCGTGCCCTCCTCCCTGCAGGCGTCCGCGAGGGAGGAGTCCAGGTCGGAGCTGTCGGGGAGGACTACACGGACCGAGGGGTCCAGTGCGGGAGGCACCTTCTCCAGGGCCACCACCCTCTCCCGGGGCCAGCCCCGCAGGAGAAAGCGAAAGCCCAAGGTGGATTACCAGCAGGTGTTCACCCGCCACATTAACCAGATCTTCATCCGGGGCGAGAACGTGCTGCTCGTCCACCTCGCGCAGTGAGCGCCGGGCGTTGGGAGTGAAGTGCATGTGTCCCTCCCACGCCGCACCCCAGTCCCCCCGTGACGCCAGTGTCTCCCCGTGGTCCCGCACACGCACAGGACGGAGCAGGCTCGGCCCCTGGAGGAGGAGCTCGGGGGGCCGGGCCCCGGGGGCGCGGGCAGTGGAGGAAGTTCCAAGGCAAAAACGATGCGCGGGTCCCTGGACCAGATTGGGTGTCGCTGGCTCCCTCGGGCTCTCCAGCCAGAGTCAGTTCTTCCGTTCGTGTGGAACTTACTCCCCTGGGGTGACAGGAGAGAAAGAGTGTCGAAGGAATGGCCGTTCTGAGAGCACTCGCTCGCAGAGGCCCCTGAATCTCGTTCCAAGAGTAACTAACAGAGCGCTGGCGCTGGCCGCTCGCGCCTGTCATCCTAGCTACTCAGGAGCCTGAGATCTTCAGATCATGGTTCAAACCCAGCCAAGGCAGACAGACCCAACTAACCACCAAAACAGTCAGAACCGGCAGTGTGGTTCAAATGGTGGAGCGGCAGCCTTAAGCAAACACCAAAAAAACCCAAGCAAGAGCACAAGGCTCTGAGTTCAAGCCCCAGTACCGACACACTAGCAAAGGCTAAGCATAATAATGCAGCCGCTGTGCCCGGGGCCCCGCGCGCGCCTTTGAGCTTGCTCCACCGCGTTCTGTCTCCATGAAGATCTGAACCTTGCCTTGGCACTGCGTTGTGATTAAGGCCTGGAACGGCGCCCGCGTCCTCGGGGTGGAACAGAGCCGCGGGCTGCTCCGCTGGGCCGGAAGGCGGGACGGCGCCGTCCCCCCCCCTCCGGCGCGGGTGGGCCTGTCCCGCGCGTGGCCGCTCCGTGTCCTCTCTGGCGTGTGGCATGGTGCTAGTGCATGGACTCCGTGGCGTGAACCCCCTGTGCGTGGCGTGAATCGTCCCGTGAGCTCCCTCCGTCAGGAGTTCCGCGTGACTCCCGTGTCTTTGTCCGCGTGGCTTTGCCGAGTCGGGCGGCCACCCCGCGTCCCCCGGGTCACACCCCTCCGTGAGCCCCGCCCCCTCCCACAGTGCCGGCTGCCTCGTGACGCCCTCCCCCCGCTGCCCGTGTCCTGTGTAACTCACGTGCAGCCACGCATCTGGACGCTCCCCCGCCACCTGGGCTGCGGGACCTGGCTAGGCCTCTGAGAAGCGGGGGGCGCCGGGTTCCCCGGCCGGTGGAGGGGGAGTGGACGGGTCCCCCCGTGCCCCCTGTCCCCCCTCGCACGCCCCCCTCCGCAGCTCCGCACGGACCTCCTGCGAGCGGGGCTGGTGCTACTTGGACAGGCGGCCCCTGGGCGCCCCATTGTCCCCTGGCCATCATCAAACCCGGGGCCACCCGGGAGCAGCTTCCCGTGTCCGCTTCTTCCTCTAGTAGGCGCCAGAAGGAGCCCGCGTGACCTTGTCAAAGGCGTTCAAGGACAGCACCCCAGGGCGAGTCACTAGCATTGCCCCAAGGGGGAATTCGTTCACTTGGTTTCCTTTGCGTTTTCTGTTTGCTTGTTTTTGTTGATTTAAAATTAATTTCAAAGTCTACTGTAGAGAACGAGGGCCATTGCGCTGATGTTCAGAGAGGTGCCGAGTCCCGAGCTCCACTTGACAAATGACTTCCCTTCTGACTGGCGCGCCCCAGAAATCTCAGGCCGTGCGCCTGCGCCCCTTTCCCGGCCTCCCCGTGTGTCTGTCCTCGTGTCTGTCCCGCGGCCCCTCAGCCGGCAGCTGTAACAGAGGCTGAATCCGCCCCATAACACAGAGAAGAGCAACCGGGAATTGCGCGGGTTTCCGTGCAAGCCGGTGCCCGTGCCCTCTGGCCTCATTGGTTGCACACGCAGCCGCCATGCGCTCTTAGGAAGGAGTTGGCAATGTTCTCCCGAACATGGCAGTTCTGGCCACAGAGTGAGGCTGTGCGTTACCTGTCTTGTGCTCTCCGTTTCCTTGTTTGATTTGCATAGCGATCCTGGAATGAATATCATCTAGTAAATGTTCTTTTTTTCTAATGAAGCATGTTCATTATTTATAGAGAAGTAAAATTTTAAAAAATTACTGCCTTCGCTACTGGAGAAAATGCTCCAAAAAAAATGAAACTATGGGTCCTAATAACATATTGCTGCTGAAAAAACAACCCCAAACCCCGTTGGCTCTGGTGGCTGAGGACTTAGCTCAGCGATGGAGGAGCGAGCGAATGGCAAGCAGCTATGGAAAGAGCTGGGGTTCTCCTGGGGGGGCGTGGTAGAGATGTGGGGGCCCCGCTGGGTTCCTCACAGCCATCTCCAGGCACAGCGGGCCGCCCGCCCCGCCAGCCCGCGGCTCAGGCCGGGCCGGGGCCGCCGTCCGGGCACCGTGAGCCCCGCGCCCTCGCCCCCCCTGCTCGGGCGGGGTTCACCTGTGCCCGCTCACCGCCGCCCCGCGAAGCCCGTCCCGTCCTGTCCCGCTTGGTGGTGGGAAGAGGCGGAGGCCTCCGTCCCGCGCGGCACTGTGGCCATGTGGGAGGGAGGCGGAGGTGGGAGGGCAGCAGGGTCCCCCCCCCCCCCCCCCCCCGCCAAAAGGCCAGAGATCCAGTCTAACAGATGGGCGGAGAGGTCAAGGTTCAGTGGGCGCCCGGCCGGCCGGGCACGGTGCCTGCCCAGGCAGGAAGCTGCACCCCACCCGGGGTCCACCCCTGGGGACCGGGGTCGGGGCGCCCCCCTTTCTGGCCTGATGGACATGGACGGCTGCCTTTCTGTCTCCCCGCTTTCGTAGCAGCCGGCATGGGTTGGGTGGGCAAACCCACGGAACGGAGCTGGCTTGGTGCATTGCTTCTTTATCGTTTCTCTACGTTTTGCCTTTAAGAGGAAAATCAAAACTCTCCAAAGTCAGCTGCCGTTACCGGTGCTTCCCAAAGCATTCCCTTCTCTCGTCTTTTCTTTTTAAAGAATGGTTGCTGTGAGGTCAAAGTTCATGTAAGGGAAGCCCATCCTGGGATCCTGGTAGATCTCGGATGTATTTACTGGTTTGCCCCCGTGTCTTCTCTTTTCCCGTCCCAGATGGAGAGCATCCAGCTCCGTCCCAGGCTCTGTGGCTCTCTGGCCTGGTTCTTGCCTCCCTGAAGGCTTTTCTCAGCCACTGCAAAGCAAAAAACGCCTTCCCTGGCCTCACTGCGGGAGGACGCCGTCCGTCCTTCACCCCGGCCCAGTGGGCTGGGGAATCTGAGCCGAGCTTCCCGTCAGCTTTCCCGGCTCCGAGGGGCGGCCGGGCCTCCCTTCCGCGCTGCCGTGTCTTGAGCACTCCTCAAATGCTCCTTCGTTCTCCGGCACTCAGGAGAAAAACGAAAGCCTTCCCTTAAGAAACGGCTATGATGGCTTGAAGATCCAGGGAAAGAAAAGGAAGCGCACCTGAGACTGCCAGTTGGTCTTTTATTTTCTTTAGAATAAAAAGTGGTTTGATAAGCTAGCAGGGTTAGTGCTCCTTTAGAAACACCCCGACATCCCGGGACCTGCCCCCCAGGAAAGCTGCAAAAGCCTCCGCACACGTGGCAATCGCTTCTGATTCTTAGTCCTTTGGCGCAAGCGTCTGATGTTGTGTCTGATGTTCTGTTTGGGGGAGCTGGGAAGGAAATGTCTTGAAATTTTCCAGTGTTATTATTTAAATGATTGTCTGGCTGCATCGTGTGACGCTCATCTCTGGGGCGATGTCGCCTTCTTTCTTTTGTCCTGACAGTAAAGCAGATGGTAAGCCAAGTCTTAACAAAGTGATCTGAAGCCATCAGCCTTCCGTTCAGCAGCCCTGGGGGTGCCCCCACCCCGCGACCTGCTCACGTTTCCTTCGACAGGGCTCAAGCCGGGGGGCTGCGTCTGCAGAGTGTCCGCATTCGTATACCAGCTGCTGAAAGAAAAACCACGCCTGGAACTCCTCTTTCTCCTGATTGTTACTGTAACTGAACTTTCTGTCCAGGGAGGACTGCTGCTAGTAACTCCCATCTGTATCGTCCTGCTTTTAGATGTGTCTTATGGGAGTCTGGAAACTGTAATAAAACTGTATCTATGTACTGACTTCTTTGTCTCTGCTGATTTGGGGGAAGCGTCCAGGAAGAGTCAGGGAAGTCCAATACCAAGAGAAGACACCTGGGGCTGGGGATATGGCCTAGTGGCAAGAGTGCTTGCCTCATATACATGAGGCCCTGGGTTCGATTCCCCAGCACCACATACACAGAAAATGGCCAGAAGTGGCGCTGTGGCTCAAGTGGCAGAGTGCTAGCCTTGAGCAAGAAGAAGCCAGGGACAGTGCTCAGGCCCTGAGTCCAAGGCCCAGGACTGGCCAAAACAAAACAAAACAAAAAAACCAAGAGAAGACACCTATGTAATACGTGCGAACTTCTGCCAGTGGCTCACGCCTGTCATCCTAGCTGCTCAGGAGGCTGAGGCGTCTGAGGGTCTCTGGTTTGAAGGCAGCCCAGCAGAAAAGTCCGTGAGATTCCAGCTCCAAAATAACCAGGGAAGTTTGGGCTGCAGACATGGCTCAAGTGGCATCAATTGAGCCAACAAGCTGAGCAAGCACAAGTCCCCCAGGGCCCAGTATTGAAATTAAAAAGAAAAAAAAGGGAGGCCCAAGCCAATAGCTATGACCAGCCAGGATCCTTATTGTGGTTACTGTGATTATTCTATTGAGAACCAAAGCACACACGCGCACACACACACACACACACACACACACACCCCTAGATCTCATTTTTGAGGGAACTTTTCCCGCCCAAGCTTATTTGCAGTTTATGCTTGGCAAAGGAGTTTGGTTCCTATTGTGACTTCTCTCGTTCAAGTCCCAAGCAAGGGTAATTTCCCGTGTTTATTCTGCCCAATCTCTCATGGTGTGGAATCCCTTCTCTTCCCTCTGCCGAAATCCCCGCTGGGTCTGCTTTCCGAGTGTGTTGCCACAACACTCATGCGCCGG
This sequence comes from Perognathus longimembris pacificus, assembly GCF_023159225.1. NCBI lineage: Eukaryota > Metazoa > Chordata > Mammalia > Rodentia > Heteromyidae > Perognathus > Perognathus longimembris. Next base: position 18,392,250 of record NC_063185.1, read on the forward strand.
TCCTCACCTGCCCCCCAAGATCATGGGATCTGTCCCCAACGTTTCCTCTCTGCACGGACAGGAAGCTGAGCCACTGAAGGAGGTGCCCGCATTTACTACTTGCTCTCTTCTGTGTGGTTCCAGAACTAAGGTACTTGGGGAGACAGACGCATGTTTTCCTGGGTGTGGTGGGGCACACCTATAATCCCAGCGCCAGGAGGACCCCAAGCCCCGTGACAGCGTGGGTTAACGGAGCGAGTCTGTGTTCCAAAACACCTGGACTGGGACCGCAGCTCAGAGGGAGAGCGCCTGCCCAGCACGCACAAAGCCCTGGGTTTGACCCCCCAGGACCACAAAAGCAAGCGACTGCCCGCGAAGTTTCTAACCACACAGAGGGAGAGGCCAGACGCATGGGCCCTAGATCTGACCTTGCCTTGATTGTCTTCCATCTCAGACACTTAGGATTAGAGAAGGTCCTCCGTGACCAAAATAAGACACCAGAATCGGCCAGCTTGATATTCAGAACTCCCAGTGACAGTTCAACGGGGCCGGAGAGTGGGAGGCCGGGGGAAGGAGGCGCGTCTGTCTGATTCTTCTTGGGCTTCGGGTCTTGCCACGCCTCCCCTTGGCTCCCACGCAGTGCGGTGGTCTGCCCGCGGCCACTAGGTGGCAGCAGGTTAAAGAACACCGCTCACCCAGCGCTCCCAGGACGCTGGGCTTCAGCTGACAATGCCAGCCCCGCACAAATGCCAGGCCAACGCACCAGGGCCCTGCGTTCGAGCCCCAGTACTGACGTGTTCTCGGTGCTTGCCCAGTCGGCTGGGCCTGGCAGAGCCGTGTGCTCCCCCAGGAACGATGCTGGGGTCCCGTGGGACGTTCGTGAGTGGGGGTGCCGCGAGGGCCGCGGGGCACTGGGGCGGGGATTTCCTACCAGGGCCCCCGGCCCCCGGGGGGCGGGGGAGCGCAGCCGGCGCTCGTGGCTAATGAGGGAGAGGTCACGCCGGCCTCGGTGCGGGCCAATTAGTGTCAGGTGCGGAGCTCGCGCCTGAGCTGGCAGGCGGCAGCTCGTGTGTGTGTGTGTGTGTGTGCGCGCGTGTGTGTGTGTGTGTGAGCGTGTGTGTGTGTGAGAGAGAGAGACTTGGCTCTTCTTCTGTGTCACTGCGTGCCCCGGGCTCGCCAACCCTCCAGGCGGAATAGAAGTTGGACGCTATTTGGCTCGTGAGGACCCCACCTCGGGCGCGTGTGTTCATTCACTACCATGCTAGGAAGTGACTCACCCTTGAACTCAGCGCTTCAAAGGGAAGCTGTACTTCACTGCTCTCGATGGAAATGGAGACAGGTGCCCTCAATCAGAAGCAGACAGTGAAATATACAACCATGAGTAAATCACACCCCACCCTTTTAACGTTCTGTTCCAAGAGCGGAGGTCCCGGTAGCACTGTCTAAATCCGCCTTCTTTGAAATGCTCAAAACCCAGGAACGCTTCCTTGAATTTGTAGACAGAAAGCAGCAACGGTGCACCTGACACAAAAGGAAGTCGTGTTTTGGGGTGGGCCTCTCCCCATTTAGGGCAACAGAGCCGGTGTCTAATGGCTGGGGGTGACTGGCCAAGATGACCTCGTGTCTTTCGCCAGCTCGGAAAGAACCAAGGCAACAGATGAGAGCTGCCATTCTGAGCCGTTATTTCCCACTTCCTGCCTGGGTAGAAGGAAATGTTTCTCTCCTCTCCTTTATCCCAGTTATACTACAGTAGACCCTTGCTCAGACTTTCCAAAAGAATATAGAAATAACATTTAAAAATAAAGGGAAATGGGGTAGATGAGGCTCGGTTTTGATGGATCACATCTATAAACCCTGGCTACTCAAGAGGCTGAGATCTGAAAGGATCAGGAGTCAAAGCCAGCCTAGGCAGAAAAGCCTATGAGATTCTGTGTCTAAAATAATGAGCAAAAAGCAAGGCTGGGGGCATGGCTCACATGGTAGAACACCAGGTGAACCAGTAGTCTGACTTCAAACTCTAGTACCATCCAAAATAAATTGTGAAGCTCTCGAAATTAAAACATCTACCCTTCTGCCATCTACAAACAGACTGGTTCATGCCACAGTGATCAATGTAACTGTTGAATAAATGTTGCAGGCTGTAGAATCTGCGTGGGGTTAGGTAACACACACTGTTATAAAATGGCCACATACCACCAAGAGTCAGCATCAATGGCTGAGGAGCTTCACGCTTACAGTGATGGCATTGTTCTTACAGGAATTTCAGCTCGTAGGGCCTTCCTAGCAGCCATAACTGCATAACTATAACATTTAAAGTGAACAGACCCAGGTCTTCCTTTACATCTACCACGTGCTCTAGAGTCACGGCTTTGTTTCACCTGCCACCAAGTTGCTATCACTGGAAGTACTTAGGTAACCTCATCTCCCGTCTCATGATAAATAAAGCAATACGCAAAGTGGGCCTGCTGGCTGCCCATAGTCTGTCCCCTCCAGTCAGACCGGTTTCTGCTCTCTGGCTGGCTAGTTTCCTGTGGAAATCAAGAGAGAGCCAATGGTGTTCGCAATAAACAGGATTTCCTAGTTACATCTAATTCAGTTATGGAAATGGACACGGGAAGATCAACACACGCACACGCACACGCACACGACTCCACAATCTTAGTACCTACAATGTTTTCCTTGCAAGGTCCTTGTGGAAGAAAACGGCTGTGCAATTGTGGAATACTGTATATTTAAAATAAAGCTTATGGCTGGGAATGCGGCTTAGTGGTAGAGCGCTTGCCTAGCACGCATGAAGCCCTGGGTTCGAGTCCTTAGTACCACATACACAGAAGAAGTTGGCAGTGGCGCTGTGGTGGAGTGCGCTCAAGTGGTAGCACGCTAGCCTTGGGCAAAAGAAGTTCAGGGCCGGCGCCCAGGCCCTGAGTTCAAGTCCCGTGACTGACAAAAATAGAAAAGTTTACTGACCCAGTCTGTGGGGGTCCTGCCAGCGGGGTTTTGTTCCCAGACAGATGCCGACTCCGCTCGCAGTCTGGAAAGGCACAGGACCCAAGGATCACTGCTACTGCTGCCGCCACACTGGGCCAGGTCCGATTCTGCCCAGCCAAGTCGCCTCTGGCCGTCTCCTGGGGCAGTGGCCACGCGTGTCCCCCGGCAGGACTCGCCTGTCCACGCAGAGCTTAGAGCTGTTCTCCCTTAAGGTCGGTAAGGACATATGTATATATGTATATATATATATATATGCATATACATATATACGTATATCCTGGCGCCAAGCTTACTCTTCATTTTAAAACCTAGTTTAAGTTAAAACCCCAATACTCATAAAAAGAAGAAGAAAACTCCCCCACAATGGATCCTACTTTAGCAATAGACCTACCCGAGCCCATGGAAATGGGGGTTTTGTTAATGCAGCCCAGGCTAGCTTTGAACTCGCAATCTCCCTGCATCAGCCTCCCAAGAGCTAGGATGACAGACGTGAGCCGCCCCACCTGGCTGCTTTCTCTCCTATGGGACACAAAGAGTAAGGATGGCGCCCGCCGAGTTTCCTGTCGATCCCTCAAGTTCCCTCCAACTCCCCCGGTACCAACGGAAACTACAATCCCTTTCCGCGCTTCACCGAGTGGCTGAAATCATGACTTGAGATACGGCAGGAAAAGCACCCCAGACAGAGGCTCACAGGAAACCCTGCGTGGAGCCTCACCACCCAGCGTGTGCCCACCCGAATGGTGACAATCTCTGTCACGAGGTCTTGGCCCAGCTCAGCATCGCTGCTCTCCCCGACGATTCCATCCGCTAGTTAACTGGCGTGGATTCGTGCTTGACTCATCTGGGTCAACTGAGAGGCCGTAGACTTCACGTCACAGGGCCCCAACTAAAACGTATTTCATGTGTCACAGCCTACAAAGTGTCCATGGTTGCTTCAGTAACCAAGCAGCATGAGAGAGAGAGAGAGAGAGAGAGAGAAAAAAAAAAAAACCAGAGAGACAGATTTTCTTTGTTCTGCCTTTCTCCTCACGGTCTCAGTATGGCTGCTACAGCTCCAAACATCACCTCTCCTCATGATGACAATCAAAGGGAGTAGCATCTCCTTGTATCTCTTTTTGCCAGGGAGGGAAAATTATTCCAGATGCTTCATAGACTTTCTCAGAACACATGTCCCTTAACCTAAAGCAAAGGCCTAACTGGACAGGATTGCAATTGATTGATGTGCGTCACTGCTTATTCCTAGGCCTGGGACCTACATTCTCTGAACACAGTGCAGTCCCGTTCCCAGGTCCTGGCGGTGGGATCCCATACACACGGGCAGATTCATGGCTGCCTCTTGAGCAACACTCCCACAGAGCCTCCAGGGGGAAGGCCCAGAGCCTTTCACCTGCGGTGAGGTCTCTATTCTGGCAGAACAAGGTCACATATAGCCAGCGGAATCGTCCCAGAGCCTCCCAGACCCGATCCCCTTTCTGTGATCATATGCAAATCTGGGGACGGCAGGACGGTGTCTGCCCAGCCCCAGAATGTAACCTCCATGGGAAGAGACCTCGTTTGCTCTGCTCCCTGTCAGGCTCAAACGCCTGAGTGTGTGTTGGATGGATGCACAGATACACTTGTCGTGGCCAGCAAGCAATAATTCCAACACTTAGATATTTAATGTGGCAAAAGCAGGATTCTATGTAGCTATCAAAAGAGGTTGAGAGAACTCAGTACCTCAACATCACCAACATTTTGTTAAAGGACTAATTGCCAGGCCCCGTGTACATGCGGGACCATTAGTAATTCCGTAGCTATGCAAATTAAAACAGTGATGTATGATTTATAGCTTTAATAACATTCTGAAGGCTCTTAAATTTTAATCACTTGCAACATCCTTTTTAATATTCAATTACTTTATTAACTAATTAGGTCACTTGCTGAAAGAGCACATACGGCTGGTGCTATTTTAATATCAGCTGAGCCTCACAAAATACCTTTGAAATGGTGCAAATGGTTTATTTATTTTAAACAGATCATTAAGAAGCTATAATTAATAAACCAATTAAGGGGAATAAAGGCCTACCAGTAATAAATGCATCGGTACAATAGCAGTGTCCGATGGATTAGGCATTTTTATAACCATCTATCAAGGGGCAAAACTTCAATGAAACCCCACTGTAAAAAGTGCTTTCCTAAATAATTAATTTGTGCGGTGACTGATGACCCAATCACGGTAACCCTAACTTGGGGCTTAGAATACTGACGATTTCATCTAATGACTAATCCGGGTGGAAAATTCCACGCAAGTTCACAGGGTGTTCGTGTTTGGATGGAGCTGGGCTTCGTCAGCCTCCCAGAGGGGAGGCAGAATGAGAGCCACTGCTTATTGATTTCTCAGCACCGGGCAAACGTCTTCAAAGCAAACAATGTGAACAAAGAGAGCCGAGGCCAATCCTGCAGGGAGTCTCCCCCAAGCCCTCGGCCCCCCGTGGATCGCAGCGTCCGGGCCACTGCTGACGCCCATGGACCGGTGCCCTGGCTGGGCCAGCTTGCAAATGTGCAGAACTTGATTTGGGGCATCCAGGTGGACAAGGGGAAATGAATCCTTTTTTTCCCCACTGGGAAAGAACAGTGTGAACCTCCGAAGCTGGGTCACTGTTTTTTCTTTTTTTTTTTTTGCCAGTCCTGGGCTTGGACTCAGGGCCTGAGCACTGTCCCTGGCTTCTTTTTGCTCAAGGCTAGCACTCTGCCACTTGAGCCACAGCGCCACTTCTGGCCGTTTTCTGTATATGCGGTGCTGGGGAATTGAACCCAGGGCCTCATGTATACGAGGCAAGCGCTCTTGCCACTAGGCCATATCCCCAGCCCATGGGTCACTGTTTTCTTGCTCACACTAATTTTACAGAAGCGTTCTCCTTTGTTGAGTGTTCATCACCTATTTACCTTACACTGCCTAGTGCCAGCAGGAAGTTTCTTGGACATCTTCACGAATCAATAACAACTGGGCCCCGGTGGCTCAGTCCTGTCATCCTAGCTACTCAGGATGCCGAGATCTGAGGATGATGGTTCTAAGCCAGCTTGGGCAGGAAAGTCTGTGAAACTCTTTATCTCCAATTAGGCACCAAAGAAGTGAAAGTGGAGCTGTGGCTCACACGGTAGAGCGCCAGCCCTGAGCCAAAGAGCTGAGGGACAGTGTGTTTAAGGCCCAGTAGTTGCACACACACATAAATCCTATCATGGTGTCATTGTGGTGTTTTCTTCACAACCATTATTTTGCAAGGCAGGCCCTGCCAGCAATCAGCCTGCATGGCCTTGGGTAGGTCTGGGGGGGTCCTGACAGGTGGAAATCTGCAGCGTGCCTTTCCATCTAGGTCATCTTTCCTGTTGCGCTCATGCTCTGCAAGCAGCTAAAACAATGTTTTATGTATTTCCAATCTGCCTTAGCACCTTCATGAAGTGTGGATGGAACTTTAACTATTCATCGAGTTCCCCATTGGTCCACGGACGTCCCAAGTTCTTTGGAAAGAAAAGCCAAGCCCAAGCAACGAACCCAACAAGGATGCTGCCTAAAGGCAGAGAAAAAAATTCTGTGCTACGAAGTCCCCGAGGAAAAACACGTCTTGGCTGTGAAGGCAAGAATTCTAGCAGGGGTGCTCCCCTTCTGGGTCCCCCATTTGAGCTATTGGGACTTTTCTCAGGCCCACAGGAGCAAGTCCATACCCGATTCCAGGCACAAGCGGAGTCTTTTCTCCGAGGTGTAAAGCACATTCTTTTCAAATGAGATCAAGGCTACACGTAAGCAGGCTCGTTATGTTAATGAGTCACTACTTTGGTGAGTAAGGATGAATCCAGTGTTATTATTAAACTGTGCATTAACCATCAATCACGTTTTGCTGTTTTAGATGAAAGACAAAAGAACACCCAACTCTTGTATTCCTGGATCATGTAGCATTCTTGCAAGGGCTCAAGAGACCCTACGGGGAAGATCACTGCTTTAAGTACAAGGCCCTCAGTTCAAACCCCAGTACTGCTTGAAAAAAACAAACAAACAAACAAAAGCCAACTAAGATCTTTAGCCTGGTGCCAGTGGCTCATGACTATAGTTCTAGCTACCCAAAGAGGATGAGATCTTCGAGACAGTGGTTTGAAGCCAGCCCAGGCAGAAAAGCCTGTAAGTTCTCATCACTAAAACTAGGAAAAGCAGGGCTGGAGGCATAGCTCAAGTTGTAGTCAGATGAGCAAACAACCTGAATGAACTCAAGACCCTGTGTTCGTCTGTCTGTCTGTCTGTCTACATATATATGTATGTATATAATATACTTGATATGTTGATATAAGAACATAATCTATAACCTTGACAAACACACCCGTCTCTATTGCACTTTCAAGTGAAATGAATCAAATATATAATCTGCATCAAGGAAAAGGAAAGACTTAAATAATAAAAGGAAGAGCTCAGCCATTGGTAGACTTTTTGCCTAGAGTACATAAGATTCTCTGGGCTCAATACTCGGCATTGCAATAATGAACACAGTAACAGGAAGTTGTCCTATAAATATGTCACACGCAGTGGATATTATTTCTATTGCCTGTGTCGATTCATGAAATCTGCTGATATCTCACATATACAGCTATATATATGAGGTGCCTCACAACTTGGTAAACATTTTTGCTTTTTTTTTTTTTAAAAAGCACATTTTATTACTACATTCGTATTGAAGATGACACCAGCCTTGAGTCTGACGCTACAATTCTGTCATGTAAATGTCTCTCCACCTGTTCAGGATTAGAGAATATTACTGCATAGCCAAATATAGAATTTCAGGAACAATTTACTGGGCCAAGTGGGAAGGGGTGCAGTCTCACTACAGGTAGGCAGAGCCATGGTCTACTCTTGGCGCCCATTTAGAAAGGTTACCAACACCCAACTAGTGGAGGGGTTCCTCAAAAGATCCCGACAAATGCTTTTCCCAAGTTACCTGCAGCGGTGTCCGTCTGAGATTTCTAATTCACTGGAGTCCAACTTGAACTAACTTGACCCCAGCACTTGCTGCTTTTCCCACCTGGAGTGGAATCCTTTAGAGTCAGGCTAAGCATGGAACTTAGAACAAAATGGAAGACATTTTTGAAACACCCATGTAGCACACCTCAAACGAAGCACTCAGGGATGAAAGAGAAGTGGTACTTGGGGGCCCGGCCACCAACTTAAGAAATGTTAGTGCAAGTGTGGGGTGACAAAGACCTAGGAGTAACTCACAGTTGATTGTTAACCTCCCAAACTCAATTCAATGTGACAGTGACACTTTACAGCACATTGCACCCAATCTCATTTGAAGCTGACAAAGATTGTTTCTGCTTTACATCTATTGGTTTATTAATGGTCTACAGCCTCTTAAGCAGATGCATATTCATTAGGTAGCCAGCTGTTAGGAGGTTCCCAGATGTCGAATGTAACTCTGTCTTAGAACATATTTTTTTTTTCCTTATCATGAAGCAAAGTAATTGAGGCCTTATTAAAGAACCAGTTAATTACTAAAGCGGTACCTTATGGCACCCTTTTATCATTCAAGGCTCACAACTCTCGGGACATGTAAAAATTTTGGTGAAGAAAGTATGATAGATAATACTGTATGTATAGAGACACATATACACACTTCCACATAGGAAGAATTACAGACAAGTGAAGTTTTGACAAAAATTTCAGCTATATTTTCAAAATATTCAGATCTTTTCTCAGAATTAGGTCTCAAAGACAACAATGATAAACCTAGTAAGTACAGTTGTAGACACTTTAATAATTCCTTTTTCTCATCTTTAATACTTTCCCTACAAAAGAGGACTTGAACTGGCACTTGAACTGGCTCCTGCTTGTAATCCTAGCTACTCAGGAGGCAAATCTGAGGATGATCATGGTTCAAAGCCAGCCTGGGCAGGAAAGCCGTGAGTCTTTTCTCTTCAATAATCTGCTCAGAAAAAGCTGGAAGTGGTGCTGTGGCTCAAGTGGTAGAGAGTTAGCCTTGGGCACAGAGAGGCTCAGGGACAGCGCCCAGACCCAGAGTTCAAGCCCCAGGACCGGCATGAAAAAAATGAAAGTACTTCACTAGATCTTTATGTACTCTCTATCTCAAACCTCTTCATATATCTACCAACCCTCTATTGAAATTAAGGAAGTACAAATATTGGTTTCTAAATGCCATGTTTTAAAAGCCCTGATCTAAAGATGTCCATTCAAACAAAGTTCCCTTTAAGAACAAAGCTACATGGAGAAATTTCATTTCTAGCCTTATTTAGTGGCTAGGCATCTCAATTCTATTTCTCAAAACCAACCAACCTACAAACAAGAAAAAAAACACCCACCAAAAACAGGGAAGCAGGGCTGGGAGTATGGCCTAGTGGCAAGAGCGCTTGCCTCCTACACATGAAGCTCTCGATTCGATTCCCCAGCACCACATATATGGAAAACGACCAGAAGAGGCGCTGTGGCTCAAGTGGTAGAGTGCTAGCCTTGAGCAAAAGGGAAGCCAGGGACAGTGCTCAGGCCCTGAGTCCAAGGCCCAGGACTGGCCAAAACAAACAAACAAACAAAACAGAGAAGCAAATAAATAATTGTCAAGTTCATATACTCTTCAGAAACCCTCTTTTTTTTTTTTGCCAGTCCTGGGCCTTGGACTCAGGGCCTGAGCACTGTCCCTGGCTTCTTCCCGCTCAAGGCTAGCACTCTGCCACTTGAGCCACAGCGCCGCTTCTGGCCGTTTTCTGTATATGTGGTGCTGGGGAATCGAACCTAGGGCCTCGTGTATCCGAGGCAGGCACTCTTGCCACTAGGCTATATCCCCAGGCCCCCTACCTATTTCTTTTTTAAACAGCGGAGTAAGCAACCCAGTAGGGCCCTGTGTGCCTGCAGCTTGTGGCTTTCTTACTCTTGAGGGGTATTTCATTCTCTTGGGGTGCCTTTGTGCAGTTATACTATTTTGACTCTACCGCATTTGTCTACTTTTAAGGGTCCTACAAAACAAACAGAAAGTTTATTTACCCTTCAGATGAGATCTGGTTTTATTTGCTCGGTGGCTCATCTCCTGCTGGTGACCTTTAGAAAATGCAAATAGATTACATAAACATTTCAGTGCTTACTTAAAAACACATTAGTTAGCAACCTTTTACAGGCTGTCAGAAGGGAGCGTTACAGGCCATCTGGGGATAAAGCGATCGGGGCTCAGGGGTACCCAAGGAAACCCTGGCCATTTATCTGGGCAGCATGCACAAGCTCTGCAATATTCATCGCGGGGGAACGAGGGAAGGCGGGATGACGCCGAATCTCAATCCCAAGAACTTGTCCTGGGAGGGGCGGCTTGCCTCAACTAAATTCACGAATCCCATAGCCCAGTTTCCTCATCTCGAACAAGGGGCTCATCGCTGTCTCACCGTCTAAGCTCGGGGCGACTGTGTAAACCAGAGAACCGAGGGAACAGTCGGTGAATTTTAACAGACAAATTCAAGTTGATGATCGGAAATACTCGTTATGTTTCTGAGTTGGCTTAAGATACCAGTGATTCATCCCTTTCTCGTATAAATTACTAATGGATTTGAGGGTTGACAGTAAACATCGGAATTCTGCCATACCACTTCCCACGCGCTTCGAGACCAAATGGAGGGAATTGAGTCCTTAGAGCGTCCCAGGTCTCTAGAGGAGCTCCGGAGGAAAGTCAGGTGACCACCCTACACCCAGTGTGCCTTAACCCATCTCCCCAGTGTGGCTTTTCCCCGGAGCCTTTCCCCCTCTCCCTGGCATGGCGGCCCCTTCCTCCAGATGTGTGTGCATCCCCCTCCTGGAGGCCCAGCCTGTGACCACGGCTGTCATTCCCCCGGCCCGTGACCACGGCTGTCATTCCTCCTGTTCTAGCAGCACCGTGGCGCTCTCCTTTCTAACGGCCTCTGCCCACACACCTCTGTGGCAACGTTACAGGTGACTTTCTGTCTCACCAAGGTAACGTAGGTAGTAGGCACACCAAGAGGAGGAACACACACACTGAAGGAAGTTCACGTAGTGGCTCTCTCCAATCTGGTGCCCTGAGCAATTTGCACAACCTATTACTTAATTGGGAAGATTTGGGCTTTTCACATGATTAGAAATAACCTAACTCTCCTGGTGAAAAGCGCTTAAATAAAAAGGATTACTGGAATCCAGACCAATATCTATGTAATAGTTTAGGCTGGCACAGCGGTGCCCATTTATAATCACAGTTACTCAGAAGGCAAACACCGAGGGGACTCAGAGGTTGACACCAGCTTAGGCACAAAACCCCTACTTGAACTAACAAGCCGATGACGCATGCGTGTGAACCCAGCTATGAGGAAGGCACGAGGTCAAACACCCGTCCTGGGCAAAAAAAACCCCACGAAACCCTGAAAAGTAAAGCAAAAAGGGGATAAGGAGTGCCTGCCAATAAAGTTCAATAAAGCAGGTTTCTATGTTATCAGGTATTAAAGATGAGGTCTTCAGCCAGTTGCAGCAGCTCATGCCTAGGCTGAGACAGGAAGATGGAGGTCGGCAATTTATAAAGTTAGTTTATTCTTTAATAATGGATTGTTGGCAACGCTTCTGTTCCTATTCCCAATCTAGTAAATACTGGTAGGAACAATCCATATAACACAAGTTCCCTGGGGGCTCCCCTTGAGGGCTCAGGAAGTCCTGAGACCACACCGCCCAACTCTCCCGTTCTTCTCCACCCGCGAAGGTCCCGGGCAGGCAGTGTCGGGGACCGGGCTGATGTCCTCGGGGGACAACAGACCCGTGGGCCTGTCGTCTCAAGAAGGAAGACACCGGAAGTAAGGTCACAGCAAGACGAAAGGATCTTAAAAATCTCTTTTCTGTGACTCACCTGGTGTTAGATGAATTCTAGACAAAGACCTCTGTCTACAGAATGGCAAGAATTCCAATAATAAACTCCATCTCCACAGCTTATGAAAACCTTGTGACGATCAGTAACATCCATTGGTAAAGAATGTTGCAAGTTCTCTTTAAAGTGGGAAGCAGAAATGAATCCAAAACCAACGAACAATGTCCTTGACAGCAAAACCCTCCATCAACTTAGTGCACCCAGGTCAGGCTTTAAGTAGGCTCTGCTTTTAGAAATAAAATAGGAATATGAATTTTTCAAATTTGTCAGTGAGATGACACTCCTGTGAACCATTAAACACAGCGACTGGCACAAAGCTGATACCTCAGCACATTTATATAACTAAAAAAGCAGGAAGGAGAGACACACTTACAAGCACACCTTAGGGCTTGGGCGGGGGGGGGGTCTCTCATTTTATTTAATTACCCAACGTTCAGGAGTTTGGGTTCATTTTAGGGAACCGGTTATCAGAACCCAGAAATGTTTGGTGAATTGATGAAGCTCACAGAAACAGCAAGTAGCTGAAGCAGGGTTTCTGCTGTCTGCTACAAAGTTGCTTCTATAATGCAGCTCAAGGGAGCTAAATCAGAAATTGGTTTTTTCCCCCCTCCATTTCACAGAAGGTATGCTTCCTGTCTGCTACAAATGTTGCCTTATTTTCTGACCTCTAGACAATTATACCATGTGTTACTGTTTCATAAATATTTGAGGAAAAGTACTAAACCTTTCCTCCACATAAACTACAGGGGTGGAGACATTAATGACTACATCCCAACCCCTAGCACTGTAGACACCCCCACTTAAAGAAAAAAAAAAGGAGAAAACATCTGCAACAATGCAACTGCACTTTCACAGATCCTGAAGTTATCAGGAAAGAGGACTATAGACAGCTAAAGACAAACTGTGGAATGGTTGTCCAGACTCCCACATCCAAAGAGCTCAGCATCTCAAGGGATGTTGGGGTCTTTTTGCTTTTTTGGTATTTCTTAGGAACCCGAGACAGCTGGTTAAATGGGACGGGCCTCCTTAGGTGTAGTGGCACACACCTATAATCGCAAAGCTTGGGAGGGTGAAGCAGGAGGACCACAAATTCTACCCTAGCCAGAGATAACCACAGTGAGATGCAATCTTAAAAGTCAAATCAAATGAAAAACTGGACAGGCGCTCAGGGTGACAATGTTTATCCATTCCTTTCTGGAGGGCTTTGAAACAAGCAATACTGGAGGACAACAAACGATATACTGAGGATCAAATGGGATGGATGCTCAGATTTACAACCTAGGAAGGCAGCGTCTGGTAAATGCTTTAGAGGAAATGCTTAACAGGAAAAACAAGAGTAACATGTTGAGGTATGAAACATTTGCATTCTTTAAGAGCCATATACATTTGAGAAGGGAAAAACATACTTCTCAATTTTAAACAACTTCTTTAAGATTACAGGGTTTAAATGTAAGGGCCACAGAGGTTGGTGGGTTGCCGTGGAATAACAACACTTGAAGGCTCCTGGTCTTTGAAACTAATTTAAACACATTGAATTGTTGAAAGATTAAAAACCGCAGTCAGCTAATTACAGTCTCTCTCATGTCTTATTCAGCAAATGAATCACTTTTCATTACCACTTAGCTGAAGTACATGAATTTCTGCCTAATTAGAAATGTTGTAGCTAGAGCATTAGCGAGAAGAGAGCGGGTCAGGATATCTCGGTAGCTTCATTTTTAATTCCTAACAGTAGAGCCTGATAGGAAAGAATAGAGAGTCATTAAATAAATTTAAATTATTTATAAAAATTACTTTGCCCAAATTATAATTATTGTTTCTCCAAATGGTCTCCAATGTCTAATGGAATGAAAGAAAAAGCAGTTCAACATTGATTTTAATGAACATTTTAATGTTATATATAACAGAACATTATGAATAAAATGGAAACAAAGTTTTTATCAATTTAATAAAAAAATCTTCAACATAAAGTGGGGAGGTAATAATTTGATAACTATATTATAGTATTTATTTTAAAAAATATTCCCAGCTTGAGGTTGAAACAATTAACTTTGCATTCCAAACTCTAGAATCATGATTTTCATGTGAGTTTAATGCAGAACTACATCAGGAAAGAAAAACATTTGAATTAATTTCCTTTATTTGTCATTAAATCAATAAAATATTTGACTGCTACAGGCCTCCTTTAGTAACATATAGAACTCCTCTATAGAAACTGTATTGCTAATGTTGCGTTATATACACTCAGAACCAAACAAAAACAAATACCGCAGAAAGTCTAAAAGTGAACATCGTTGAGTTCTAACAATTATACTTCACTTAAGGATTCAATGGATTTCTATCTCTCCAATTTTTGGAAGACACCAAAAAAGATTAAAAAATAAATAATTTTTTCTCTTTTTAACTGTTCCCGACTTAAATGCTGGCTCTAAGGATGAACACGGAAGGAAGCCTTGTCAAGTGAAATCAATGCAAATTGTAAAACAAGAATGCTAAATACAAACAAAAAAAATACTGGAGGTTTGTTTTCTTTTTAAAAAGGGAACTGTAGAGCAGTCCTAAAAAAATGATGTCCCCCCTGGTTCTGCCCTGGAAAATGAAGAGCAGAAGCAACGGGAAGCCCACACAGCCAGCGCCGATCGCGTAGGGACTTGGTTACAATCAAAGTTTGGATAGTATCACTGCAGAGCTGCTGGACATTAGCAAAAGTATGTACATTCCAGTCACCTTTGACCTAGCCATAATCACATGTGGATGCTTTTTTTTGGACAAAAATAGATATTTTTATAAAAAACGGATCATCCAACTTTAATGATTTCATATATGGACTCGAGTGGTAGTAAAAGGAACAGACCCAATTATGACAAGGCGATTCAGGGACAGAAAAATCAAGTTCATCAGGAAAAGAAAAGTATAAAATTAGAGATTCAAACACATTTACTCGGCACTACTCCAATCTCCCACAACGCACGATGTGAACTGGGCTCTTGGCTTTCTAAAGGCGTTCAGGGGCCTCGCCACCCCATCTGCGGTCTATCCTCACTGGGAAAAATGATTTGAAGTGCTCTGGCATGGCCTTCTGAAATACTAGGTATTTCACTTTTAGAAAACAGCCTTTTTGGTTCTTTCTGTAGGTTTATTTAAGTAATTGATAAAAGAAAGGGGAGTTGATTAGCATTTTCCATCCCAACATCACCTATCTGCACAGCTAAAAATTCTTTGTTCAACCTGCATCTTTGACAACTCCTATTTGCTAAAGTTGGCGAAATTTGCAAAGGCATCTTGCTTGGGTTGCACAGTTCCAGGAGTCATGGCTATGTTGGGCATGCCCATTCCCACCGTGCCGGCCAAGCCCATCCCAGCAGCTGACATGCCCATGTTCATGTTCATGCCCATCATGCTCTGGTTCATCATGGGCGTATTGCCAAGGGGGGGCATTCCCATAGTGCCAGTCATCACATTGGGCATGCTCATAGGCATGGGGCCTCCCATCAGAGGGTTAGTTTGTGGCCGGACAGGAAGCATGTTTGGTGCAGAACTAAGGTTCACAGCGCCGAAACTCTGAGTCATCACGTTCAGAGGCTGTTGCATATCTACCAGAAGAAAAGAGACAGAAGAGCATTACAAGCTGAACTCCTCTGTTTGCAAAGCAGCAAAATCAGATGCCTTTCCCTGCTTACCGATACGTCTAGACTCAGTAAAATTCTCTCATTGTGATTTCCTAAGAAGAAAACTGACTTGCACTCTGTTAATACTCAGTGCTTTTACAGGTCCTGGTTTAACAGAGATGTAGAAACAGAATGAAGCAAGAAGCAAAATAATACAGATGGCATGATCCAAGCATTAAAACATGATTAGAAGTAATACAAAAAAAGTCCCAAATCTGTGGAATTAGATTATTTTTCCCCCCTCACTGCTTGCAAAAAAAAAAATTGTTTTGGGTAGGGTATGAGGACTGCCGGGAATGGAACAAAATTAGGCAAGTGCTCTTACTACTGAACTACATCTCAGCCCTTGCTTTTTTGACACAGTGTCTCTTTATGTAGTTCAGGCTGGCCTTGAACTTGTGGTCCTTCTGAGTACTAGGATCTCAGGTAAGCAACACCAAGTCCAGCCACAGATACATTCATTCTAAAGACCTGACCCTCCACATGCCCCCACAACACACTAAGTGTTATCATACCAAGAGCAGAATGCAAATCTGGCTAGTATTCCAGGAGGGATAGATATTAAATGAACATTATGCAAAAAGGTCTTAAGTGAATGCCCAGGTATCTTCCCTTCCCATGTTTTAATGCTTGAAATAGCCTTGGCAGCAGGTCAATAGACTAGAAGAAGACAAGAAGTGGGGTGTGCTGAGATAACTCACTCTGTTGTTGAATCATCGTATTGAGCGATGGCTGCTGGGGTTTGGAAGGCTGCATTCCAGGTAGTAAGTTGTCTAGGCTGATGTTTACACTGGGGTCAGACCACGTGGAGGGCAGGGTTTTGCTGACTGATTTCTGGACCATATCTGTATTCTGATTATAGAGAGGATTAGGCTTCTGCAGCATTGTGCTAACATTTTGCAAAGGCTGGAAAATAAAGAAATGCTCTAAAAATTAAGCATCTGTTCTACCAAGATTATCAGATGGCAATTTCATCACAATAATTAATGTATGAACACTCATCAATTTTCTCCTGTAACCCAAACTCTAGTGACAAATGCCCAAGGCAACTACCAATTTAAGGCTAGTGTACCTTTACGGAAATAACACAGGTGAAAGTTTACAAAATAGAACTTATGATATGATTTCTCATGTTTCACAAGGCAAAATATTGAGCAGCAGATTATATTTCATGTATACTAACATCTCCTTACTCTGCATACACTTCTGCCTAAAATGAGCAACACTACTGGAACTTGATACACATATGGACCAATTCAGGAGAAGAGAGATATAAAGGAGAAAGAAGCAGAGGTATCAGGTGGCTACAAGGACCGTGCATATTACAAAGTTCAGAAGAAAAAAAAAAGGAATGGAAAGAATAATTTAAAAATGCATCAATAAAGAGAATCTTCACCCTTCTGCTTCTTTCTTCTGTCTTTATCCTAATACCTGAAAAAAGTAACTGTACATATTAAAAAGAGCAATTAGTGCCACAAACAAATATTCTTAACAGCCGGAGTCAAAATATGTATTTTTCCCAAATTATTTTTTTCCCTTTTTTTTTGGTGTTGGTACTGTGGCTTAAGCTCAAAGTATTTCACCTGGGCTTGGCTATTTTTGCTCAAGACTGGTACTTGATCACATTATAAGGCATGAGCCACCAGTGCCCAGCTTCTATTCTTTTTTCCTTAAAACAATTAAATAATTTTAATTAGTAACAATGGTACATTTGCTCAAACATTTTTAGCTTTTTTCCTTTGTACAAAGTACTGCATCAGGAAACACAACATAGGTGAGAAGGCCTTGCCCTCCATAATCCAATGTCTATATCAAAGAATGAGTGTAAGGTAAACCCAAGATGCAAAACTAGTGTGCAACACACACATACACACCCGTACACAGAAGTGCGCGCATGTGTGCTGCCTAATGATGTCTTGGTAAACAATGGACCATATAAGACTGTACTGTCCAGTGCTGCTGTAAGTACTAGTGTCCTTCACATGATGTTCGCACAATAGAAATGGCCAATGCCCACTTCTCAGACAGTATTCGTTGTTGGTTAAACGGCTTCATAAATATGTATAGGCACATACACATATACTTTATAACACATGTATATGCACAAAGACATACACATAGAAAGGGCTTATTTTTATGTTTTACACTAAACTTTATGAATAGCTCAAGTTATGGGTCACAGTTGCCACGGGAAGCAGACATCTTACCTGTGATCTTGACATGGGCAAACCAAGTCCCACAGTATTCGTGCTCATCAAAGAGAAGTTCATGCTCTGGGACGATGTCATGGTTGCTTGAGAGGAGCCCATAAGATCAAACAGGTCTGAGGAATTTGAGGCGGCTGGAGGTGGACCCAGAGCGGCCTGTGAGCCACCGACAAGTTCTAGTCCTGCCTGGGGGGCACCACCAAAGAGCTCGCCGCCAGAAGCCACCGGGGCTGAGGGGGCTTGATTGAAGGCACTCCAGTCACCGAAGTCTCCGTTCCCACTTGTTGCTACAGACGAAAAGGAGAAGGGTATGAAACTTCTGAAACACAAAGTACAAATGTAACAGTCTATGAACTGAAACTAATTGGAGTTGATAGGAGTCCATCCAGATTAACATCTGCAGATACCAGCTCCATCTGGACATTCTTCTTTCTCATGAATATTACACAAGTGGTTAACAAGGTGGGAAAGAAGAAAATTTGAAATACAAAGTAAAATCCATCTCTCCAGACTGTGGGTAACACACAGAAACTACCATCAAAACTTCTCTTCAAGTTTTCATGTTAAATTCACTTCCAACTAAACATTAATGGTCTAACTTGGGACTCAAAAAGTAAAGAGAGAATTTCTAAACTGGCTAAGCTTCTTGAGGGAAATCCAGAATCTTCCCGTGCCAAACCATTCAGTAGAGTCAGAGACTTCAAATCACTTACTATGCTCACTGGAAGGGTTCAAGGAAAAATCAAACTACCACTTTACACCCAGGAGGCGTTTTTAGACCCCAAATTCTTCAGATTGAAGTTGCTCAAAGAAAAGCACAAGAGCAAGGATGAGAAAAGCTTTAAAAAGTTAAGGATAGGGTCAACTAATACAATTTATAAGAAGTATTCGCTCATTCCGCTTTGATGGAGACCCTTCAATTTTCTTAGAAAGGAGGAAGGGGGAGCCCTGCGCTGGCTCAGACCCCACTGAGAGCCACAGGGAGGGGGTGGGGCCACGAGGGGCTACTTCACCAATGGGGGGATCCAGTGATGAGGTCACACTCATGGCTTAGGAGGAGGTGGCGCCCGGCTGCAGGGAGTGAACAACTCAAAGAATGCCTTTCAGGAAACGATCTTGCCCTGGCCCTTTTCTCTCTCTCGGCTTCCAGGCCATCATGGTGAGCAGCTTCTTTCTTTCACAGGCACCCTGCCATTGGGTTCTATCTCACTTTGGTCCCAAAGCAAGAGCTGGCCAACCATGGACAGAAACTGGGAGCCAAAATAAACCTGTCCCTCTTAGGTACATCTGCTCAGGTATTACGTCACAGCAATAGAAAAACTAATCAAGAGATGTTAAAAAAATACAACCCACAAACATACAGAACTGTATCACTATCCTTCCCAAGTATAATAATCACAAGCCTGAAGTTGAATTGATACCAGGGTAACTGATAACCTGTAGGAGATGACTTAACTTCTCTGTGCCTCACTTTTAAACAGTGCACCATGAAGACTTAAGTAATTTAAGATACAGTATCATCTGAAGTTTGCTATTATTGTTTGGATTAACAGGCAAGGTAGGTGGAAGCCAAGTACTTGGGATGCTACCTAAGAACAGGTGACATCGGCACACATTGCACTCGTCATTTGAAACAGCACTTATAAAAGCAGTGGTAGGGCAAGTTTAAACGACGCTTCATGTGCAGCTAAGTAAGTAGACCTTCCCTTTGGATAGGGTCAAATGTGACAAAATAGAGTCGAAAAAGGCAAAGGTGAGCCTTGAGCAAAAAACCCCAAAACCAAAAAACCTCAGGGCACCCCTGTTGGGGTTCAGTTTTGACCTTGAGGGGGAAGGGCAATGGAGAGCGCTCCCGAGACGCCGCCCTTCCCCCAGCCCTGGGGGAATATGGAACCAGAAGGACTGGCTTTGCAACCAGACCCCCAACTTTCTCGCCAGCCCATGTGCCCCCCATTCTCGCGGGCTTTCCCCCTGGGGTGGTGCTAAGCAAGTGACGTTAGCTCATGAGGGGGTCCTATGACAAGCTCGCCAGCCTATCGCCAGCTCTCTGATCGACCACCCCTTCTCTCGTCGCCCCCTACTATATCAACTGCTAGCCACTCCCTTATTAAATCAGATTTGCTCTTGAAGCGTCTCCGAGATCTGCGTACGCCTGGCTTTCTTCGCGGGTAAGGAGGGAGGTAAAGCGATCTCGTACGGCCGTGTGCACCTGAGGTCTTTCCTGAGCCTCCCCACTCCACTCTGGCCTTATCTGCGGGTCGGGTGACCAGGGGAGAGGGTGAGAAAGGGAGCGGTTAGAGTAGAGTAGAGCCTGACACCCCTGTGCCAAGGGGAGGCGACCCGAGCCCGGCACACCCCGAATTCAAGCCCCAGTACAAAACAACAAAACAAAAAAGCCAGGCATCAGTGGCTCACGCCCGTAATCCTAGCTCCTCAGGAGGCTGAGATCTAAGGATGGCCGCTTGAAGCCAGCCCAGGCAGCAAAATCTGTGAGACTCTTATCTCCAACTAACCAGAAAACCAGAAGTGGCACTGTGGCTCAAGCAGAAGAGTGCTTGCTTTGAGCATGAAAGTTCAGGAATAGCACATAGGTCCAGAGTTCAATCCCCAGAATTGGCAAAACAAACCAAAAAATAAAAACAAAATAGCAATGGTGAGGAGTAACCTAGAGGAACTGACTGCTGGAAGTTTATTACCTCTGCCCTCTTGCAACTGTTACTGTTAACATTTGTCTAGCTTAAAGGGAACCCGGTAACCAGACACAGCAACACTGTGCCTCATTATGCTAAAAGTGGAAAGAGAACAGTAACTCCACTCAGTAGTTATTCTTCTATGACCATTTTAGAATGTAAGCACCCTCAAAAGAGAAAGTAATTTACTTAGAATCCCCAAGCTCTAGCAACAATGTAATAGGACACCGTGCTAATAATATTCTTTACTTAATGGTTTTACTAGAACATGTATTTGGTCTCTATTACAAAGGAAACTACAGTAACAGTTTTACAATTAGTTCTATTAGACAATCTGAACTCAAGAAGTACTGCTGCTGGATCAATGTAAACATTGTGTTTACACATTGGGTTTACATTCCCTTTGCTTGGTCTATAAAAGCAAGACCAGTGGGAACTGGAGTAAAATGGGATGCCCCATCTGAAAACCCAATGTCCTGAGAAGATTAATCATGAGAGGAAAAGATTTCTAGTGAGTCATATGTTATTCAGAAATGATTAATCATTGTTCCAACAGTGTCAGCCTCCTGTGCAACGGTGACCAGGTTATATTAATCACATACATATAGATAAAGAGATGTACCATTAAGGTACCATTAAGAGATTCGAATTATTTGCACTGTAGGCAACTTTATAGACATAGAATATTGTGAATTACACAGGAAGTCAGTAAAACTAGGGCAATGTTTATCTTCTATTCTGATTTGCCTAAAATATGGTATCAACTCTTAGAAGGCATCATCACACTTCCCAAATGAAATGTTTATTATTCAACAATTCTGGTTTCTAGAATCTGCAAAAGTAGGTTGTCAAAATCACCCAAACTACATCCAAGGTTATGTATTTTCCCATCCTGACTTCTCACAAACCTACATCAGATATTCACATAAAATTCCATTCAGTTAAATATAACAGCAACATCATTCTACTTGCAATGAATACATTTTATATATTCTCTTTCAAACTTCATAACCTACAGGGAAAAAGATTGTTAATAATAAAGTTAGTGTATACACAGTTCTATGGACATTATTTTATCCTTATAAAGAACCAGGACAAGTAGTAGTTATTATTCTTGGTTTTAGAAAGTTGGTATGTTTCATTCCTAAAAAAATCATATAAATAATTATACTTTTGTTGCTAAAGTGAGATACTTATTCATATCTCCCTGCAAAGGTAAGTTAGTTACAAATATGGATAATTTTCTTGAAGTGAACCTGTCATCGGCAATGAAATGAATTCTCCTGATATATTTAAGATACTGGATCCATACAAGCTTTATGGATAAGCTGTTTAGGAATTATGATTACAAATGACAAGAAGGTGCTGAGGGGGATGGGCTGTTCTGATGATATCCCCCTACCCCCCAACTTTCCGGCCCATCATACCTTGGGAAGGGAAACTGCCTGTTGCAGCTGCTGAGCCGAAGTCAGCAAATCCCCCGAACAAATCTGCCGATCCCCCTGGAAGTGAAGAATGAGGACAAGGTCAAACTCTCAGAACCGCACAACAACTAAGCAATTTCGGGAAGTCCGTTTTAGCTTCATACAAAAATGCAATTGTATAGGTGGGTGCTGGTGGCTCACGCCTGTAATCCTAGCTGTTCAGGAGCTGAGATCTGAGGTTTGAAGCCGGCCCAGGCAGCAAATTCTATGAGACTCTTATCTCTAATTAACTCTGTGTGTGTGTGTGTGTGTGTGTGTGTGTGTGTGTGTGTGAGAGAGAGAGAGAGAGAGAGAAAGCTAGAAGTAAAGCTGTGGTGGGCTCAAGTGGTAGAGCACTGACTTTGAGCAGAAAGCTCAGGGACAGCTAGCTCCTAGGCCCTAGGTCCAGCTGCACACACCAAGAGGACCTTGCAAAGAAATCATATCCAGGAAACCGTTACTGGGAAAATGGTAGATATTGTATCATAACATGTTCTTGTAAGAGGTAGAAGCCACAGCACTTTACAGGCAAATGTCCTGTTTGCATTCATCATGTAAAATGTTATAGAGCTACTAGCATGAAATAAAGAAAAACAAATACAAAAGAATTAAAGAAATGGGCATAGAAAATGGGGTAAAATTTCTGTGCATTACGAAGTTTAAAAGTAAAAAAGCTGAGGGAAAACCTTGCAGTTGGTTTGTATAAAAGCCGGTTTAAACAGACAGGGAAAAAAAAACCAGTCATGATTTTATTTCCCCTTGTTTATTCCATGAGACTAAACACTTCACTTTTTAATGTGTGAAAAAAGAATCATTTTTGCTATCACTTCTCAACTGATACTATTAAAGGGGCGAGAACTTAATCATGACCACAAATCAATCTCCATACAGGTAACACCACATTCTCAGAGCTAGAGGTGTGGCACAGTGGTAGGCTGCTAACCTAGTGGTGTTAGGCCCCCAGTTCAAATCACAGTACAGCTAGAAATAAACACCTTCCTAACCACATTCTCATGCACACTTTAACTTATTTGGGTATTTACTTTTATCAACAATTTTAACAATAATTATTTCAAGTTTCAGTATTCCATTTCCTCCTTTTGAACTATCCATGAAATAGGCAAAGACCTAAAACTGTCCTGACTTTTGTCTGTCCTTAAAAATTTCAAGAGTCGCAACCTTAGAAATCTAGAGCAGCAGTTCAATTACGGGGGTTTTAGTGTTATGGGAACATTATACAGGTTACAACACAGCTGCTTAGCCCGCAGTGCTCAGAAACTAGCCAGGTGGGACTGGAACATCTGGGCTGCACTCAAACACCACCAGGGACAGCTTCCAACATCTGGTGCCATTTCTGAATTGTCTCATCGCTGCGAGACGTTCTGCCCCATCTGCTACACTCAACTGGGTTAATTAAACTAGAACCATCTTCCTTTCCTAACAAACGGCCAGCTGTAATAAAAGGGACAGATCAGTTTGAGGCATGTGTATTTGGTATTTCTCTCTAAGCGTATTTATTGAAGTCAACTCTCAGCAGGTACAGCTAATTCTCCATTCCTTCACATCGCAGAGGTGCAGGCTCTGTGGGTGCACACAGCCTTACTTAGCAGCAAATGAGCCAGCCACAGACTCTCCCTTCCTACCACTACTACATCAGATAGGTTTTAAAATTCATTCTAGGGATAACAGCACGTACTCTCATCAGGACAAAATGTGAGGAGGAGTACAAATGACCAGTGAACTATCATATATTGTAACCCATACAACAAGGTTATTTATTAATAACAATCAGGGCGCAAGTGAATGGTGTCAACAGCTGCTGCATGTTTGTAAGTTTGTTTTCTGTAATGTTCCTTCATGTTAAAGTATATACTGTTGGGTACAGAATGATGTGGTTCACCAATTAATGTAACATTAAGGGATTTGAAAATGAGGAACTTCAATGTGATTCTTCTAAGCAGTAGGTACATATCCATAGACTTATTATGCCAAACAAGTAAAAACTTTCATAAGTAGTCTAAGCCACAAAGAAAATTCATGTCACAGATAAAAGCACTGAACACCAAAGATCACAGATTAAAACTGAGTAAGAAATTTTTGTTGTTTTTTCCTTTGCTGAATTCATATTTCAGACAAATTCTTTGGTTATTCTGCTGCTCCATCTCCACAGCAAACATTTTCCACTCAGACTACAGGAAGTTTTGTTTCAATGAGACTCAGGAATATCAGGAGTAGAGAATGGAAACACACACACACACACACAATGAGACTCAGGAATATCAGTAGAGAATGGAAACACACACAATGAGACTCAGGAATATCAGGAGTAGAGAATGGAAACACACACACACACACACATACACACACACAAAATGAGACTCAGGAATATCAGGAGTAGAGAATGGAATCACACGCACACATCCAATGAGACTCGGGAATATCAGAGAATGGAAACACACACACAGATTTTACAAATAGAAGTTACCTCAGACATAGATCTAACTTCTCTGTCTCTTGTTATCTCTGCTTCTACTAGTACCTTTACATAGTCATCTTCAGTTTTGAAAACTGTGTCAAAAATTAAAAATCTCCATTTCATTCAGAAGATTTTCTTATTCATAGGTAAGACATTCCTACCAATGCTTGAAACTGAACTGAAATTTGATATGCTCCAGCATTTTCCAGATAACTTCTATCTAAGGAGGTGTAAACAAAAGAGTCTATCAAAAATTGCCGCCTGTGGAAGACTGCTAATTTTCACAAGAGCGATTCTTCATGATTCCCACAAGAGAGCTGTCATTACAAATGAACCATTTCCATCTGCCTTTTCAGGGTGGCAAGGAGGTTATTTACAATCACCAGCTGGGAACATGCATTTTCCAAAGCAATACTGTGAACAGGAAAAATATGACTAGACACTGCTTCAACTACAAATAGCAATTTTCCTTAACAAAGAATTTAATGTTGACTACATTAGGAGAAAGTAAAACATGGCAAATGTAATATAAACTATCATTAAAAGAAATAACAAAATACAACTGTGATAAAAACTATCCAAAATCTTTAAGAATTTTACAAATCATTAAGAGTAAATATTTTTAACAGAAAAAAATGGATATAGAACATAAACAGGAAAGTCGTAACTGGCTTATTAAAATATGAAAAGGGTTTAAATCTCACCTAACAAACAAATGAAAATATAATGAAATATAATGAAATACTGTTTTTACCTTACCAACCTGTGAGATTTTAAAAGGTCCTAGTATTCTATTGTTTAGAAGAGAAAAAGTTGGAAAGTAACAGCAGAAACAAAAAAACTCTAATGCCTAGATAATAAGGGACTGATCTACTTAAGTAAATTACAGTATAGCCATACCATGTATGGTTAGAAAGCAATGAAAACTGTAAAGGTATGCGCTATCATAAAGAAAGAGTCATGATCTCAGGTAAACAGCAGTTTACATAGAAAAGAAATCCTTATCTAGAAGCTCAAAAGATTTGTACATAAGAAATGCTTAAACAGGGCTGGGAATATGGCCTAGTGGTAAAGTGTTCGCCTCATATACATGAAGTCCTGGGTTTGATTCCTCAGCACCACATATGTAGAAAAAAGCCGAAAGCAGCATTGTGGCTAAAGAGGTATGTTAGCCTTGAGCAAAAAGAAGCCAGGGACAGTGCTCAGGCCCTGAGTCCACGACCCAGGACTGGCAACAAAAACAAAACAAATAAAGACATGTTTAAACACACATATTATATGAATATCCAGAAAATACAGTTTTCAGGGTGGTACAGAATAGTATCTGCTTACCCTTCTAGTTTGTTCCCACATTTCTTGCCTGAAAGTACTGTTATAAGTATGGGCACATCTGGAAAATGACACTCAAGTGACATACCATTTAGTAATGTTAATATGGCAGATTCTTATGTTTCTCATGTGTAGATACTAAGGATTTACTATCCAATTTACTTTCACAGTAGAATTCAAGTTAAGATATGGTTATTAAGTTACTTTGGTAGAGACGGGAAAGAGAATCTTCAAGACTTGTTGCATATTATTTAAAATAGAAGGTAATTTTAAAATAGTTCTGCTGTCAACCCATGTTCAATTACTCTTTGGAAAATATTGGGATAAAACCAACTTTAAGTGGAGAATATTCCAGATTTTTCTCAAACTTTCCTAATTCCTACATGAATATTAATTGCTACTTTCATCTAATGAGTCAATTTACTTTTTGCACTAGAGAAGAGAAACCATTCCAAGCTTACTTGCAAAGGAAGCATGTTGGGTATTTAATAATTCTGTCTGTTCAAACCAATCTTGAAATCATGGGAGGAAGAAAGTTCCATCCACTCATCTGCCCTTCCTCGTTAATTCTTCTCTGATTGCTCCATTAAAACTTTCCACACGCACATAAAAGGAGCCTCTATTTGGACTTCATTGCAGAGGTCAGAACTTACTGATACTTTATGATATTATGTATTATGTGACTACATAATAACTACCAGTTAACACAATGGTTCAGTATTAGATACATAAAAACTCAGCACATAAACTGTGAAAGAACTAGTATGGCTATGTAGCATTTTTAAAGTAACAGATACCAAGGTTACCAAGAAGAAAAAGCCAACATGGACGCTTACCTGTTGATTGGCCGGAGCCATCAAACAGATCAACAAGATCTCCAGATGACTTGCTGCCAGGCACTGAATTCTGAAAGCAAACACAGAATAGGCTGAGCCAACATTTCTCCAAGTTTTAACATTTCCCCTCTATTCTGGAAAGTTTCTTTTCCTCCCTAGAATCAGCTCTAATTCTCAACTTAGATGCAAATACCTGTAATTGTCTACACGGGATAGATTTCATTTTCTTTTTTTTTTTTTTTTTTGGCCAGTCCTGGGCCTTGGACTCGGGGCCTGAGCACTGTCCCTGGCTTCTTCCAGCTCAAGGCTAGCACTCTGCCACTTGAGCCACAGCGCCGCTTCTGGCCGTTTTCTGTATATGTGGTGCTGGGGAATCGAACCTAGGGCCTCGTGTATCCGAGGCAGGCACTCTTGCCACTAGGCTATATCCCCAGACCAGATTTCATTTTCTAATGACAAAAATGAGTACTAACATAGCACCCTATGTTCCGGAAGGCAGTAAATGAAGTGTCGCTATAGCTCGCACTGTGGAAGTCCCTAACATCTGTAGTCTTTTTGTCTACTAAAGGTTTTGACACAGAGCAGCCCATGTTGGCCTTAGTCCCCAAGTACTGTGGTTATAGGTGTGCTGTTTCATATTCAATTTTCAAACTGAAGTCTGGAACCTGGCCTCCTACTTTTTTGTCTTCTCCATAGTGCTGCCAAGTGTATTCATATCTAGGTCCTCTATGTGCAGTCCTATGAGACCACAGGAAAACTCTGTAAGACTAGATATGGTCATTTGAGCTCTGAAGACCATGTTTCTTTTGTATTTATGTTATTCTGCATTTTCTTATTAAAATAGTACACCGTGGTTCTTAAAATTTTTCAACTGAAAGCAATCTGGAGCAATCCAAAAACTGGATAACATACAAAACCTTCAGCCTCCCACACATTTTTAAATTAGCAGAAATAAAGACAAAAAGATTACATTACAAGGTTAGGTGTGTAGAAAAGGTATATAATTCCAGTCTGAAGCAGGAAGATCATGAATTCAAGGCTACCCCGTCTCAAAACATTGTCTCAACCCCTGCCCCCCCCCAAAAAAAACCCAACAAAATAAAACATAAACAAAAAGATTAAAGTTGGGTACTGTGACTCATGCTTACAATCCTATCGACTCAGGAGTCTGAGATCTGAGGATCTCGATTCAAAGCCAACTTGGACAAGAAAGTCTGTGAGATTCTTATCTCCAATTAACTACCAAAAAGCCCTAAGTGGAGCTGTGGCTTAAAAGGCAGAGTGCTACCGTAAGCACAAAAGCTCAAGAATAGCATCCAGGAACTGAGTTCAAGCCTTCGGGACGGCATGTGCATGCACGCACACTTATTATTACAAATGTAAAGTATTTGTGGCAAGCACGGGTGGATGGTGCTTTTAATTACTCAGGAGGATGAGATCTGGAAGACGACGCTTCAAGATCCATGGAAAGTGCTCTACCTCTGAGCCTCAGCCACAGCTCTCATTCCTATCTTCACTGACAGTGCAAATCACTTGGCAGTTGGATAGGTTTCTTCCCCCAAGGACGTTTCATATTACTGAGTAACATGTGCCAACCGATCTATCCTCAGGATGACCGAGAACGCCCGAGTGGGCTAACGCAGGAATTCTGAAAGGCGCTCTCATCCTTGTACCGGGCCTGTGCCCCTTCTCACCTTCACTGAAGGCTGAGGTGGATGGGCTGGCGCGTTCTGGTCAGGACTGGCTTTGTCCCCTGTGTAGTGCGCTGCGGCGCCCAGGTCAATGGTCTTGGAAGGGTTGGCTGTGCGTTTGTGCCGGGTGGTGGTGGTCTCGGTGGCCTGCGTGATGTGGATGTGCTTGGTCGTCACCGTCTCTTCTTCATCTTTGAATTCACCTTTGGGAGATCTGCCTCTTCTCGCCTTTTTTTCCTCATCACTGTCACTACCAAGACAGTAAAAATGAAGCAAACTGTAAGACTGGGTGGTTTTTACATGGAAATCTCAATTATTTGAATGGATTTCAAGTGCAGTAAGCCCCAAATTCCATATTTTTTGACAGGAATCAACTGAATGTCATTTAAGCGTTATGAACAATGTTGGCTGTATGCATTGAGGAAGGAAAGGAGAACTGGCAAAATTCTCTATGCAAGCCTAAACTCTGCTATTAACAGGTATGTCATAAAGGTCTACAAACAAAAACTTAACTAAAATGCCTTAGGTTTTATTGTAGAGTTAAAGCTTAAAGATAAAATAAGCCAGGCACTGGCTGCTCACGCCTGTAATCCTATCTACTCAGGAGACTGAGATCTGAGGATTAAGGTTCAAAGCCAGCCAAGGCATGAAGGGAGACTCTTATGTCTCAATCAACCACTGAAAAAGCTAGAAGTGGAGTTGTGGCTCAAGTGGTGGAGCCTTCAGCAAAAAAGCTCAGGGACAGTGAGTTCAAGCCCTGAGTTCAAGCCCCAGGACTGGCAGGAAAAAAAAAATCACAATCTCAATGTGTAGCTTTAAAATGTTATTGTTTGAACTCAAACAACATAGCTCTCATCTGTGAATGCAAAAATGAGGTTAATGTACTTTGTAATTTTGCTGTCTTTGCTACATTATCAGGAGATCACACTGCTGTGTATATAAACTGCTTCATGGAAACAACTGTATTTAAAATGTTTATGAAATTCTTTGATCACACTTATAATGTTTTAGTAGTGCAAAACATTTTGTTCTGGGTCCAAATAGGAAAAGAGAGACACAGAAAGAACAAGAACTTGCTTCCCTACCACGCATGAACCCTGAGTTCAAACCCCAGTTTACAAAACAAAATATGACATGAAATAAGCTCCATTACCCATTTTACTTAATTTTAGAGTAGGTTGCTTGATTTATGAATATCCTAAAATGAAATGCCTAAATTTCTCCTATAAACTATGACTATTACTGATAAAATTTAGCTCTGAGTAATCTCAAACAATTTCAATTTCAACTTCAATATAAGTCAATTTGGAACTTGCATGTAGAAAGGCTGAACAACAATGACTTCCCATACAGAGCAAAGGGGTTAAATGCAAATTTCATATTACAAGTATTTCAGGGAACATACAAGTTCTGGCAAGTAGCCAGGAGCTGTTACAAATGACCTAAACAAAAAGTGTCTTAAGATTTCTATCATTTACCCTTCAGATAAAACTGCCATTCTTAGCTTTCCAATGTCCAGTATTATTCTAAGGCAAGATGATCTCTTTGTCTGTTAGGCTTTGTATGTGGTCACTGTTTAAGAATTCCTGACTCTAATCATGAAGTAAGAAGCATGAAATCCTGCTCGCATGTTGGAGGTCACTCACAACTTTAAAAGTCAACTATTCTCTCCAAGTACTCCAAGATGTACTTCAAGTCCCTGATGTGTATTATTTTCACTGACATTTGCTATGTTTTGAATCTTTCAAACCTGAATGTTCTATATCCAAGATTTAGGAACTCTAGCAGCTCTTGTATTAAAGACACTATAAAACAACCACCACTACCACCAGAAAATCGGGGGGGGGGGGGGGGGAAGAGAGAAAGAGAGAGAGAAGAGAAGAGAAAGACAAACCAAGAAAAGAAATACTAAAGGAGGAGGAGGAAGAAAGAAAGAAAAAAGGAAAAGGGAAGAAAGGGAGAGAGAGAGAGAGAGAAAAAGAAAAGAGAAAAAGTTTATGAAACTCTAGGTCTATAATAGAAAATGTTTGATTCAAAATCTATTTAGATTGTTTTTCGGGAACACAGAATCATAATATATTACAGATCCTTTACTTATTTTAAAATTTAATAAACAGACTTCATTATCCCTCAACAGTATCTTAGATCCCTGGATCTTTAAGATGTCTAAATGCAAAGTAACTTGTGAAAGCTTTTGCTGGGGGAAAAATACTATGAGAAGACTAAGAAACACACTGTATCACTTGAGCCATGCCGCCCCTTGACTTTTTGCCTGTTATTTGGAGGTAAGAGCCTCTCAGATTTGTTTCTCTGAGCTGGCTTCTAATCATGATCCTTAGATTTCAGCCTCCTGGGTAGCTAGAATTATCAGTTGTGAGTCATTGGTACCTGGCTTTGTTCTGTTTTTGCACAGAACATATTTAGGGCAGTGAAATTATTCTATTTGATACTTTCATGATGAATATTATTCATCTATCAAGATCTACAGAAACTGGAAAACACTGTAAACACTAATACACTCCAGAGTTTACGACCAATTTCTCTGTGACCCTAAGATGACTCTAGACAAGTTTATTTAAACAGTGTGTGGCAAATTTAATCTCTAGTAGCAGAAACAGGGAAAGAGGAGGAAGAAGATGAAGCTAAGCTTCAGACAATGCCATCATCCCAAACAGAAACCCAAGGGCACAAATCTAACACCCTTTCTTTCCAGGACACACGCTGCTGCTAATACCTGCATCTTTCTGGAGAGTCTTCTCTGTCTTTCCTCCGGAACTTGCTGATGGTGTCATCGATTGTGCTTCCAATCTTATCACTCAGTTCCCCTAATTTATCACTGAATGGAAATGCACTCTTGTTTTTATCCCACTCCTCATCCCACTTTGACTTGGGTTCAGGGTCGTATCTTTCACCTATGTAACACAGTAAAAAAAAGAAGCAACTCTAAAATAATCAATTCAGAATGTCAACAGTCCTTATGTCTGAAGCTTTTCCTCATAATAAAATCATTTTCAAAGGCAAACAGACTGCTCCTACAATGCTGAACCAACATAATTATGGCGAGGCACATCATGTAATGCCAGTCACTAAGTGGCAGGAATGCCGACTCAAGAGCTTGTATTGATGAAAACTTTCACAACTTAGTGCACAGCATTGGAAGGCTGCTGTTGAGAAACACAAAAAAGTTATCAGGCACTTTATGAGCAAAAGAGAAAAGGAGTTCTTTTTGTTTTCCAAAAGTCATTTAATACATTACATTTTATTTCTGTCTCTTAATGGTTTTTCATTTTTAGAGAAGTATTAGTAACAGTGTCTTAAACAAAAACCGAAATGTAACATGAGGGTGGTATAGGAGCCTGTAGTCAATGAAAACTACTTGGAAAGGAGAATAGGGCATGGGGCTCACTTTATCACTTGAGTACGGGAATTCAAGGCCTGTCTGGACAAGACAGCATCTCAAAACAAATAGCAAAAAACTCCTTTCCCCCAAAAAAGACATCAGGCCCACTCTGAATGCTTCATGTCCCAATACGCAAAGGAGTAAGCAACTGTCACTTTTTAATATCAAACTAAAAACCAAATGATTTTAAAGCATGGCAGGGCATTTTTGTAATGGTCATAAAGATAATTACAGTCTCGCAAAGCCCGCACACATTAGTCATACAGATGCTCAGGCAGTTCAGAACAGTGACAACTAGTGAGACCAATGGGAAATACATGCAGGAATGGTAAAATCTTATGCTGGTATGGACGCGGGAACAGACAGCAGGGCATGGCCATGAGGAAAAGCTGCAAAATGTCTGGGTCTAGGGGCCCAGTGGAGAAAAATTACAGACACAAAATAGGACCCTAGTCTAGCTTTTATGTCCAAATTCTGCTTAAGAAACAAGAGTGGGAAGTAGTGAGGTCTGAAATAAAAGGTTGAAAACTAAGGCAGGCTGGGAAGACCTGGGGCAGAGCTAGGAGAAACTAAGATAATGAGGCTTCAAAAATGTACCTACTAGAAATATTTGCCTATTATGATAGAAACCCTGACTTCCACTCACATCTCACACACACACACACACACACACACACACAATCTAGATGTGATCATTAACTTAAAAAAGATTCCAGTTAATCAGGAGGCTGAGGCAAGAGGATCACAAATTTGAGGTTAGTTTGGGCAAATTAGGAAGTTTCAGATGCAAAATAAAAATAAAAAAGGACCTGGATGGGCTGGGGATATAGCCTAGTGGCAAGAGTGCCTGCCTCGGATACACGAGGCCCTAGGTTCGATTCCCCAGCACCACATATGCAGAAAACGGTCAGAAGCGGCGCTGTGGCTCAAGTGGCAGAGTGCTAGCCTTGAGCGGGAAGAAGCCAGGGACAGTGCTTAGGCCCTGAGTCCAAGGCCCAGGACTGGCCAAAAAAAAAAAGGACCTGGAGATATAGTTCAGTGAGAGTACTTGCCTATCAGGGGTGAGGCCCTGGGTTTGATCCCCAGTATCACACACACACACACACACACACACACACACACGAGAAAACAAGGCAAATAGTAACTTGAACCAGAATTGTTTTCTAACAATAAGTGATTTTTCAATAACTTGTAGGTATATTCCAATGACAATGTGATGCTCCAGATAGATGACATCAAAATGACTAGTGTCGTGGACATCATAGTAAATTAATGCTAAAGACAATAGATGGTGGCATAACATTATATAATGTGAGAATGAAAAAAACCACAGAAGACAGATACAACTGAGTAGCAAAGTCTGAAAATCATCAATACTGAGCCAAGTATAAGATGCAAACAGTTTGTTTAACTGCCTACTAATACAGATACTGCAATTGGTGTGACTCACTCAATTTTCTAAATTTATCTGAGATAAATACCTATCATGCTGGGGAAAGAAAAGAGGACTACAAGCAAGCTGAATGAGGAAATGAGTTGCAAAAAGCAATTTCTAGTGAAAAATACATTAAATTGCTATTTCCAGATTGAGAAAATAAAATCACTAAGTAAAATAACAAGGGCAAATATCCCCAAATTTCTTACTCTCCTATACCAACAGCTCTAAAATCTATGTACATATACATTTTTACTTAAGAGAAAACTCTTGTCGATTCATGAATTGACGGTTACGTGATTTTTCAATACAAAAAGTGAAATTTTCTCTTTATATAGCTAACTAAATGCAGCATTTTTTTTTGAGGGTAGGAAACAGAAGAGCAAATAAAGGTATTTTATAGGTCATCACAAAATAATAGGTTTTACACATTCCTTTGAAGAGTTTAAGATCTGCATACAGATTTATACCATCTAAATATAAACTGACATATGGTGGGAGGAGCTTGGAAGCCCCAACAAGCACTGGCCTGTCTGTACACATGCAAAGCGACCTAGTACTATAGAACCTCACACAAGCCCGAGAGAGTCTAAGGGATATGCTACCAGAGAGAGCTCTTGGTTCCTGCGTGTGTCACAATACCTGATATACTATTTTTATATTATTACACAAAAAATACAGATGAGAGGAAATGTTCTGTTTCTTTAAGACAAGGTCTGTTAAGCCTGTGCTGGCTTCCATGTCCAGCTTCTAGTTGCTCTAAAATGTCTTTGGAATGACTAACAAAGAAAGCACAGACCTAGATGAGAAAATCATAGTATCTTCAGTCATTTTCTACTTCAAATTATGCAGAGAATAATTAAGGAAGAGAGACTGGCACCAGATTAATTTATTGGAAGCATATCTGTCTGGGGCCAAAGATAGAGCTAAATTGGTTTTGAATTAAAAAGACGAATCTCTTGATCAAAGTATATATCCACGCTCCAAACTATGATGCAGAGAACCTAACCTCCTCATTGAAGAAAAAATAGTAACTCTAAGAGGGAAGTGTGTCCTTGTGTTATTCACTGCACCTTAACTCAGTTACGTTCATCTAATTAGCCATTAACAATGAAAACCATATTCTTGAATCCACGCAAAAAGGGTAGATTCCCAAGATCCTAGGAACCCAAATGACTACCATGTATATTTTAGTACTCTATATATTTCTGAGAAGAAAAGATTCACCCAAGAAGCTGAGCTGGTACTTAGGTAGCAGATTGTCCTTGATACTCACTGTATCGGAATCCTCCAACACTGTCTGAAGAAACTCCAACATACTTGTCTTTGTTCTTCTTAGCTTTCTTTCGCTCTTCTCGAAGCCTGTCATCATCTTGGGCAAATTCAACTAATTCCTTCACCTTCTGGCGGATATTTATACCTTGATCCTTGCCATGCTCATCTTAAAGGCCAAAAGGGAGAAACAAAGCCTTAACAACTCACTTCATATACACCAAACTCTTTCAGAACATTAAAAAAAAACTAAACAAAACAAGCAAAAAAATAGCTACAAATTAAGACACCAATTTCAATATTGTAAAAGAGTAAGAGAAAGAGGGATGCACATTCTTGTACTTAAATCTTAGGATTTGCTGTAGAGGAAATGACAAGTTATAAAATGGGATTTTGACTTAAGGATCACAGATAATAGCGTTGTATATGGTCAACAGAAGGATTACCGATAATGACCATATATGGACACCTCCATAAATACTACCCATTGGACGATAGCAGAAAAGATCAAAACAAGACCTACTTTTAACATTGTAATGACTGAAAGGCACCCCACATGTCTTAATTTCTCCCATATAAATTTGGGACACTCATGATTAGAATTTGGTATGGTTGAAAAACTTAAAATTCTTAAAGATTTTCAACAAACGCATGCTATAAAATGAAGGCGCTTCATTCTCCAGCCTCGTTCACATTCACAGCACACTCTGGCCTTGCTGCCTCTGCACAGTAAATATTATTTGGTGGGAGGGGAAAAAAAACCCCAGCTTCAAACAGATGTGTGTGTTTTGGAGCTCTAACCTTTTCTTCCCATATGATTAAAGCTATTCCTTTATGGACACCACAGGGGACCGGTCTCCAGTGCATATTTTAATATAAACCCGAACACTCATGTTGTGTTGGTTCTGTTGTTATTAGCCAGTCTTTTCTGCAAGTTCTTGTCTTCACTAATTAATACTCTAGGGCCCCACGTCTTGGATTCTGCACTCGTCACACAACTGGCAACAGTCACATTCTAATTAGAGCAGAGGAGCTTCTAAGCTGGTTCAGGTGACTGACAACTCCAACTACTGTTTTAATTTGCTTATAAGGTTTTTCTATTGCTCACCTACAAAGTGGTAATTTTCCAGGGATCGCAAATCATAAATGTGTTCTCTGGCACTTGTAACAACACGCTCTGATCCATTTCTTATGAGGTAAGCTAGGAGCAGCAGAGACTGTGGAAATACAAAGCACCAAATGATTTAATGAAGTAAATTTTGGTAGAGCTTTGCTAAATGGTTAAATTAAAAAACCAAGTCCAGAATTAGCAAAAAGAGAATCTTTACAATGGTAGGTTTTTTTTAAAACTCTACATTAAACTTTAAATACCTAATGCAGCACTTGTCAATTTGAAGTTCCTCTAATATTAAGTATAGTAAATAATTATAAACTATCCAACAAATACTATGTGTCAAAAGTTTAAAAAGTCAGTAATTCTGATCAACAAAATCTAAATGAGCCAATAAACAGATTTTAGAAAGCTAACTCAGTTGTGTGTGTGTGTGTGTGTGTGTGTGTGTGTGTGTGTGTGTGTGTGTGTGTGTGTTCCTGGGCATTATGGAACTGTGGATTAAGAGAAACATAACCTTTGGATAATCATAGACTCCCACAGTATTCTCCCAAGATAAAATCTAATTTTGAGGTTAATGACATGAATCTTGTATCAAAAGATTGCAGCAAATAAATGAAAGAAAAAGCGTTTCAGAAAGTGTCCTAAAATGTGAGTCTAGACTTGACTGCTAATAGATAGGTAAATTCCGTATGAGGGGATGAAATGACCTGAAATCAGTATGACCCTTGAGTAACTGTGAGCACATTTTGTAAAAGAGCCACACTGATGTGCACGTTTTGAACTTATTCTGTATGGAACAAACCTCCCTTAATGATAGATGGAAATCAAGTTAACTTGCTGAAATTGAGAGCCATGAAACAACATCCTATAAAGTAATTTTCTTTTGTAAAAGGTAGTACCCAAGGCTTAAAAAAAAACCTCAAAACTATAATTTTACAAAGCCTTTTTTAAAAAAACAGAAAACCCAATGAATGTTTTCAGAAATCAACAACACAAATATACAAGTAAAGCATAGACAGGCAATTCTGAAAACAGAACTTCAAATCTGCCAAATATGAGTATGTTACCTTGTAAAATATATTCAGAGTTGCAAGGAAATATGGTGGAGAAAGAAGAGCAGATGGCTCTCCTGTTTAGAATTCTGCATTCTATGGTATCAAAATTAAAGGAAAGCAATCTGACAAAAAGTACATGCTCATAAATTAAAACAGAATTTAAGCCTATGTCACAGAATCTCTGATTATATTCTGAACTATTGTATTTTGGGGTGTTGACTACTATTACAATATTACTATAAATTGTGGTTGGGAATGTGGCTCAGTGGTAGAGTGCTTTCCTAGCATGCATTAAGCCCTGGGGGTTCAATTCCTCAGCACCACATAAACAGAAAAAGCCAGAAGTGGCGCTGTGGCTCAAGTGGTAGAGTGTTAGCCTTGAACAAAAAGAACCCAGGGTCAGTGCTCAGGCCCTGAGTCCAAGGCCCAGGACTGGAAATAAATAAATAAATAAAATACAAATTATTACTATAAATTAGGTGAGATTTTATGTAGATAGGCAAACCATACTGCTGGTTTTTATCTTAACTGCTCATGTATTACCTATGTTCATGATTCGAAATTCTGTACTTCTGATATTCACAGTTTCAATTTGAAAATTTTTAACAAAAATCTTCAACATTCTGAACACCTTACAGTAAGATTGGTTAATGAGCAGTAGAAATAAAAATACAAATAAGAAATTTACTTCTTTTAAGTGTTTTACAAAGTTCTATTTTACCTGAAGACCATTCTACATACAAGCCTTACATTTAGGCAAGTGTTTTCACCATGTGAAAACTATTCAAACAGGCTTATTGTCATACCTTATAAACTCTTCTCCAATTCTTTTTGTTGTCTTTTAACATTCGAGACCAAAGCATGTTCATAAGTTCTGGAAATTGTTCATACATAAATGTAGCCCTGAAAAAAAGGGTAATTGTCCTTAAGCATTTGCAGTATGTTAATTTTGACAGTAGATGGCAGGCTTGTTCCAAGTTACTAAGTTTCCATTAGATATTTAAAAAAACAAGCCCAATGCAAAAAATTTAGATCACATACCTCTGACAATGTTTTCCCCATGTTTTACAAAATATACAGCACATCTGTAAATGCCAATAATCATAGCAGACACTGCAAATTCTTCATTCACTGGCACAGAGGCCCAGATACTCACCAGAAAAGAATTCTAATAATTTTACTTCAAATGTTTCATATGCATTCTTTAAAAATTCACATCATAATAAGCTATAAATCTCTTAAACTTCACTAAAACTTTTTAAAAGTTGTGGGCTGATTTTTAAGGGAAATGGATTTTACATAAACTTTTGAAATTATTATTTACATCATTATGCAAAAATTTTGTCTGGCAATTAAATGGTGTAAAACTGAAAGCAAGTTTCATATTTCTGTGTAGAGACACCTTGATTCTTTCTGCACTGCTGAGTCACATGATCACTTACTTGGCAATCTCTCCCATGAGCTGCCCAGAAGGTCCCCAAGGATCATCATTCGTTGCTTCTCGAACCTTAGACTCGATCTCTGAATAATTCATAACCACATTGGTGCTGCAAAGAAAAAAATGCACGCACATACGCACAAAGATTAGCATCAAAACTGAGAAACACATGAAAACTTAATAATGACACTACTGGGTGTCCTAACGAGCTATCTCTACAGGGAGGGGTGGGAGACATCTTTTGTGCACAAGCTACCCAAGGACACAGCATAGCACATTTAAGTCACCTTTAAGAAGATCGCACTAGTTCAATAGCCTTTACAAATATGATAAGAAATTACATTGGTTCTGGCATAAGTCCAATTAAAAAAATTGACTTTGAGTTAAATTAAGAAGGGTGAGTGCCCTTAAAAAGTGTGGGTTCATGCCTATAATCCTAGCTGCTAAGGAGGCTGACATGTGAGGATTGTGGTTCAACCCCAGCCCAGGCAGGACAGTCTGTGTCTGTGAGACTCTTATCTCCAATTAAGGAGCGATTTGGAAGTGGAATTGTGGCTCAAATAGTGGAGTACTAGCCTTGAGCCAAGCTTGAGCTTCAGATAGCACTTAGGCCTTAAGCCCCAGGACAGTCACCAGCCCCCTCCCCGCCCCCTAAAGAGGACACTGGCATGCTAGAGATTTTTATGAAACTAAGTAGCTTGTTTTCCAACCAAATCTGATTTACATTCAGGCTTATGCTTCATGTTTACAAACTTTTGTAGATTAAGTAAAAATTATACAACACCAAGTAATTCAGATAAATGATAAAGCATCGTATCTACAGATGCACAGATATCTATAGAGATGCCCTTGTCTTTTTTCACTTGTTATCATACTTATCTGTGTGCACAGATATCTATAGAGATGCCCTTGTCTTTTTTCACTTGTTATCATACTTATCTTCCATGCCATTCATTATGTGGTCACAGTAATCCCCGCTTTTATAGGTCACACAATGCATTCCACCAGAAGATGGCATTTTAACTTTCTCTTAAGATGTCAATAATGGTCAGCAACACAGACTAGGTCTGGATGTGTGGCTCAGCGTGAAAGATGCAGAGTGTGAGCCACGGTCCCACCAAAGGCAGAAAGATCTACTCTAAATCTCCAACACTTTGTGACCTTGGGCAAAGCTGATTATTTTGATTTCCTCCAACGTAAAGTGGAAATAAATAAGAACACCACCCACAGGAGTATCTCATTGTGTTTAGCAGTGGCTGACAAACATAAACATGATCAACAGCATTCCTATTACTATGACACATTTTAAAATGAAGTAATATTTATTAAGAATTAGCTTTAAAAAGAATATTTTAAATTTAGACATGAGATGGCAAAATCTTTGTTAGAATGTAATTTGTCAATGCTTCCATGAATCTAAGAATTCAAATATATTTTGAGAAGAATTTTAAAGACTGAAAATATGATATAATTGATTTTTTAGCTAAAGCTCCAATTATTATTGCACGGTTAGTACAACAGACATCAGTTATATAGGGTAATTCAAACCTTCTACTTAAAGTTAAATCATAAAAAGCCAGATGGATGTCCACTTGTAATCTCAGCCCTTGGGAGGCTGACTGAGGTTAAAGCAACAAGATTCTGGGTTCTAGGTCAGACTCAGTTACATATTAAGATCCTGCCTCAAAAAGAAATTAGATATAATGCAAAAATCAGAAATTGGTAACTATTACATATATATAACTCCCTTTTGCTTTTCAGTTGTTAGTTTTGTTCTTTAAATAAGGGCAGTCTGGTTGAAATTGGCACTCAAACCTCTCAGATACACAAATATATTAACTTTAGAATTGTCACAGCAATTCCTCCAATTTCTATAACCTTAAGGAATAGATCTATAAACAGGCTTAGGTCAAAATTTAAAGAGATAATTAACTGTGAATAAACATGACTTGCCAAATCATGAAAAAAACCTGGCTTTTAGATTTCCAATACTGTTCTATCTAAGAAAGAAAAATTAAATCCTAGTATTTTCTTTCATACCTCAGAGAAAACTTGCTCCTAAAAAGTCAACTAGTATGGTAAAATAAATACAAAGCATTTCCCTGAGGGTAACTTAAATCCATAATCTCTAGTGCCTTTCAAGATTTAAGACTAATATTGAATGAATTTTCATAAAACTGCAATATATGAGTCTATGGGCAACAACTCTGTGTAAATGTAAAAGAGTAATTTTTTCCCCCTGATTTTATCAACAATGGAACCAAAATAAAACCAAGGCAGCCAATAACAGATCTGCAATCTGAAATGGCCCAAAGTGATGGCTATCAGAATGCTATTGTTTATCCTGGCGGCTAAAGAATGTATGGACCAGGCAGTTAAATGTCAAAATGCAGCTGTGAAAAGGAACGGCTGCAGTTAGGATTATACTTCACCCAAGCATTTCCTTACCAAGAATGTACTTGAAATCTTTTCACTGCTTAATTTGTTGGAGAACAAGATGAAAGGAGTTAATCTCCAGTCCATGTATATAAAATACTTTCCCCAGAGCCTCCATAAATGCTCAAGTTTTAGCACACTACTTCCTTGTTCAAGCTACAGAGGCCCATGGGTCAGAAGAGAAAGGCTGTACTTCAGCAACCCTTCACAAGATTCTAGGGTGAAGGCCTGCAGTGATTATGTACAGAGAGAGAGTGGCAGACTGCCAATAATTTAAGAATTTCTGTATTTCCTTGGTTGAAAAACAGAAAGAGCCATTAGAACATGTAATATACAGCACATCACCGAAGGCTACAGAAACTATAAGAACCAAACAGAACAGAACACTTCCACAAAGAGAATCAAGCTCTGTTTTAAGGCTATTTTCCACTGAAATTATTGCTTTCTGAAACTGGAAAGAACTCTTTCAAGATGAGATCTGATAACAAAAAAATTCCAAAACAAAGTTATTTTAAAGCTTCATTTAGTTCAAAAACAAGCATAAACTAAAACCAAACACAACTAACACCCACTAGTGTGACCATATTCCGGGTCATTTAAAACAAAACAAGGGCTAGGAATGAGGTAGCTTAGTGGCATAGTGCTTGCCTAGCATGCATGAGGTCCCGGGTTCAATTCCTTGATACCACATAATGAAAAAAAGATAAAATTAATTAAAAAACAATCTAAAGACAAAACACACCCCCAATGTCTCAAAAGGCAGAAATGGCTTTTGAACTTTTCCCATCTAACCCATGTCTTATTCATAAATTCAGTAATACTTTTTTTTTAAAAAAGGGAAAAGAACACCATTCCCATACAGAGGAAAAGAATTTCTAGATATGACAGGAAAGAGCAATTAGTTTAGTCCTTAAATGTCTGTCAGAAAACATCCTAAGAATGGCTATTTCAGACACTAGAGGGGGCTCTCTGTTTTCTTACAAGGCAAAATACAAACAAAAATTCCAATGTAATCTGTACTTCAGACAAATTAATAAAAAAGTTTCATACTACTTGTTTTAACACTATAGTCTAATGAGTGACCTTTGGACTTACACCTGTCTTGAACTGAAACTTGAAAACGAAATTGTATCTCTACACTGCCAAACTTTCAGGCAACTGTTTTTGTGCCCTCCTGTTAGAGGCTAAGAGTCTCTGAACACAGAACTTTCGACTTTCATTTCCTTTCACTGTAGTACTTGAAACCAAACAATCTGGTTAACACCTTTTTTAAAAAAGAAAAACAAAAAACTGTATACCAATTTAAACCAGCTTGGCAATATTTTTTTAAAGCTCAAACTACAAAATTTTTCTAATTACCCTCACCCACCTTCTATTTCCAGGCTTTTACTTGTTTTTTATTTCTTCAAACATACACAGACATAAAGATGTCTGGAGAGGAAAAGGTAAAAGAAGAATTGCTGGGCAATACAACTGGTTAGCAATATTAAAGGATTTTAATGTTAGGCTGCAAAGGTAGAGGAGGAAAACGGGGTATGAGCACAAGATGCTGCTCCCAGTTTGAAGATTTTACTGAAAAGTAATTTTGAGCCACTGCTTTTACAATCATCATATAAATACAACCATCGTGGTTTATTTGTATAAAACTGTGTACTGCTCCAACAATGAGCTCACTGGCTTCTGCCACTGCTCCTAGACCAGGCAGCAGCGCTGATATTTAAAAGTCAACATCAGCTAAGTTCCCACCCTCAAGCAGTGAGTATGATGTTTGAACAGTACAAACACTCAATTTGCCAAGGGCAGACAACTCATAGGTTCATTACCAGTGTTTATTGTGGTCCTCCACTTTTCCCCTCATATTCTAAAAGTGCCCATGAGTCTAAGTTATAGTCATCATCTAAAAAGTTCAAGGTTAAAAAATCACTCCAAAGCCCTACAATTTTAACTTGTCCATTAAAGAAATACTGTTCCTCTGCTGATAGCAAGTTCACATTTTAAAATTTTGAATTCTTAATAACCAATATATATTCATCCCTTACTATAAAAAGTCCCGAAAGTACAAGTAGCAGAAGTAATAAACCTTAGGAACTTCCCCCCAAAAAACCCATAGAAAAACGAACATTTTGTATAAAATTCAAGGTCAGAAAAAATTATCTTAAATGAGGAAGCATTAAAGAAGTCAACAACTTCCGTTTCAAATGGTAACCCAGCAAGGATACGCACACTGATGACCACAAAGGGAAAAACTTAACGCGTGGAAAAACTAAAAAAGGTCACTTTATATAGAAGTCATTAAGTGGTTACAGCCCAACATAAAACATTTTTTGGGGGGGAAACACTGGTACAAATATGTAATTATTTAATGTCTCAATAAAAATACAGGAATTGATCCAAAACAAAAAAATACTTAAAACCAGGATTACAGTGGAATTTCTTTGCTTAAAGTTTGTCATTTAATTTCAAAAGGGACCAACTTCTTGATCACTATTAAGAATGACTTAAACTGGCAAGTTTTCAAGGAGAAAGTTTAGTAATTTATGTAACAGATGTGCTAGGAAAACTGCATGAATGAGATAAGCCAAGAAAAACATCCTGATGTCCACAACTAAATTATGACCTATGGGAGGAAGCAACTATAAAATTACTTCCCTTTCCTTACTGCTTCAGTGGTTAGAAATGAAGTAACCTACTTCACAGCAGCCCATTTTCAGACATTAAAATGGACCTTAACTACTCTAAAACACAGGACAATACTAAAGAAAAATATTATATATTTATGTATTTCCCTAAGTTGCTCTATATTTCAGACATTTAATATAAAAGCAAAGTAATATGTGCATTAACTGAATAATCTATTAAGATTATTGGGACCTGAATCGGTGTCTTATATGC
Organism: Perognathus longimembris pacificus; assembly: GCF_023159225.1. Lineage (NCBI taxonomy): Eukaryota > Metazoa > Chordata > Mammalia > Rodentia > Heteromyidae > Perognathus > Perognathus longimembris. Next base: position 18,435,495 of record NC_063185.1, read on the forward strand.
GCCTGTTTACTAGATGCACCAATCAATTACCATGTGCTTCAATTTCCTCATCTAGTCCCACAATTACATATTACTATCATTATGGTGAATAAAGGAAATGACAAATGGAAAATATTTAGCACAGTTTTCTGGTATTGCCTATTTTCAGGTTCAATAGACTCAACCTAAATGTGCTGTAAATATGCTCTCACTGCTGAACTTGACAGTCATGGTAAGTAGCCTCCTGCTGACCCAGTGTAAGGAAGAAAAAAGACTACTGATAAGTAATAATGGTCAAATAGCTGAAAATGAGTACCACTAAAAACAAGACAAGAACCTATATTCCAGCATAGAATAACTGCTAAGGAGAGTTGGTACCTGGAAGTTTACTTTTCTTTCTTTAAGTCATTCATTCAGTCATGGCAGAACTGGGGTCTGATGCTCATAGAACTACCTGTCAAAGGACCCTAAAAATGACCTTTTGATGTGGCATCAGAAAAACAGGTGGTAAAACTGACATCTGAAATAGCACAGGCCTGAAAGAATGCAGGAAAGGGCTGACCCATTCATGTGCCTGAGAACTGGAACAAAAACACTGCTTGTGCAGCTAGGTTTCAAGTTTCTTTAGTTCCAACAAAAGGTCTGTCACCTGACACAGCCCATGGTTAACCCAGATAAGCACAGCAAAAACACATAGCTTGAGATGTTGCTTCATTCTCCAAATGTATGAAGATGGTGGGTAAGAATGAAGAGCATCGAGATTTGATTTGAAATGTCTCTTCAATCTCTAAAGTGTATGACAATGATGAGAAACTGAAGAGGAGGGAGTGATTTGGGATTGTCACAAGCTCAGCTGGGAATGGAACCAGAGGATCCAAAGCAAAGAGGAAAAGAGCCGAGGGCTTTGGGACCCCCTGACAGAAAGCTGTTCATGCTTTCTGTTGTCCCATAGATTCCATTTCTACTTCTTCTTGGCCACTTGCATCCTCAGTGCAGCTCTGTGCCTCCAGCCCGTTTTCAGAGAGGGAGCATGCACTCTAGGAACAATGTGAATCACTGCTCATCCAACTTTAAAGTTGCTGTACTCTAATTATTTGACCTGTTAATTTAAAAAGGAGAGCTGATTCTCATTTTTTGTGAACTCTGTGCTAGCAACATTCACAGTCACAGTACTCTGTGGCCATTCTTGAACACAAGCACAACAGTAAAAACAAAAACCCTTGACTAGCCCACTGCACAGATTCCCAAGTGAGGTCAAACAAGGTAAGACTCTGCCCTCTGGGTTCATTCTGTAAAGCGGTCCTGCTTGTGGTCTTCTGGCACCATGCTTTCCAGCACTTTGTGCTTTTCATTGAAGATTCACTGTTTAAAATGGTCACAGATGCAGTGCAGAAGCTTAAGCTGAGAAAGGCTGGGATGCGCCTTGTAGAGAGGACGCATGCATGACCTGAGCTTCTCTCAGGCTTCAGCTATACTGCTGAGATTGAGTCTTGTGGACTTTCTGCCCTGGCTAGCTTTGAACCTTGATTCTCTAAATTTCAAACTCCTAAGTAGCTAGAATCACAGGTACGAGCCTCCAGCATACAGCTCTATCAGTTTATTTATTTATTTTTAAATTGCTGGAAAATGCTACTCTCAAAAGCCAGGCCCTTTTTCCCCCTCAATTTAAGTCAAAAGATCCCATACTCAAATGAACTCTATTCAGTTTATAGGGAAGGCAAGCATGAGTCCAAACTTCGAGATATTAGTAGTTTTCAATACTGTGCTGGTCCTGGGGCTTGAACTCAGGGCTTGGGCATTCATTCATTGCCCCTTAGGTTTTTCCACTCAAGGATGGCGCTCTACCACTTTAGCCATTTTTGGATTTTTTTTTTTTGGAAGTCAACTGGGACTTAAGAATGTCATAGACATTTCTGCCCAAGTTGGTTTAGAATCTCAATCCTCAGATTTTAGCCTCCTGAGCAGCAAGGATCACAAGCACGAGCCACCAGCACCTAGCTTCAATAGTTATTTTTACAAACTCACAGAGGTATTTTAACTTGTTTGCTAAATAAAGTGCCAATACCCAGTATTTTAATCACAATAGTAATCACTTAGTAATCAGCTGCTAGTATAAACAATTCAAGAGCTAAAAAGGCTGCAATACAATGAAAATACTTGGATTACAAGTGTAAACTAACAGGAAATACTAGGAAGATTATGTTCTATGAGAGCGTTTTATTGACACAATCAGAACAATGATCTTTGATTTTTGTCTGTTTATACTGAATTCATTTAAGGAAGCAAGTTACATTGCTGGGAAGTGAAAACAGAACAGAGAGACAGCCTTCCTCATAAATCTTAAGATTTAAAAATGTGAAAGCAAAACTTAAAATTACTGAAAGGAAAAATATTAACACCACATTTCCAAATAGCTCTTAGCCCTATGTCAACCCTGTGAGCTATTAAGTAATCCTGAATATTAAGAAGTACCAGCAATGACTTACTTATGACAAGCACCTCTTTGTATAATCAACTATATAATCTTTATTTTTAAAACCTGTAGGGCTTTCTGAGTGGCTCAAGTGGTTGGGCACTTGCCTAGCAGATATAAGGGCCTGTAATCCCAGCTACTCAGGAGACTGAGATCTGAGGAGCTCAAGGACAGCACCCAGGCCCTGAGTTCAAGCCCCATGACTGACCAAAAGGGGAAAAACAAACAAGGCTGCAGCACTTGCTCAAGTGCTAGAGCACTAGTCTAGTAAGCACAAAGCCCCAAGTTTAAACTCTGGTACTGGAAAAAAAAAATTCTGCTTCATTATAAATGTACTCCCGCTAAAATGAATACTGTAAAATGGTTAATTTTATGTAATGTGACTTTTAGCTCATTAAGACCACTTGCAGAGATGATTTGCTTTTCAGTAAATTAAATTTGTGTTAAAAAAAGGGGGGGAGGGCAGTGTGTTTTTTTCTTGTATCATGTTAAAATGGCTCTGCAAGGAAGATCAAATGTCCAAGGTATTCAAAAGTGAGTACAGCTCAACAATTTTATTTTCACTCTACATTTTAATTTTATTTTCTACAACTATGATAAAAGAGCCGCTAAAATAATTTAAACAGTCAAAACTTGACTTGTTAAAAAGGTTTAAAATTTTCTAAAACTATACCAGCTTTTTAATTTCTCTTAATTAGAACTAAGCTGAAACAAAGCTTTCCTTTTGTGTTATATCTTTTGGCTATCACCCAAAGACAAGACTAAAGAAGCAAAAGAAAGAAAAGAAAAATTGAGAGAAAGACAGTAAACATTTGCACAATCTATCAGCTCATTTAATTCTTTCCCAGTCCTGAAAGGTAGGCTTTGTCCTCACTTCATACAGAGGTAGATAACTCCTTTTTCAACTCAATTATCCTAACACTACTCATTTAAAAATAAAAACAAAACCCAAAGAAATATGATCAACGTTGGCACACTCAGGCAGCTATCTTTTGCATAGGTGGTTCCCTATGTGAAACATTAAGGTAGTTTTGTCGCAAGAATTAGGTTACCTACCACTCAGAAGAAAAATCTAACACAAAGTAACGACATCAGTAACCCTGAAAAACTACCTTCTAAGAGAATAAAAGGAGATATTCTACAATATCACTACGTGAAAAATCACATATTTATAGACACAAATGCTTGATATTGCAGCTATAATGTTTTTTTCCATTACCACTGCGAGATGCAGATGTACAGTCAAACGTCAACACAAATGGAGTATAATTCTAGAAAAGTCCTAGCAGAACAGAAATGACAAATTCTATACAGCGATGCTGGTTTGTGATGCCATCTTTGTGAACTATACTGACACTGTGTTTAAACTAAGCTGTAATTTTCTGATTCTGATTCACAAGTTTCTACACTCAAACATGATCAAATCCCCAAACGAATCAACTGTTTTGTTTTTTTATTTTTACATGAAGAAAACTATTTCTATACTTGAAATTAATTATTTAACTTGAACGATGAGTTCTTTTTAAAAATTGTACCAGTCCTGAGGCTTGAAGGCTATCCTTACTTTTGGGCTTAAGGCTAGCGCTTTACTATTTGAGCCAGAGCACCACTTCCAGCTTTATTTTTGGTAGTTAATTACAGATAAGAGGCTCTTGGACTTTCCTACCTGAGCTGGCTTTGATCTTGGATCCTCAGTAAATACTGGCCTTTCACTTTATTATTATTACAATTAAAAACATTTTTGGGGGTAATGGCACTGAGGCTTGGACTCAGGGCCTTGAGCTCTTATCTGGCTTTTTTTGCTCATGTCTGATGCTCTTCCTCTTGAGCTACGTCTCCTCTAGTGCCAGCTTCTTGCTGGATAATTAAGAGCTCTATGGATTTGTCTGTCCAGGTTGGCTTAGAACCATGCCTCTCAAATCTTAGCTTCCTATGCATGTGGGATTATAGGAGTGAGCCACCAGCTAGAACTGTGTGCTCGTGCTCAGCCTTCTTGTTCATAGCTGGCACTCTGACCTGAACCATGCTTCCAGCTCAGCTTTTGGCTGGTTAAATGGAGAAAGTATCTTCCAGAGTTTCTGCCTCATTTGGCTTTGAACTGCAATCCTCCAGATCTCAGCTTCCAAAGTAACTAGTATCATAGGTATGAGACACTTGCACTTGGCAAACAGTAAAGAATCATTCTTGTGTTGTCTGGAGAGTAGGATTATATAGTTAAACTTTTCTATTTGGTTTCATGAGAAATGAGCCACATGTCAAAATCCCATTTAGTACCAAACTTCAACAAACTAAGGATATTTAAGCAACTTAACTGCAAATGACACAGTTTTACTCATACAATTACATGTCAACTTAAAAATGATAAATAATGCTGGGGTGGGGGTGTGGCTCAATGGTAGAGCACTGGCCTAGCAAGCACAGGTCCTGAGTTTAAACCTCAGTACTTTAAGAACAAAGGAAGGAAGGAAAGAAGGAAGGAAGGAAGGAAGGAAGGAAGGAAGGAAGGAAGGAAGGAAGGGAGGAAGGAAGGAAGGAAGGAAGGAAGGAAGGGACAAGCTAGTCAAGCCTTGTGGTATAGGCCCAAAGGTCTAGCACTTGGGAGATTTGAGACAGGAGGATTGGGGGAGTTCTAGGCCAGCCTGACCTGCAAAACCACACTTGGGCTGGGAATATGGCCTAGTGGTAGAGCGCTTGCCTCGCATGCATGAAGCCCTGGGTTCAATTCCTCAGCACCACATATATAGAAAAGGCCAGAAGTGACACTGTGGCTCAAGTGGTAGAGTGCTAGCCTTGAGCAAGAAGAAGCCAGGGACAGTGCTCAGGCCTTGAGTTCAAGCCCCAGGACTGGCAAAAAACAAAACAAAATATATCTTGTCTCAAAAACCAAAACAAAAAAGAAGACAAATATGACAAAAGTTAATAGAAAAAAATGAAGTATGCTTGCATGCATTTTTCTTAAAAGTTTACTAAAAATTAAGAAAACAAATGTCGAGAAAAACAGAAAGCTAAACTTTTTTTTTTTTTTTTTTTTGCCAGTACTGAGGCTTGAACTCAGGGCCTGGGCACTGTCCCTGAGCTTTTTGTTCAAGGGTGGCACTCTACTACTTGAGCCACAGTGCCACTCTGGCTTTTTCTGTTTATGTGGTACTAAGGAATTGAATCCAGGACTTCATGCGTGCTAGGCAAACACTGTACCACTAAGCCACATTCCCAGCTAAACTTTTCATATCATTTTTCTGGTACAAAAATGTGATTGTGGATGAGAATTCTTGAGTAGAATATTCATTACAAAAGCTTGTATGCAGCTGGGAATGTGCCTTAGTGGCAGAGTGCTTGCCTTGCATGCATGAAGCCCTGGGTTTGATTCCTCCGTACCACCTACACAGAAAAAGCCGGAAGTGGTGCTGTGGCTCTAATGATAGAATGTTAGCTTTGAGAAAAAAGCCCAGGGCCTTAGTTCAAGCCCCAGGAATGGCAAAAAAAAAAAAAAAAAAAAAAAAAAAAAAAGGAAAAGAAAAAGAAAAGCTTGTGTGCATATTTAACAAATGATGAGTTTGTGTGAAAGCTACAAAAATTATTCCTATTAGAATTAGAAGCACACTTTAAGTACACTTCAGAATTATGTCAAAAATGATGCTTCTGGATTTTCGTAAGCGAAGTACAAAGCATGTGAGGCTACTATGGGACATGAACACAATCACTTGTATTTCAAAATTCAGTAGCTTAATCTATCCAAAAGTCCTATTGGCTACTTGTTGGCTCCAATGTGGGGATGCCGTGTTCCTATACCTGTATTTCATTTTCAGGCTAAAGGGGCTCTACTGAGCCAAAAGACTTCCTTGCCAATCTGGGTGAGTGGACAGAATCATCAGGAAGTCTTTCTTGCAGTGTCCTCTTTCCTTAGAGTATAGATTTCATTTACTGCTAGAGGCTAACGATATGGAATCATATATTTTAGATGGCTCTTTTGCTTAATATTACTCTGCTCCTTAGGAATAAATTGTCAGCTCCATTTTGCATTCCTAAAATAAAGCTTTTTATGTTTTAAAATCAATGTTTTACATTAGCAGTATGTTTTTAAGCTTGAGAAAACAAGCTGAACAAACAGTTCAAGAAGTGACAGGTGGAAGTTGCAGGATATCTTTCCAAAGACTTTATTCCTCAACATGTCTTTCAAAAGAATATTTCTGCATATGCCTTACAATATTACAGTAAAAGCATTTTTTATTTTGCAATAACACAAGTATGTACAACATACAGAAGTATGTTAAGTAAGCTTTCTGTCATATTAGTTAAAGATGGACTTAGTTCCACTGTTGTAGTAGAAAGGCTGGGCCTTGGGATGTATACCAGTAATCCCAGCACTGGGGGTTTAGAGAAACTGAAGCAGAGGCTGGAAGACTTTGAAGGTAGTCTAGGGGACACATAGTTCTAGGTCGGCCTTGACTACACAGTGAGACTTTGTTTCAAAAATAACAAAACAAAACAAAAACAACCAAGGCACAAAGGTTTAGCAAAAAATGTCCAATGAAAATACTGAGTTCATGGGCTTTAAGATACAGTTCTTACATTCTTGTAAAGAATCTAACAATCTTTATCCTCTCACTGTACTTCTTTGATTTGCTCATATTACTGATTATTCTGTGCACACTGTAGCAACAATAGTGTTCCAAGAGTTTATGTCAAATACAAGACTAAGGGTTTCATACTTAATCCTCATGAACCTGTAAAGTTTCATCATTTCTGTTTTACAGATAAGGAAAATCAGAGACACCAGTCTAATATCTGAGATCACTGCTTGCCAGTAGTGGACCTAACATTTCTATCAATTTCTCATCTCTGAACCACTACTGGCTTCCCAGATCGATTAAACACCACCTGGAGGTACCTGGCTAACAAATTCCTATAGATACATAGATGGACAGACATTCATAATGAAGCTAAACAAAGAAAGTACATATGAAGTGATACTGTCCAAAAAGAATGTTAAATACGGTGGCCTAGCAAATGGTGTAATTCTTTGTATTCAACAAATATCAGAAGTATAAAAAAAAAGAAGAAAAAAACACCTTTAATCTCTGTGAAGCAGTCTCCTTCCCCCAATCTGGAATTTGAGTTGGATTAACTGACCAGATATAATTACCAATTTATGGGCAACACAGAGGTCAGAGGACTGTTTAAATAACGCCATGGGAATGCAATAAACTAAATCTAGATGGAAAGAAATGCAAATGATCCAGTTTCTTTGACAAATAAGCAGCAAAAGGAAGAGAGAAAGTATAGTGTGGATGTACAGATGAAGAAAATGGAGAGAGGAGGACTGGGGAGGGAGCTCAGCTGTTGTGTATGCCTAGTGTATAAGCAGCCCCAGGTTTCATATCCAGAACAAGTGGAGGAGCCAGGACAGAGAATATAGAATCAAGAAATGTACGTACCAATCAGAAACAATAGAAAGGAATTAAAAGATGAGCATCGGTGTCTGACACCTGTAAGCCTAGGTACTCAGGAGGCTGAAATCTGAGACCACAGCTTAAAGCCAGCCCAGGCAGGAAAAATATATAATTTTATTGTTGTTATTATTAAGGTGTTGTATAGAAGGCTACCATTTCATAAGTCAGGTAGTGAGGGTGGTTGGGGTTTTTTTCTAGATAATGCCATCCACCCCGCCCACAAGTTAGATAGTTCATTTCCACAAGATTCTTATCTCCAGTAAAATACCAAAAAAAAAAAAAAAAAGCTAGAAGTGGTGCTGTGGCTCAACTGGTAGAGCACTAGTAATAAAGCTTAGGGACATGGGGCTGGGGATATGGCCTAGTGGCAAGAGTGCCTGCTTCATATACATGAGGCCCTGGGTTCGATTCCCCAGCACCACATATATGGAAAACGGCCAGAAGTGGCGCTGTGGCTCAAGTGGCAGAGTGTTAGCCTTGAGCAAAAAGAAGCCAGGGACAGTGCTCAGGCCCTGAGTCCAAGGCCCAGGACTGGCCAAAAAAAAAAAAAAAAGCTTAGGGACAACACCTAGGTCCCATGTTCAAACCCCAGGACTAGCACAGGACAGAAAAAAAATGGGGGGGGGGAGTTATGAAACAATAAGAAATGAATTCTACCAGGTATGGTAGTGCACACTTGTAATTCCAGATACCTGGGATCAGGACTCAAGTTCAAGTCCAGCTCCTGCAAAAAGTAAGATCCTATCTCAAAAAACAAGCCAGGAGTAGTAGCATGTACCTGTAATCCCAGCTTAGCAGGAGGTATAGGTAGGGCACTGCAGCCGGAGGGCAACTCCAGACAAAATGTAAGACCCTATCTGCAAAATAAAGCAAAAAAAGAATGGAGCATGGCTAAAGTGGTTAAGAGTGCCTGTGAAGAGTAAATGGACATTTGATATTAAGGAAGCACCTTTTATTTAAAAGAGGATAATGGTATTGTGGTAGGATCATAAAAATGTGGTTCTTTACTTGTTAGCAGGTGATCTATTTATAGGTGAAGTGATACAGTATTTGAGATGTCCCTCAACATAATACAAAGAGGTGGGTAGCTGGGAGTGCAGCCCATGCGGTACTGAAATGTGGGCGTGAGGTCTAAGCCCATGTAAGTTCACAATTATAGTCCCTCTATTGTTTTTTAATATATTTGCAATTTTGCATAATAAAAGCTAAAAATATATTCCAGTGCGATGATACATCTAAGTGTAAAAGGTGAAACAATAAAGGTTCTAGGGGATGAAAGTTATTCAAGCTGCCTCTATTTTCTCTTTCCTTAAACACTGTAAACAAATGGGAATATAATACAAGAATACAGAAACGACACTGCTATCAAGCCATACTTTAGTAGCAACAGTTAAAATGAAAAGGCTAAGTACTTTTAGTGCCGGTATCAGTAAACAGATGAAAAGCTACTTATGAACTAAAACTAAAGGATACAGGAAGATGTTAAGAGGTGCATAAGTATTTTTAAAAGCATGCAAAGGACCAAGGAAGTGACTCATGTAGTAGAGCACCTGCCTCACAAGTGTAGGCCCTGAGTTCAAACCCCAGACTGCCAGTCAATAAAAGTGTAAAGTAAAATAAAGATAAAAAGCACCTTGATAGTTAGAATTCCATACACTAATGTAAATACAGAAAATCACCTTCAAGAAATGCTGGCAGAGGAAAAATTAAACTTTTCTTTTTCTTTTTTTTTTTTTTTGCCAGACCTGGGGCTTGAACCCAAGGCCTGAGCACTGTCCCTAGCTTCTTTTTGCTCAAGGCTGGCACTCTACTACTTGAGCCACAGCGCCACTTCTGGCTTTCCCTGTAGATGTGGTGCTGAGGAATCAAACCCAGGGCTTCATGTACGCTAGGCAAGCCCTCTATCACTAGGCCATATTCCCAGCCCCTAAATGTATCTCTCTTTTAGAATCTAATTCTTAGTATCCACTCAGGTCCAGTTACCAGAAGAAAGATAATTAACTCATTGTTTCAGCAATAACAACGAGTTCAGCACTTAAGTTGTTCTAGGAAGATTAGAGAGCTGACAGTCAGCTTCTCTTTGCTTTCAAGTTCCAAGAAGCAAGCTAAACAGAGATTTACTGGTGAGATAGGGAAAATTGGAGCAGGGGCCACAGAAAGAAAAGCAAAACCAGAGATATGTTTATGTGGCACATTTTCTTGAAGGCAGACACCTGTACTTTCCAAGTTTAGCAAATACAGTACTGTGACAATTTTTTTTTTTTTTTTTTTTGCCAGTCCTGGGGCTTGGACTCAGGGCCTGAGCACTGTCCCTGGCTTCTCTTTGCTCAAGGCTAGCACTCTGCCACTTGAGCCACAGCGTCACTTCTGGCCGTTTTCTGTATATGTGGTGCTGAGGAATTGAACCCAGGGCTTCATGTAAATGAGTCAAGTACTCTTGCCACTAGGCTATATCCCCAGCCCCTAGCAAATACAGTACTAATCCAACATACAATTAATGAATTAACTGTTAAACTACTGAAGAAGCTGACGCTTATAAACGCAAGTTTCTCCCAGGGAGGTTAGCTGGACTAGAATAGTAGCTTCTACAGCTCTTAAGTAGCTGAATACTTAGGAATTTCAACAAATACACACCAATAAAATCACTAGTGGGGGTGGGGGAGAAATGCAATCTATGAGTAAGAGAATTAACATAAATCAGATTATTCATTGCCACTATCTCAGGACCTGTCACAAGAAGGGCTGCTTATGAAGTATTCCCGACTAAGAAGGAAGAGAAGGAGGGTCAGGCTTGCACAGTACAGGACAGTCCTGACCCACTACTGTGTTACCTTCACTGCAATCCCCAATTTCACTACAATCTCCAAGTCGGGAGGAAAATATAAGCGAACTGCAGCAACTTTCAGTTGGTACCATGGGTGAGATTACAGATTACAAGTGTATCTCATTTTACTTCAGCTTCAAAATCAGATGGCTGATACTAGTCAAGCTGCTTCCAGCCAGTCCTTTCTGGCCTGGGTAAGTTTTTATACAACTTGACTACAAGTGAGAGGAAACCACCACCCCAAATGCTGGCTGGCCGGGACTTTATCTGTTTCCTCTCAGTTTCACAATATTCTGCAAAACAAATCCACTTAAAACTACCAAGGGGCTGGCTGCTGGTGGCTCGCGCCTGTAATCCTAGCTACTCAGGAGGCTGAGATCTGAGAATCGCGGTTCAAAATGGCAGAGTGCTAGCCTTGAGCAAGAGAACTCAGGGAGAGGGCACAGTCAGTGCACTGAGTTCAAGGACCATGACTAACCAAAAACAAATGCAACAACTGTGGAAAAGATCCCCTTCCTTCCAGAAAGGCTTTTCAGAGGCCCAAAGCCAATGTGTGAGATGTATCATTATGCTTAAGAACTGCTACCATATGAATACAAGGGTGCTCCAGCCAGGAAACACAGTTTGAGGGAGTGTTATTTCTTTTTGAAGTCTCACTGGACAGGGGTATACACTACAAGTACTCGTTTTCCTGAGTCACTGGCTGGACTTATTTTGGCTTGGAGCATTTAAATATAACAATTGATTCCCATTTTCTGTTTATTTTTGCAGTCCTTGGAGATCTATGTCATTCTGCTTCAAATCATACATACTGCCAGCTAAAAGGTGTTTGAATGTGAACTTGCGTTCTTCAAAGTCCCTAACCAGTGGTCATTCCATGCTATCGCGCTCTGACCCAGTAAGAACAGCCCTATGTCCACTCCTGCTACCTCCCTTGTCCCTTCAACCAACCAAGTGCCATTCTATGGATCTGTGTCACCTTCTTTATGGAACTGTAAGGTGTCCAGTCTCAAAAGACATAGTGCCACAGTCTAGGGTTCTGTAAGACACATACATGCAGGTGAGGAGTTTCTTCACTCTCTGCCAGTGAAAGGTGCAAATCAAATCCTGAGTATTGAGTCAGTCCAACATTCCCAATGTCCTGATCTTAATGTCAGATAGCAAGAAAGCTTTCACAAGTTCTTAGAGGACGTATTATACGTTTCAAAACCCTGCTGGAGCCTATAATGGACAGTGGGTAGTAAACAGAAATAAGTTATTTTCACCCCAGCTCTTCCAATAGATGAGGTGGTAAGTGCTTGCATGGCAAATCTAACATGTAAACATGAGCATCAGGGTGATACTGACAAATAGGAAAGGAGTAGCCTTAGCAGAAATAGTTTCTTGATTTGTCTTCTAAAGTATGTACGGCCTTCTCACCTTTTTAAGTACCACAAATGCAGTCCTCTAAAACAAGTGAGAGGAAGCCACCATCCCAAATTCTGGCTGGCCTGGGCTTTATCTGTTCTCCTCTCAGTTCCACAACATTCTGTGAAACAGATCCATTTAAAACTACCAAGGGGCTGGCTGCTGGTGGCTCACACTTGTAATCCTAGCTAGTCAGGAGGCTGAGATCTGAGAATCTTCTGTTATTCTGACTCAGAGCTAAAGAGGTAGCTTTATGGAGACGTCTTCTGACTTTGAAAACTAAACTATTGGTATCCTGCTCTTTATGCAACATTAAATAACCAAGGAAATGTATCTGGAAGAGAGCCATTAATTTTATCTTTGACCATCAGAAACAAAGGGTGTGTAAATACTAACACAGCTCCAAATAAATACTGAAAGGCCTAATGGTCAAATAAGTAAGTTAGAAAGAAAAATTATGAAAAAAAATCACTTTCAAGCTTGGAGCTTCTTTCTTAAATGAGGTGATTTTCCTTTACATGCACTACACTGCTAAGAGTTCACAAGTACACTGCTAAAGTAAATTGTGTTTGTTTTAGGCAATCTAAGCCCTTGGCCCTTAGTTTTCACAGCCTTCTGAGGTGGGTACTAGTGTTTCCATTTTGCACCAGAGAAAACTGGAGTACTGGGAGGTTAAGTAACTTACTTGCCCATGGTCACTAAGCTTGAACCGAGCTTTGCAGCTTCTGAAGCCCACACTCCTTGGGCGCTCACTCTGATGCTTTCTTAGTAGCAAACAAAACCTGACAGTCCAGTCAAACTTTAGTTCCACCTGATGTATATTATTACCCAAGCCACTTGGAATTACTTGTCAGCTAATGTCAAGGACAGTTTGCTATCCACACTTCCTGATTCTAGGTTGGGGTGGTGGTGGTTCAGATAAATTGTTTTTTTTTCTTACCACAAGTATTGCATAATCACTAAAACCCAAAAGGAAGAGGGACTGATTAAATTCTTCAACTTTTATTTCCCGCTGGCCTGTCACAGCTGATATACCCAGTTTAAGTACTAAGCTTTTCTCGGTGTGCTAAGATCCTCAAGTCATTTTAGTTTTGAAGGAGACTGGTGTGCACTGGTCATTCCACCTGTCAAGGAAGTTAAAAGGTCACTGGGATAGAAACCCAGAATTCCTTTTAAAAGGTAACTTCGACGTCTCAATTTAAAGGAATTAGAGTCAAAGAAACGAGTCAAAAGGGGGAAAGCTAAGAGGAAAAAGAATCACAAGGAGCTGTATTATTACATGGCCGATCAACCCTCACTGGGGGTTAGAAAACATCAGGACGGGGTGTGCCTCCTCTTGAGTAACTTCGACCTGACCACAAAGGCCACTTGTTACACCTACCAACCCACGCTCACACTTGAGTTTCTCTAGGACTTAAAAAGGGGAGTAGTGAGTGCAGCAAGGTGCAAGGCGCACGTCGATTCAGGCCCACGGTCTTTCTGAACTACAACATCCTGATGGGCACAGAAAAGCACAAGGCAGAGCACGGCGTCCCCGAATTCCATCCCCCCGCCCCCCACCCCCCAGCTTTCCCTGCTGCCCCAGAAGGAACCAGGACAGTCCAGCCCGGGGCAGTGACCCAGCTAGCTCCGGACCGCCTGCCCCTCGGATGCCCGGGGCATCCGTACTCAAGGTTGGGGCGGCGGGGGGGGGGGGGAGGGAGATGGAGGTGGCAAGGAAGTGCTGGGCAGAGAGAGAAGGTGGGTAGGAGGATGGTTGGAAGCGCGGGGTGGGGGTGAGGGGGGTCCCCAGTTTCGCCCAGTGGGACGAGGGCCCAGGCCAGGAAGGGAGCCGGCCGCCGCCATGATGGGGCTGGCCGAGCCGGCGAAGGGAGGGAGGGGGGGGGCGTGACGCGAAGGACCCCCCGCGCGGGGCCGGCTCCCCTGCCTCCTCCCCCTCACCCCCTCCCCCGCTTCTCTTCCCCCGCGTGGGCCTCGGCCACAACTGCCCCCCCCCCCCCCGCCGCCGATACTCACGCTTTGTCCACCAGCTCCCGCACCTTCCACATGTTCAACATCGTGCCCCACGCGGGCCGGGCCGCCGTCTCCCTGTCCTGCTCCCCACGGACCCCGGAACACTACCGTGCCGGAGGAGGTCCAGGTCGGACGAGGGGCGGGGACGAGGGTGAGGGGTGGGGGGCGGGGAGGTCGCCGTCGCCTCCTCAAAGTCGCCCCCTCAGTCCGGATCCTTTCCCTGGCCACAGCCGCGGCGCCGCCGGTGACACGTCGAGACGCGGCGGCAGAAGTGCTGCGTGGACCGGAAGTTCCCCGCCTTCCGCCCGCGGCGCGCGCGCGGCACTCTGGGACTTGTAGTTTTTGTGGTGGCCCTCTCTTCCTAGTTCACCTGTTCATTTCAGTCAGTGCTCAGAATAAAAGCTTCAGGTAAATTTAAATCTCGTGTCATCCAACTGATTACATCATCTAGTTCTTTTCATTTCAATATAACATTAATGCCAGAACTAGGGGATACAGCTAGGGGTCCCAGTTCTCTTGGAGTTTATTAAAGGTCCCTGGAGGAAATAGTAATCAAAAAAACGTTTAATTACAGATTATAAGTGCTTGAAGAAAACAAGAAGATAAAACAATTGGCAATGATGTTAGAGGAAAATAACTTTAGGGAATGTATCTAGCTCCTTTGAGAAGTTTGTATTTAAGCTAAGATTGCAATGATTTAAAAAAAGAAACCGGCCATAAGAAAAAAAATTAAGGGAGCTAGGTGTGAGTGTCTCACACCTGTAATCCTAGCTATTCAAGAGGCTGAGATCTGAGGACTGCAGTTAGAAGCCAGACCAGGCAGGAATGTCCTGGAGACTCTTACCTCCAATTAATCACCAAAAAGCAGGAAGTGGAGCTCAGGTGGCCTTGAGCAGAAAAAGCTACAGGACAGTGACCCGAGTTCAAACCCTGGTACCAGAAAAAAAAACACAAGGGAAAAGTCATTGGTGAAGGATACTGATAAAGACTGATTTACAAGGAAGAGAAATGGACGGTTATTAAAGATGAAGCTGAGTGTTAGTGGTCCCAAGACCTCTGGTCCCTCAAGACAAGATAGCTCTATATGTTGAATCTTCTCTGTTATTACAGGTAGACTTGAAAGGAGTTTCAGTAAGACTTTGGGAGTAAGGCCCTGAGAGAAACAAGCTGAATCCATTGTCAGACAAAAGCAAGAAATCAAGATAAAGCTGGGCCAGAGTTCTGTCAAGATTGAACTACTGAGATCCCAGTGAGTTCTAGGATAGGTGAGGAAAGTAGTTAAGCCAAGAAGGTCCAAAAGTGGGGTTTTCAAATGAAGAGTTAGTCTTTCCAGTTGAAAAGATTGTCCAGCCCAAAGTTCAAGGGATGGAATGTGGCCAAAGGAGATAAGAGAAACTACTTTGCATAAATAAGTGCTTAGTAAGTTAACTTTTAGATAAACAAGTCCAGAGTGCACCTGCACAATAAACGTGGCACAAAAATAACAAACTTCCCTGTCTTTGGGCTTTTATGGACATTTCATAGCTTTGTCCAGCAAGGCTCACCAGAATTTTCCAGGAAGTACAATGCTAGTGGCTAATGTTCTCATTCCAACATCTAGTTTGGGTGTATCTAGACCTAATCTAGAATTATTATCCAGAGTAGACCTAATCCAGAATTACCATGTAGTGTTTTCACAGTCGGCTGGGGCCATCTAAACTGCATGAAAATCCTTCCTGTTCACCTTTCATTCCTGAGAGCTTCCAAAGGATTCAAAAATATCTGACCTGCAAAGTTTGTTGAAAAGTGGTCTTTAGCCTGGCAATAATTACACCTGTAATCATAGCTAATTAGGAGGCTGAGATCTGAGGATCACAGTTCGAAGCCATCCCAGGCAGGAAAGTCTGTAAGACTCTTATCTCCAGTTAATCATAGATAAAGCTGGACGTGGTGTTGTAGCTCAAGTGGTAGAGTGCTAGCCTTGAGCAAAAGGAGCTTAGGGATAGCACCCAGGCCTGGAAGTGATTTTTAAAAGTCTGGTTTGGGTGTCTCATGTCTGTAATCCTAGCTAGTTAGTGGACTAGAGGATCATGATTCAAAACCAGTCTGGGCAGGAAAGTCTGTGAGATTCTTATCTCCAATTAACTTCCAAAAAGCCGAAAGTGAAGATGTGACTCCAGTGTAGAGCACCAGCCTTGAGCTGAAAAGCTAAGGGACAGTGCCCAGGTCCTTGAATCCAAGCCCCAGTACTGGAACAACAACAACAAAAGTTGTCTCCAGACACGAAACATTTGCATGCAGGCAAAATGTTACATTTTGTCTTGGAAGTTTGAGGGCAGTTTCCATAGTAACTTCTTTGTGGCAACTTAAATAGGTCTATGGTAGAGAAAATGCCACCACCTCACCCCCCCCCACCCAACCCCTGCTACCCTTCTTCAGGAAAACATATTTCCATGAAATGAGCTCACATTTTTAGTAAGGCCAAACCAACACATGCTCTGAAAGGAAGCACACTCAGCTGTGCTCATTCCTTGGGAAGCACAGTTGTGCACAACGGACACGGGCTGCTTTTCTCATGTGTTTGGCTCCTTGGTGTTTCATGGGAGAAGTTTAATTCATGAGACACAACTTGGGCAGCCTTTGGAAGTCCCCTGCCAGACCTCCAGGCACCTACTAACAGCTTCTACTCTGGGGTCACTTATGTCAAGGCTATGCTTAAGCTTTGCTGGAGCTGGGCCATTTCTGCCAGTTTGAGGCCGCTCTCCCAGGCTGTCCCATTTCCTCAGAGCTTCCTTGCAATCTTCCTTCCTTTTTTCTCTTAACACAGGCATCAGAATTGCCCATGGTTTGAGACTCTAACCACTTGCTTTGCACGCTTCTCTTTTCCTTTTCTTTTCTTTCTTTCTTTTTTTTTTTTCGGTGCTAGTACTGGGGCCTGAACTCAGGAACTGGATGCTGTTCCTTAGCTCTTTTGCTAGGGCTGGTGCTCTACCATTTGACCTACAGCTCCACTGCTGGCTTCTCAGTGGTTATTTGGAGATAAGGGTTTCTTCCTGAGCTGACTTTGAATCTGCTATCCTCAGATGGGTACCTAGGATTACAGGAATGAGCCATCGGTGCCCAGCACATTCTCTTCTTTCTGTTTCATTTTTTTTCTCTCTCTCTCTCCTCCCCTCAACCAATAAATATCTACATTTCTAATTCTGTTTTGTCTCCGTTCAGCAGTACCCAAATGGACCCAACAGTTTCCTGTATACCTTGGTTTTGGTGTTTGGGTCATGAGGTGTTTGATCCCACCTGGCCACTCCCCTTGTAGAAGGAAGGCCCCTTGGTTCCTAAATGTAGCATGAGGGTTGTCAGAAAAAGCCATGCAATTCTGACTAGTGGTGGTTTAAATCTGTAATCCTAGCTACTAGGGAGATTCAAGTTCGAAGTCAGGCCAGGTTTTAACAAGAGTCTGCGAGACCTTTATCTCCAACAAACCACCCAAAAGCCAGAAAGCGGAGCTGTGGCTCAAGTGGTAAGAGTGCTCAATCCTTGAGCAAAAAAAGGCTGGGGTGACAGCGCCCAGGCCCTGAGTTCAAGCCCCAGTACCAGGCCTCTCTCTGTCTCTGTCTCTCTCTGTCTGTCTCTGTCTCTCTCTGCAGAGCTACCAACTGCAAGGCGCATGGTCCCTGTGCTTTCAACTGAGCACCTAGGAGGCTACAAATAATTGTCTCGTTTGCCAGGGGAGACCTGACATGGCGGGGAGAACTCTGATTGGCTCAGTGGAGATCTCGTGCCGACCTCCCAGCCAATGGCAGCGAGGGCGGGTATGCGAACTCTGATTGGTCTCGTTTGAGTCACGTGCCTACATCCGGGGTCCGCCGGCCTTGGCGGCGGGCGCTTGAACAGGCTTCGAAGCCTCCTCGACGCTTTCTGAGGCGGGGAGAAGATTCCTGAAGTCATCTTTTTTTTTTTTTTCAAATTTTTATTATCAAACTGATGTACAGAGAGGTTACAGTTTCATGCGTTAGGCATTGGATACATTTCTTGTACTGTTTGTTACCTTGTCCCTCATGCCCCCCTCCCTCCCCCCCTTTTCCTCCCCGCCCCCCCCCAGTAGTCATCTTTTTTTTTAAAGCTGTATTTTACCAGACAAAAGCCGCGGCAGTTTACAACTAAGTCTGAGTTTCTGCCGACACCACGGCTTGTCCTCATCTGCTCAGGCCCTGGGTGGATTTGTCCCGTTTGAAACTCATCCATCTTTCAGGATCCACAGCGGGCCTCAGGTAAGGCCTGAGGCCGAGTCCTCATGCAGGCCTCTGGGGTGTGTGTGTGTGTGTGGGGGGAGGGGTGGCAAGGCCTCAGGTGTGTGTGGGGGTGGGGTGGGCAAGGCCTCTGGTGTGTGTGGGGGGGCGGTGGGGTGGGGTGGGCAAGGCCTCTGGTGTGTGGGGGGGGCGGTGGGGTGGGGTGGGCAAGGCCTCTGGTGTGTGGGGGGCGGTGGGGTGGGGTGGGCAAGGCCTCTGGTGTGTGGGGGGCGGTGGGGTGGGCAAGGCCTCTGGTGTGTGTGGGGGGGTGGGCAAGGCCTCTGGTGTGTGGGTGGGGTGGGCAAGGCCTCTGGTGTGTGTGGGGGCGGTAGGGTGGGGTGGGCAAGGCCTCTGGTGTGTGTGGGGGGCGGTGGGGTAGGCAAGGCCTCTGGTGTGTGTGGGGGGCGGTAGGGTGGGGTGGGCAAGGCCTCTGGTGTGTGTGGGGGGCGGTAGGGTGGGGTGGGCAAGGCCTCTGGTGTGTGTGTGGGGCGGTGGGGTAGGCAAGGCCTCTGGTGTGTGTGGGGGCGGTAGGGTGGGGTGGGCAAGGCCTCTGGTGTGTGGGGGGGCAGTAGGGTGGGGTGGGCAAGGCCTCTGGTGTGTGTGGGGGGCGGTAGGGTGGGGTGGGCAAGGCCTCTGGTGTGTGTGTGGGGCGGTGGGGTAGGCAAGGCCTCTGGTGTGTATGGGAGGCGGTGGGGTGGGGTGGGCAAGGCCTCTGGTGTATATGGGTGTGGGGGGGGGCGGTGGGGTGGGCAAGGCCTCTGGTGTGTATGGGTGTGTGTGGGGGGTGGGCAAGGCCTCTGGTGTGTGTGTGGGGCGGTGGGGTGGGGTGGGCAAGGCCTCTGGTGTGTGTGGGGGGCGGTGGGGTAGGCAAGGCCTCTGGTGTGTATGGGAGGCGGTGGGGTGGGGTGGGCAAGGCCTCTGGTGTGTATGGGTGTGTGTGGGGTGGGCAAGGCCTCTAGTGTGTGTGGGGGGCGGTGGGGTGGGCAAGGCCTCTGGTGTGTATGGGAGGCGGTGGGGAGGGGTGGGCAAGGCCTCTGGTGTGTATGGGAGGCGGTGGGGTGGGGTGGGCAAGGCCTCTGGTGTGTATGGGAGGCGGTGGGGTGGGGTGGGCAAGGCCTCTGGTGTGTATGGGAGGCGGTGGGGTGGGGTGGGCAAGGCCTCTGGTGTGTATGGGTGTGTGTGGGGGGTGGGCAAGGCCTCTGGTGTGTGTGTGGGGGGGGAAGATGGAGAAGGCTCTGGCAGGAGGAAAGATGGGAGACTGCAGTTCTCATAAAGCCATTTAAAGTCAGGCACTGGCAGCTCAGGCCTGCAATTCTAGCTACTAGGGGTTGAGAGATGAGGTCTTTGATTCCAAGTCAGCTCAGGCAAGAAAGTCTATGAGACTCTTTATTTCCAATTAACCCACAAAAGGCTGGAAGTAGAGCTGTGGCTCAAGTAGTAGAGCATTAAGCCTTGAGCAAAAAAAAGACACAGCACCCAGGCCCTGAGTTTGAGCTCCAGGACTAGCACATACCCACAACAAATACAGTATTTTAGATGAGTTTCTGGTCTGTGGAAACAGGCGAGCCCAAGGGTATAGGCCTCTGGAAAGTCCTTTTTGCAACAAACCAAGGTTCCCTTCCCAGAGCTTCTCAGTAGTGTGGAACTGTGGAAACTAAGGGTGGGCTGGCTTATGTCTGAAGCAGGAGTTTTCTGCATAAGACCCCAGGTCTTGGGAAAATACCATGTGTCCAGAGGTTGTACTGAGATGCCACTAGTCCTCTAATGTTACTAGTTCCTCAAAAGAGTTGTATTGTGCACAGGTGGATTACGCCTGTAATCCTAGTTACTCAGGTGGCTTAGAATCACTAGCCCTTATAGGAAAGTCCATGAGATGCTTATCTACCAGAAAACACTGTGGAGGTATGGCTCAGGTGGAAGAGCACCAGCCTTGAGCAAAATAGTAAAGGGACAGCACCCAGGACCTGAGTTCAAGCCCCAGTACTGGGACAAAAAATAATGAATTGTGGCTGGGAATTTGGCTTAGTGGTAGGGTGCTTGCCTAGCATGCCCGAAGAAGCCCTGGGATTGATTCCTCAGTACCGTATAAATAGGAAAAGCCACAGTGGAGCTGTGGCTCAAGTAGCAAAGTGCTAGCCTTGAGCAAAAGAAGCTCAGGGACAGTGCCCAGGCCCTGAGTTCAAGCCCCAGGACAGACAAAAAAAAAATTGTACATCAGGGGAGGAGCTCAGAAGAGCCAGACACTACTTTAGTAAACAGAGTAGCTAATGATTTGGGGGTGAGGGTGGAGCAATCAATAGCATTTGTGCTTTCCTGCTGGGAAAGAATCAACATTTATTGGACACCTTTGGTTTGCATTATTGCAGTGGGGTTAAATAGATAATTAAAACTGCCTGCCACCCAAGGAATTCAGAGTTTTAGTGGAGGAAAACCTTTTTGTCTTCCTTTTAAAGTCTGTACATGGGAGCCTGTGAATTAAATTGATGGACAGATTGGCAAAGAAAGGTTTATGTAGCCAGGAGCCGGTGGCTCATACCTGTAATCCTAGCTACTCAGGAGGTTGAGTTCTGAGGGTGATTTGAAGCCAGCCCTAGCAGGAAATTCAAGCCCTAGCAGGAAATTCCGTGAGACTCTTACCTTCAATTGACCCCAAAACCCAGTAGTGGAGGGGTGGCTCAAGTAGTAGAGCACTAACCTTCAGCAAAAGAAGCTTAGAATTAGCACTCAGCATCAGGCCCTGAGTTCAAGCCCTAGTACTGGTACATAAAAAATAATGGGGTTTATATGTGTGATATGTATATACACAGGAGTGCTTTGTGATGAGATCTTTAAGGGCAAATTATATGTAGCTAAAGAACAGTGACTATCTACTCAGGAGGCTAAGATCTGAGAATTGCAGTTTGATGCTATCCCAAGCAGGAAAGTTCATGAGACTCTTATCTCCAGTAAACTACTGAGAAAAAGTGGCACTGTGGCTCAAGTGGTATAGTGCTAGCCCTAAGCAAAAAGAACCTCAAGGACAGCACCTAGGCCCAGAGTTCAAGCCGCCCAGTAATGGCAAAAAAATAAATAAAAAATAAGGAGTAAAGGTTCTTATGAGCAGAATGAAAAGGATTCTTTAAGATGGACACATGGGTTTTTAGAAAAACAAATGGGAGATAAGAAAGTTTATGAAAATATTTTCTATACAGCTATGAATAGTCTTTTCTGTTCACTTTAGGCATCATAAAACTTCCCAGAGAAGGGCTTTATGATGGATTTACTCTTAGTCTTTTTCCTGGGACCATCCCAAAGAGGGAATTTATGACAGTCTTCATTTCTCAGAAGTTTCTGCCCTGAGTCAAATAAGGGAAGCTCCCGAGAAGGCTGCTTTCTGCATCTGTTGAGTGTCAAATGTCTTCAGTTTAAAAGAATTTTTATACCAACTGTGGGCTTCTGGTGTGTCTCCATCTAATCTAATAGGGAAGACAGTTTTGTAAGCAAACAAAACCCACAGGGAGATATAGATGGTGTTGTGCTGTGTGCAGGAGGGGCTCAGAGCACCAACTGGGGTGAGCACAGGACCTTGATTCACACTTGGGAATGTGACCATGGCTAAGTGATGTGGCCTCTTGGGCATCATTGCCCTCATTGCTAAAAAGGGGGTGGGGGTGGGGACTAATAAGTGTCTCTGTTTCAGCCGTGTCTCACTGGTGGCTCATGCCTGTAATACTAGCTACTCAGAAGGCTGAGTTTTGAGAATCCCATTTCAAAACCAGCTGGGACATGAAAGTCTATGAGAATCTTACGTATAACCACCAAAAAATCCTGGAAGTGACAATGTGGGTCAAATTAGTAGAGCTCTAGCTTTGAGTAAAAAGAGCTCAGCACTCAGGCCCTGAGTTCAAGCCCCACAACTGACAAAAGAAAAAAGAACAGTCTCTGTCTCATTGGATTGGTGTAAGTAGTAAAGAATGATACACCTAGAATGTCTAAAGAGCACCTAGTATGCAGCAAGGTCTTCCTTGAGCAAAATTTCTGTTTTCCAGGCAACAGTTGTTCAGATCTGTAATCCTAGATGTGAGGATTACAGTTTGAAACCAGCCCAGGAAAGAAAATCTGTAATATTCTTATCACCAAAAAACTGTAAGTGGAGCTGAAGTTAAAGTGGTAGAGCACAAGCCTTTAATGAAAAAACTGAATGATAGTGCCCAGGTCCTGAGTCCAAGCCCCAGAACTGGTGCATTAGTCAGTCAATAAAGGAATACACTCATCTTTATAAGTGCAACAACCCAAAATACATAAAGGAAGAAGTGTTTTCATTCCTTTATGCTAATTTTGTTAAAAGCTCCATATGTGTTTTTCCACACTTGGTCTTGCTCACACAGGTGTAAAGAAATACATTCATAGTAAGTTGGGGGTCATGCTCTGTGATGCTTGCTTTTGCACATAATCAGGAAATCTGGGTGTGGTCACACATACCTGTAATTCCAGCTACTCAGACTGAGGCAAGTGGATAATAGGTTCAAGGGCAGCCTGGCCAACTTAGCAAGAGATTGTCTCAAAATAGAATAAAAAATGCTGGTGATGGAGCTTTGTAGTTAGAGTGTTTACCTCTGGTGTGTAAGGCCCTGGATTCAATTCTCATTACCATCTGAATGAATAAGTAAGTATATAATATAGTTAGCCCTCAGTTTCTTTTTCTCTGTGTGTCTCCCCCCCTCTCTTTTCTTTGTTGCTGGTCCTGCTCCTGAGCTTCTTTTGGCTCAAGGCTAGAAATCTACCATGTGAGCCAGAGTGCATTGTCCAGCCTTTTCTGAGTAATTTGTTGGAGATAAGTCTCACCGACTTTCCTGCCCAGGCTGTCTTGGAACCATGATCCTCAGATCTCAGGCTTCTGAGTAGCCGGGATTACAGGTGTGAGCCACTGGAGCCTGGCCTCCAGACATACTTTGTGCTGGAGGTAGTTTCATTTTGTTCCCAGGAACAGGCCTAGACCCCAGTCTTATTTTAGGCTTCCCATTGTAGCTGGGTTGGCAGGTGTTTGCCACTGTGCCTACTTTGGGATTGGGAAAGGATTTTGAGCAACCCAGGCATTTACTTTGATTTCTGTCTGCCTCTTTTAGGTTTCCAATCATAGCTAGGATGATAGACATATGTCACTAGACACAGCTTCTTCCCAGGCCTCATGGCCTTTTCTGCCTGAGTTCCCCTCAAATCCTCCTACTCTCAGCCACCGATATGGAGGTCTTTTGCTTTTCTCGCTATGTAGCCTAGCCTGGCCTCAAATTCAGCTTCTGTCTCTCCCATGCTGGGATTACAGGCTGTGCTCCCACACTGGCTTTGGGTTGATTTTCATGTTATATGAGCTCTGTGATCTGTGTTTATTTTTTTTTGCCAGTCCTGGGGCTTGGACTCAGGGCTTGGGCCCTGTCCCTGGCTTCTGTTTGCTCAAGGCTAGCACTCTACCTCTTGAGCCACAATCTGTGTTATGTTTTGAGTGGATAAAGTATGACATGGGGGTCTGATTTCATCACTTTGCATGTGGACATCCAGGTGTGTTGGTACCATTTGTAGACTATTTTTTTTCCTAATTAATTGTTTCAGAATCGTGTTGAAAGTCAGTTGATCACCCTCTGAAGTTATTTCCGATGTCAATGAAAATGATAAGAACTTTTTTTGTGTGTGTTCCAGACTTGGACCTTGAACTCGAGGCCTGGGTGCTGTCTCTGAATGATTTTGCTCAGGGCTAGTGCTCTACCACTTCAGCCACAGCTCCACTCCTGGCTTTTGTTAAAAAGAGTTTCAAAGACTTTCCTGCCCTGGCTGGCTATGAATCATAATCTTCAGATCTCAGCCTCTTGAATAAGCTAGGATTACAGGTGTGAGCTACCAGCACCCAGCTAGAACTATTTTTGGCTGTTACTGTATATTAAAACAACAAAAAGACCTGTCTTTTTCACTTGGAGGTCCCAAGGTCTCAAATTTGTGTTGTAGAGTTAACAGAGCACTGGAAGGGTAGTGCAAGTATGATTATAAAGGATGTGTGGCCAAACCTTCCTCCTCCTCTACCCAATGAGGCTAAGCAGAGTACTTACATATGGGGTGGACAAGGCTCTGAAGCTGCTTGTTGAAGTATATATTTGTGGAATTATCGATGAATGCTTGATAGACTTAAGGCAAATAGACTTCAGTGCTCTGGCAAGAGTTGGGCCAGAATGGCAAAAAATAAACTCTACTCTGTGAGTAGACCTTACTGAATGACCTTACCCAATCACTTAAACTCTCGTCTGTTTTCTGGCCTTCTGAGTATAGGTAACCATGCCAAGTCTAATGACCTGACTGGGTTATTATGAGATTAAAGGTGTAATTTATGTAAAAGTACTTTGGAGAACTTTTTACTGTGAGCATTATGAACAATTTGTGGAGAAATACTTGCTTTCATTGAAAAATTTGTCTTTGAATGGTTTATAACATCTGACTTATCCCTGCTTGGAGTCAATCCCAAACAATGTTTACTGCAGTAAAACATTAACAGGAGATTTCTCACCACTTACCTGGGTAAGAGCCAGAGCCTGGCACTTGGCTCAAAGGAAGTAGTTATACATTATTTAATAACAACCAGGCCCTCTGGCAACTCTCAATAAATACTTTTGGTACTAGGTTAGAATATAACCAAAGAATATCAATACGCAGTCTTTTCTTGATTGTTTAAAATGTAGAGGAAATTGTTTTTTTTTAATCTCAGATTTCTTTATTTCCATTGCTATAGTTTAAAGCTCTAAGCCTTCATTCACCCACCTGTCATTCCACATAGTTATGAGGAGAAAGATGGTTTGTCCAAGGAACCCTAGTATGTGGGTAAGAAAACAGGAGGGCAAATGAACTGTGTAATCTAGAGCATTATTGAAGAAGATGCATGGTTAGTTTAGACTCACCTGTCTCTGACAGTCAATGTGGATGTTTGGAAGATAGAAATACCACCCAACAGTTATCAGGTTAAAACAGACTAAAGGTCTCCATTACTTACTATACCAGGAAGACACCAAACAGGCCAGTTGTTGGGGTACTAACACCTGATGTCAGGTTTCTGAGTATCTAGATCTTGCAAAAAGGCCGGAGTTTTCCAGAGAAGGGCATTGCTCTGATAGGAGAATATGAAGATCATGAAACAAGGTTAGACTAGGTGCTGATAGTCATGCCCTTAGTTCTGGCTAGGAGTCTGAATTCCACAGGACCAGTTGGGGCAGAAAAAAATCCACAAGATTTTCTTCCAAACCAGTTTTTTAAAATAGCAACGTTAGAGTCATGGTTTAAGTGGTAGAGTGCCAGCCAAACAAGCAAGTTGAGTGAGTGCAAGGCCCTGAGTTCAAACTTCAGTACTGCCAAAAAACAAAAGAACCCAGCCTAGGATCTTGAGGACTTCTGAAGGGGAATTTCCTTTATGAAGGGTTTCACCTCTTAGTGCTGCTTCTTTTCTCTGTGTAAAGGTATTCTTTATGTACAGTCTGAAATGATTCCATACTCTATAGTTACCACTGGCTTCTTCCATTAGTCCTTCAGTAATGGGTACACCATAGTTAACAACTGTGTCTCAGTTTCCTTAGCTATAAATGGAGGTGATACCTACCTCACAGTGCTGTCTGTAGGGTTAAATGAATTGGTACATGTTGAATGTGCTAATTAAAGTGTGTAAAGCTAGGACACCTGCCAGTGCCTGGCTTGTGGGTACTCTGTGTACTTGAACTGCTATGAATGATATAGGTCCTCAATACTTGGACGTGTTCTTCTTCTGGAAGGCATTTCAGATTGTGAGGCATCATCAGATCTCTTCCTCAAGGCCTTTCAGAGAGTGACAGCCAGAGCCACTTCCATTTTTTAAGCTACTATTATATTAAAAGTAAGGAAACTATAGCTCACACCTGTAATCTTAGCCATTTAGGAGGCTCAGAAATGAGGATCAGAGTTTGAAGCGAGCCCAGGCAGAAAAATCTCTAGACTTATCTTCAAGTAACCAGAAGTGGATGTGTCTCAAGTGATAGAGCACCAGCCTTGACTGAAAAAGTCAAGTGAGAGGGCAAGGCTCTGTGTTCAAGCCTCAGTACTAGAATAAAACAAAAAGGAAATTACAAGATTAGACCATTAGATATTGTGAAATGTTGTTGTTTGTTTTAGACATTTATGCTTAACAAATGAACACTTGGTAACAGAAAGAAATACAAGCAACAAGATTGTACTATCATGTCTCTAAAACCAAACAATTACTAAATAAACATAAAAAGGTCTAGGGTAGACCTGCCAGGAGCACAATAGCTCAACAGCTACATACATATGATTATATAAGATGAAGCTAAGCAAAATGAACTCCAAGAGATGGAAACAGGAGGATTTTACTGTTGTCATTATGTTTAATGTACTAGGTGAATTTCCTTTGACGTACCCACTGTGGTCACTGTATATGATTCTTGTACACTGGATATTGTATATATGCTTATCTGAACTAGGGAAGGAAAAGAAAAATGAAGGCGAGTGTAACAAATATGACAAGAAATGTACTCACTACCTTATTATGTAACTATACCCTCTCTGCACATCACCTTATCAATAAAATTTAATTAAAAATAATAAGTGGGGCTGGGGATATAGCCTAGTGGCAAGAGTGCCTGCCTCGGATACACGAGGCCCTAGGTTTGATTCCCCAGCACCACATATACAGAAAACGGCCAGAAGCGGCGCTGTGGCTCAAGTGGCAGAGTGCTAGCCTTGAGCGGGAAGAAGCCAGGGACAGTGCTCAGGCCCTGAGTCCAAGGCCCAGGACTGGCCAAAAAAAAAAAAAAATAATAATAGTAAGTGTTACAAACACATGAAAAAAAAGATTGTACTAGTCACAGAATAATTCCACAGTGCACTGATTGTACTTCAAATACAGTAACTTAGGGATTGAAATACAAATTTAAAGCTGACAGGTAAACATTGACATCTTCAAGTCTGCCAGAATTTTTGTGTCTAACTTCATGTGGAAATAATTCTGAAGTCATATGTTAGTCTTTCTTCATTATGTCCCAGTCTTGGACTCAATGTCAATTCATAAAGGGAAGGACACCGCCCCCCCCTCAGACCCCTGCTACCTTTTCAGAATGGGGAGTGTCATTGATTGTGCCCCGGGGACATTTGATATCACTATATATCTGTTATCAACTGTATCCCCTCCATTCCAGACTGGGAATCTGGTCTGGAGTTACCTCCTCTGCCCTGTTTTCTCCTTTGTAGGAGGTAACATTCTGTTTTCAAATATATAATCATATATGTGTGTGCACACACAGGCATTCAATAAGTGTTTGTGTATTTAAACATGTTAATAGCCTGGTCCTGGTGACTCACACCTGTAATCCTACCTACTTACTGAGATCTCAGGATCACAGTTCAAAGCCGGCCCTGGCAAGAAAGTCTGTGAGACTCATCTCTAATTCACTACCAAAAAAAAGCTGGAAGTGGAACTCTGTGGCTCAAATGGTAGAGAGCTACCTAGAGCAAAAGAGCTTAGGGACAGCACCCAGTCCCCAAGTTCAACTCCCAGGGTTGGCATATAACAAGAAACCTTAGCTTAATAAAGTTACTAGAGTAACTTTTCTCTCTTTGCTTTCTGACTCATTGCTAGACCTTGGATATTACTTCGTAACATTTTAACAAGGGCTTAGAGAACATTATTACCACATACTGTTATATACTCAGCTTCCTAGTGACTAGCTTTTAGGTTGTTTCTAGTCTTTTGCTATTCCAAGTAGTGCCAACTAATTCTTGGCACAGTATGCATGCAACTGTTCATCTTTTGGTAAGTGTATTTTTAGACTCAGAACTTGGAAGTTGTGTTTCCAGGTCAAACCCAATATGCACATGAGAGTTCTGTAGAATGTGCTATCAAGTTTGTCTCTTTTTTCAACCTGATAGGTGAAATATAATGTCTTAGAATGCTTAATTCACATTTCTTCTATGAGTATACACATTTTCTGTTAAGTCATTGTACAGATGTGGTGGCACATACCTGTAATTCCAGCACTCGAGAGGCAGAAGAAGGATTGTGAGTTCAAGGCTAGCTTGGATTACATAGCAAGTTTTGGGCCATTTTGAACAACATAGTGAAATATTGTCTTAAAAAAAAAGAGCTGGGGGCCTGAGTCTCACACTTGTAATCCTAAATACTCAGGAGGCTGAGATCTGAGGATCACATTTTGAAGCCATCCTGGGCAGGAAAGTCCGTGAAACTCTTATCTCCAATTAGCAAAAAGCTGGCAGTGGATCTGTGCTTAAGGTAATAGTTCTCCAGCCTTGAACACAAAAGCTCAGGGATACTGCCTAGGCTATGGGTTCAAAACCCAGGACCAGTATAAAGTGAACAAAGCCCCAAAATCCAACCCAATTGAACAGTTATTTACATTTTTTATTTTTAATGATCTGTGTTCACATCTCTCCCACTCTTCTACAAGCGTGGTGCATTCAGGCACTTGCGTGGGATGCTGAGCTGAGGCTGTCATGATCACATATATGGGAGACCTCCCCTGGCTCCTCTACTTTGCTCTGGGCTCATCCTCAGCAGAGACCAGGATAGATTGTGCTCTGACTCCACTTTCTGGGGTTTGCCTGGAGCTACAACCACTGCCTCAGGGATGGGAGAGTATTGGAGAGCTTGTACTTTCTTCCCTGCTTGAAATCTTAGTCATCTAGATCCTCCAGCCCTGGGATTAGAGGCTCAAACCCAGGACCTTGCACATGTTAGGCAAATACTGAACCACGGAGCAAAAATTCCTCAGCTTTATCTTGGTCTTTGTCTACTTCCTACTTGCTTTGAGGATTTTCACCTGAAACATCAACTTATTAGGGCATGACCACCCCATCTAAAGTGGCCAGTCTCATACCTTACATCTTTGTCATACCACACCGTTACCTTCAGAAAACCTACCACCATCACTGCTTGCTTCTTATCTGTGTCTCCTCCCCTCTCTCCTAAGGCATACACTTACTGGGAGTTTGAACCCAGTGATTCCTACTTGCTAGGCTGAAAGAATGTTACAGAGCAGTGCCTCCAGCCCTGTTTTCCACTGGCCGTTTTTAGGCCAGGGTCTTTTTAAGGGTCATTTTTAGGATGGGGTCTCCCTTCTAGCCCAGGTACATGCTTGAGCTGTGATCGGCCTACCTTAGGCCTCTGCTTGTTGCTGGGATGACAAGTATGTGCCACTATACCCAACCTCCCTCTTCAGAGACAGCATCTTGTGGGCTTTTCATGACCCTTCCCATCTCAGCCTTCACACATATCTTGGGATGACAGGCATATACTTCTGTATGGGTTGAGAAGAGGGCTTGCACACTTTTTTTCCTGAGGCTGCTCTCAACCTGTGATCCTTTGGTTCTTGGCCTCATAGCAGCTGGAATTACAGGTGTGAAGTTACCAGTGCCAGGGAACATTGGCATGGAGAAAGTGCTCAGAAAGTGAGTGCTTTATGAAGGAATGAACAAGATTTAAGCATCATTACAGATAACATAGGAGATACGGGGCTCTGTGTGGATGACAGTGCTGTTCCCTAGGACAAGGATGACTGGAGGAATAGTCCTGCACTGTTGACATTATAAGCAAGTTTGGGACTCTTGTTCCAGCTTATCTGGACATTGCTCTGCCACTCTGAAAAAGTCTGGAAAAGTCACCTCATCATTTTGGGCTTTCATTTTTTTCTGAGCAATAGTAGAGTGTGGTTGGTTGATGACTGAGGCTTTCCAATTTTAGCATTTTAGGATTCTCAAGCATCTGAGTCAACAGTTGGCTTGCCTGTAAGTTTAATTACATGATTCAAAGGATCAGCTGTGCCAGCAGAACCTGTCTCTCTGCAGTGGAAACCTTTCTTTGGCAAGGAAGTGAATGAGATAATTATGGGAGGAAAGAACTCCTTGGATTCAGACATTGACATGGCCTGCTTGCTTCTAGTTTAACAATTACTATTTTTTTTCCTCCCATTTCCTGCTTACCATTCACTCAGGATATAAGGCCCCACTTGCAAACCAGGCTGTATTTGGGGGGAGGGGTGGGCTATTGGGGATTTTCTTTGCCAGATTCCCCTCCACAGAGTACACAGAGAAAAAGGGAGTTGCTTGAAACCTTAGGTACCTCCAATCTGACCAGTCTCTTCCCTGGAACACTTCCCCAGTGCTGCCTGTCTTGTGAGAGCTGGTTTAGAGGAGTTGGACCTCCCCTTCTCACTCTAATAAGTGTGGGCCCAGAGACGCTTTAATTTTATCTTATAGCAGACATTAATAGGCCTCTTCAATGTGGTTTAAATAGTTTGGTTGCCCTCAAGTTCCTTGAGAGAGAGATTTGGGAGACATCCAGGCCAAATCCACATATGCTAAGGCCCTAGAAGGCTGCACTGGGAATGTGGCAATGTGTAGACAAATCATTTTGCTATTTATATTTCTATAGGTGCTATGTGAATCCCATTCGTGTTATTTACTTCACTGAAATGAAGCCTTTTAATTTTTTTTTCCTTTTTAATGCAAGTACTAGGGCTTAAACTCAAGGCTTTGTGTCCTCTCTGGGTTTAAAAAAAAACCCACAACAACTCATGGTTAGTGCTCTACCACTTGAGCCATGCCTTTTTAATGTGTTTTTTTTTTTTTGAGCCATGCCTTTTTGAAAGTTAAATTGGAGATAAGATTTTTTTAGGACTCTTCTGCATGAGCTGGTTCTTAGTTGCGATACTCAGATCTCAGCCTTGTGAGTAGCTAGGGGCATAGGGGTGAACCACTGGGATCCTAATGTAGAGCTGTTTTAGCCAGGTCAGGGAGGATGCCACCTCCCTTTTTTCCTCCTCTGCTTACTTAGGTCCTCCCACCCCTATATTTTCATCTGTTTACTGGGCTGTATTATGCATTGACTCAGCAAACATTTGCTGTAGTCTAGACCTGGGATGAATGTACATTCAAGAGGACATACAATTGCTTCTTAGTGCTTCCACTGCTGCATCTTGAGTCTCTCCGTGATGTAGGGCCAGTGGTTTTCTTAATGGACAGCCAGTGAAATTATCACTGCGGCCATTCTTAAGTGGCCTGTGTAATTATCAGAAGGCGTTGTTGCTGGGCAGCAGGTATAATTGGGTTTCACTGTCATAAACTATTAAAGGGAGAAACTTTATAGACTAAGTACTGTTTGGAGAGAGTTATTTTTCATTATTTATGTGCGCTTAATGTTAAAGAATGATAGAAAGCCAGGTGCTGGTGGCTCACACCTATAATTTTAACTACTCAAGAGGGTGAGACCTGGAGGGTCTTTGAAGACTTCCTGGGCAGAAAAGTCAGTGGGACTCTTATTTCCAGTTAGCCACCAAAAGCTGGAAGTAGAGGTGTGGCTCAAGTGGTAGAGCAGAAAGAGCCAAGTGAGAGAAAGATGCCCTGGTTTCAAGTCATAGCATCTCCCCCCGCCCCACCCCCAATCTCAACGTGCATACACATTGCTTTCCCCACAGAAAGAAAGCAACCTTTTCCCCAGCCTTCCTGTGTAAGAGCTGGCCATAAAATTCTTTGACTTGCCCGGTTAGGCCTTGAGACCCCCATTGCACGAAATGCTGCCTGTAGGTCTTTTAGTCTTCTATCTGCAGGCTCTGGTGTCACCTGAAACTGTGATCCAGGCTGGGCACTGCTGGCTCACGCCTGTCATCCTAGCTACTCAGGAGGCTGAGGTCTGAGGATTGCATTTCAAAGCCAGCCCTTGAGACTCTTCAGTTAACCATCAGAAAGCCAGAATTGGCACTGTGGCTCAAGTGGTTGAGTGCTAGCCTTGAGCTGAAGAGCTCAGGGACAGCGTCCAGCCCAGACTTCAAGCCCCATGACTGACAAAAAGAAAAAAAATAGAAAACAATTATGATCCCATTTATTTGTATTGGCTTTTGTTGCATGCAAGCTGTCAAGCTGTGCTCTTTTGTGAAGCTCAGAAGAGAGGAAGGGACCACCTACTTTTGTGTCCCTGCTAATAGACAAAACAAGCTCCTGATAAATTGTAATATATGATATAATGTTGCTAATGGTAATTACCAGAAAGGATCAATATAAATAACCTCATTGTGCATCATGTTATAATTGCATTGAAAACTAGGCATATGAGGAAGATTTTCTGGGAAGTTAATATCCATATTTAAAGAAAGTAAGAGTAACTTCAATGAGCAACTTTTACACTTCTGTGCCTCCCAATAAAAGTTTATTACTTATTTTACCAAAAGTAGGAGGAAAGAGAAACAGTTCATAGTTTTGTATTATGGCAGATTATCATTAATAATGATTTAGCCAATGGATACTTTATTGTAGTAGAATCAGAGGCAAAGAATGAGCAGCAGCATATTTTTCCATTCATATCTGAGGAAAGACAGAGAATCTTGAGTTGGAGGTGTTCTGAGGGTGCATTATGTCTATCTCCATTTTCCCTGGTGAGGGGAGGGAGGTGACGTAGAAGCAACCTCCTGGAGACGGGGAAGAGATAGGATTACAGGCCTCTGTGAAGAGTGCCCTGATACCTAGGATGCTTTTTATATGAAGAACCTTAAGCTTGGCCAGAGGGTGGTTGTATGAATCCTGTGCTCCCTTTTTTTTTTTTGGTTGTTGTTTTCCTAGGGCTCTAACTTAGGCCTGAGCACTGTCCCTGAGCTTTTGTGCTCAAGGCTGGAGCTCCACCACTTGAGCCACAGCTCCCTTTCTGGCT
Organism: Perognathus longimembris pacificus; assembly: GCF_023159225.1. Lineage (NCBI taxonomy): Eukaryota > Metazoa > Chordata > Mammalia > Rodentia > Heteromyidae > Perognathus > Perognathus longimembris. Next base: position 18,468,622 of record NC_063185.1, read on the forward strand.
TTTTTTGTTGGTTAATTGGAGGTAAGAGTCTCATGGCCTTTTCTGCCCAGGCTGGCTTCAGGATCCTCAGATCTTAGCTTCCTGAGTAGCTAGGATTACAGGTGTGAGTCACTGGCTCTGTGTGTGTATGTGTGTACGTGTGTGTGTTGCGTGCATGTATGTGTATATTCTGGTACTGGTATTTGAACTCAGGTCCTGTGAATTGTCCCTTAGTTTTTCTTTCGCTCAAGGTTGGTGCTTTCTTGAGTGACAACTCCACTGGCTTTGTGGTGGTTAATGGAGATAAGAGCCTCGTGGACTTTCTTTGAACTATGTTTCTCAGATCTGGGCAGACATGAGCTCCCAGTGCCTGGCTTGTGGTGGAGCTCTTGAGAAGCATGTCTCAGCTAGTGGCCTAAGCACGTAGGAAGAGAACATAGCATTGGGAACAAATGGAGGGGAGTAGATTGCAACCATGCCTGTACGTAGAGGAATGTGACACTGGGAACCTGCTAGGCAGACTCACCAATTCCTGTTTTCCAGGACTGTATCAGCCCTGTGTTCTAACAGCAGACACTACATAACTGACAGCCATTTAGGCTTCTCAGTTCCATCTTACTCTGTCAGGCAGGAAGGCAGATTTTAACAAGTGACATTGTTCAAACCTGAAATGTTGAGCTAATTTTCTTTCTTTTTTTCTCTTTTTGTCCGAGACCAGGACCACAGCTCTGATGTTTGCTCAATGCCTGGTGCTCTACCCACCCGAGCCATGCCAGCACCCCACAGTTTTTCCTTACTAAAGTACTTCTGTATAAGGCTTTAATGTAGTGGTGACAACGAACCGTTCGTCAAGCTCTTAATGCATAGATTAAAACTGGCATGGACAACCTTGTCTCCCACTACTCTAGCAACAACACCTGATTGTGGGTGTGGTTGTCTTTCTCATGTCCTTTCATCCTCCTCTTAGTCCTCACAGTGCTCCATTCACAAGTCAGACATCCTTGAGAGTCTTGGATAGGAGCCTCTGAAAGAGGCTTACAGAGACCACAGACCCTGATGGGTGTATTTCTGGATGGTGGTCAGGCTGTTTTAGCAGGCACTCCACCTGTTTCTATTAATGGCTACTCAGATTTTATACTGTTATTAGCTCTGCTTCTGCTGCCAGTCATACCGAGGTTGAGGGAGAGAATGTCACACCACCCTCTCTGCAACCCTCATCCACTCACCACACCCTGTCTTCTTGTAAACCTCAGAGGTCTCTGAGGAAGGGGGCAAGTTGCCACCTGCTCTACTGCCCTCCACTAGCTTGACTGGTTTTTCCTGCTATGGCAGCCTGGTCCCTTGGCAGCTGAGGCCCCTGTGACCCACAGAGACCTATGTGATTAGCCAACACAGGAAAAAAAAACCCTCAAGTTTGGCAGGAAAACAGTAAAATAGATCTTTAAAAATGATTCTGAGAACCTGAAAAGTGACTTTGTTGTAAAACCTGTGATTTTCCTTTCTCCTTTCCAGTGAGTTGGATTTTTGAACTACACTTAGTATTCAGAACTCAAAGTACTCTCTGTTCTCGCTGCTTGAGATTGTATTACAAAGTGAACCCTTTCTCCCAGTAAGGGGCAGGTTTTTTTTTTTTATTTTTTAGAATCCTGCTGCTGTCCTTCAGATGGTAATCATATTTGGCACCCTTGAACTAGCCATCAGGATGCCACGTTCAAAATAAATTCTGAATAAGGAAAGGAGAAAACAATTACTCTTTTTTTAAAGCACAAAATTATCCATTGAGTCCTAGTCTTCCTCAGAGAGAAAGTGGTTGCTACAGCTACAGATAGTGAAGGAAGAGACTAATGGTAGTGTCTTCTGTGTGCCCACTACATGCATGCGCTGAGTCCTCCGGCAGGCCAGTGCAGGTAGGCTTAGCCCAGACAGGCTTTCATTGGTTCTAGCAGGTTCTTACTAATTAGTATGACCAGCAGCTCCAGGACAAGCTCACCAAAAGCTATATGACCTCTTGAGTTAGCCAGGGTTATTTCCATATTCTGTTGCTTTAAGCAAGTGATGAGATCAAACCACATTCAAGAGGTGGAGAATTCTGGTCCATCTATGTGCATAAGAGCTGGGTCATACCTAGGCCTTGTTTTTGGATCAACTACTGCATGAGAGCTGGGTAAAAGGGAATATGGAATAAGGGAAGCCAACTTATACCTAACTCTACGAGGTGAGCACTTTGCCACTAGGCCATATTCCCAGCCCTCATACCTAACTCTAAAAGAACATAATTTTTTTTTTTTTGGCCAGTCCTGGGCCTTGGACTCAGGGCCTGAGCACTGTCCCTGGCTTTTTCTTGCTCAAGGCTAGCACTCTGCCACTTGAGCCACAGCGCCACTTCTGGCCGTTTTCTGTATATGTGGTGCTGGGGAATCGAACCCAGGGCCTCATGTATACAAGGCAAGCACTCTTGCCACTAGGCCATATCCCCAGCCCCTAAAAGAACATAATTTTTAAGTGTGTGTGTGTGTGTGTGTGTGTGTGTGTGTGTGTGTGTGTGTGTTGGTATTGGAACTTGAACTCAGGCAATTGTGTTCTCCCTTTGTTTTTTCTTTCAAAGAAAGAGCTCTGTCAGTGAGCCATGTGTCCAGTACCATGGTTATTTTGTTGTTGTTGTTGTTTGCTTTTTGTTTTGTATCCTAGGATAGGCTTCAATTTGCAGTGCTTTAACTTGGCCTCAGCCTCTCAAGTGCTGAGATCACAGCCATGTACCACCTCACCCAGTTAAAAGACATAATATTAAACAACATACAGCACTCATAAGTTATTTTGATCTTCTTTATAGAGAAGTGTGGTATATGGTCAGTAGAGGTGCAACTTTTCATATAAACAGAAATAATTTCTGCTGGTCACATGATGTACAAAATCAGGTAGGTAGAGTTAATCAGGTTTGGAGGGTGTGGTTGGAATTACCAGACAGGATATAGACAATATTTATTTTACACAGAGGTGATTCACCACAAGGAGAATCACATCTGGAGAAGTCACAGAGCACTTGAAATTGAACTGAGACCTGCTGACTTGGAAGATGTGCACAAGGATTAAGATGCTGTGGGCAGAACAGACTGGTTTCATGTATGAGCCTCAGACTGATAAGGGTGGATGCTTCTGATGACAGGTGCTGGTTGGTATCTGGAGGTCTGGACCACAAGTCCAACTCCAGAAGTTGCACACGTCAGGTCTGGCTAGTCACTCGAAATAATGAGTGAAGGGTAGAAAGGAGATTTTGTACAGCACCATGAGCACACTATAGGAAAAGAGGCAAAATACGCACTTCAGCCCATCTATCCTGCAGACATGAGTGTTAGGTTTAAACAGAGGGAGGATTGGGGTGGTACCAGAAGTCTGTATAATTACTGAATGGTCTCCATCATAGATGTGGTTGGTTAGTGGTCAGAGGTGGTCTTGTTGCTCACTATATCCAGGATTGGTCAGATGGGGGCCTTGGTCAATGTCAGTTTTTCTTGATAAGGGTATCTTCATGTTGCAAGACTTTATCAGTTCTTTTCTTGGATTCCTAAATGTCTCAAAAGTAACTAGCATTTAGGAGAGAGTGGTTCAGAGCAAAGGACATAGTTACAGCATGGAGATAGAGGAGCCAAGCTTTTATCCTGCTTTTAGTAGTTACTCTTTGGCTATTTGTAGGCTATTGCAGTCTTCAATGCTAGAAACAGCTATGAAGTACTTGTCACAGGAAGTACAGGTATGGCTCAAGTGGTAGAGCACCAGCCATGAGCAGAAAAAGCTAAGCCCGAGTGTGAAGTCTTGAGTTCAAGCCTAGGAGCAGCACCAAAAAAAATCTGCTACAGATTTGCACCTGAATTATTTCTTGCATGACCTAGGAAGCAAGTTCCTAGTCCAGCAACTGCCATGATTTTGTTTATCTAGCAGTGGTTAATGATTCTTCAGACCACACCAAATAAATAGACATACTAATTATTAACATGTATCATTTGTTTCCTATCTGTACAGGGGTTTGAGCTTAGACTGTTAGTGCTATAAGCTGGGTTTTCCATCTTAATGAAGCTTACTTCTTAAAATGGCCTTAGGCTCCTGTGTCCTGGAGGCTTCAGATAGCAGCCAAGGAAATACTGACCCTGGTATGGTAAATTACTGAACCTAGGAGTGGTCACAACATCAGATTGGGATGTAGGAGAACTGCCAGTCAGTGATGTACCTTAGGTGTCTGCTTACCTCTGGAATCTAACCATTGTGCCTCATCTCTCCTATTATATCTCGGTTCTTGCCAGTCATTTTCAGGTTAAAGTCATACTTCTTTAGAGTTGGCCTCTCTAGTCTGCTGAGTTTTTTTTTATGTTTTCAAAATTATATTTTTATTATCATTAGTTGTGTTACTGTTCAACAATTTAGTTCATAGGTACAATGCGTCTTGATTGATATCACCTCTTTCGTCATTCTCCCTCATTTTGTATCTTTGCCTTGATGTTTGGTACTTAATGTTATAGGATGGAGAGGAAGGTGCTCTTCCCACTTTACAAATGAGCCAAGGTACTTAGCATAGTGTGAAGTGAGACAGATCTAAAATCAGGTCTTGTTATTCTTAATTTATTGCTGTTTCCCCCACATTGCTTACATCTGTGCAATGATTACACTGTTGGACATCCAGATTTCCTTTGCTGACCTCTTTGTGTATATAAAAAGAATCAACACTGTAGATTTGGAGTCTTATCTAACTAGACAGAAAGGATAAAACAAAACATTTTTATCCACAGAACTAATACTACAACAAAGATTTTAAGACTGTGATAATATTCCTTACAATTACACAGCTTGATAGAAAAATATTTATATACTTTATATGCATTTTATGTGTAATCATATTTTAAAGAGCAGACACCATTCTAGAATACATTTTTACATTTACCTTGAAAATTCTTTTCCCCCAGAAATATTGTTTTCTTTTTTGTAATTTATTTATTAATTAAACAAAAATTTTTTTGACAAGGTGTTGTGCAAAAAGGGTACAGTTACATAGTAGGGCAGTGTGTACATTTCTTGTGATATCTTACACCCTGTTTTTCTTTCCCTTCCCTAAGTCAGGTAGACATATATACAATACACAATATACCAAGAACATATACAGTAGCCACATGGCCTACGCCCAAGAAAATTCGCCTAGGGCTTTAAATGTAATGTCGACATTAGACAATATGTCGACAGTAGTCTTATATGAACGTACATACATAGCTTTTGAGCTATTGTATTCCACTGAGAGGTCAATTTTTGACCTTTATATGTTGAGTAGTTGTTTGGTTTTAGTTACATAATGTTGGGTCGCTGACCCAATCCTGTGGGAAATACCATTTGACAAGCAGTTTTTGGTTTCACAGACTTGGTCTCTACTGTCTCTCTGTCACCCCATCTTAACAGTCATGTATCAGGGAGATCATGCCCCTTTGTTTTCTGTGTTCTAGGCTTGTCTCACTCAACATTATTTGTTCAAGTTCTGACCATTTCCCTGCGAATAACAATATTTCACCATTCCTAATCGCTATGTAGTATTGTGTATAGGTACCAAATTTTTTTTGGATCTATTCATCTGTGGAAGGGCATCTGGGTTGTTTCCATATTTTGGCTATTGTGAATTGTTAGTCTGCTGAGTTTTACTAATACAACTTTTCACAGACTGTGCCTAAATATCTGTTCATGTTTCCTTCTTGCTGTTGCTTTCTCACTCTTTGACTATCTTTATCATTCTTTCTTTCTCTCTTCCTCTCTCTCACACACAGAGGAATGAAGGAATATAAGGGAAGGAGGAAAGGACACTGCAGATGACTATGTTAAACAAAAAATACTCCTTTCTTCCCTCTCTCTTCCTTTTTTCCTCCCTTTCTTTGGGGTTTAACCCTGCACCTTGCCTTGTTAGGCATACAGTCTCCTACTTGAGCCATATTTCTAGCCCTTTTTGCTTTATTTATTTATTTATTTATTTTTGGCCAGTCCTGGGCCTTGGACTCAGGGCCTGAGCACTGTCCCTGGCTTCTTTTTGCTCAAGGCTAGCACTCTGCCACTTGAGCCACAGCGCTGCTTCTGGCCGTTTTCTGTATATGTGGTGCTGGGGAATCGAACCTCGGGCCTCGTGTATCCGAGGCAGGCACTCTTGCCACTAGGCTATATCCCCAGCCCTGCTTTAGTTATTTTTGAGATAGGGTCTCATATCTCTTTGCCAGACAAGCCTGGACTGTGATTTCCCTATTTACACCTCTCCTGTGGCTGGGACGAAAGGTATATGATACCGTATCCTTACCTTTTACTTAGCACTCATCCTGAATTGAAACAATCTGTCCACTCATCTGCCTTTCTATTCTTAAGTTCCTGAAGATGAGCCTGAATCCTGAAAGTAACACCATCTATCATAGCATCTGGAATACTGGTACTTTCATTGTCCAGCAGGGAAGGGACACAAAAAAGTGAAACAATAGCACAGTATTACACAACATGACAATCTGACTTCATCAATAAATGTGTGAAGTTATTTCTACGTCCCCAGGGTTCTCATATATAAGGTGGGAGGAATGGAAAGGATGCAGATAGGTTTTGGTTTGAATGCCAACTCTAAAACATTGGTCCTGAACGTCTGTAGACTGGGAAGGATTGGGCTTCTGTGACTAGAGTTATCAGGAATGAATGTCATGATCAATTAGCCATGTCGGCCGTGGTCAGGAAATAGGAAGTGACAGCAAACCTGCTAGAGACATGCCAATCTAGGGAAAGATTGTTTCTCTGGCTCCATGGATTTAATCAGTCTTGCTCAACCCAGCCATATCTATATTATACATTATGCCAATAAAGACAAAAGCCAAATGTGAAAATGACTAGATGCCAAAATTAATGTTGCTTGCTATGATAGAGACCATGTCTCACTAGTTCATCTTCCTGTGTGGGCAAGCTGCTGAATGGTATTTTTTCCAAGCTCCTGGCATTGAGTGTGGACCATAGACCTGTTCCTACTAATGCAATGTCAAATGAGGTTGATGTGAGTTCTTTCCAGCTAGGCACAAGAGCCTTCTTTGTGCTTCTCCTTTCTGCATTATTGACTAGTTCCATATAAGAATATACCAGATGGATCTTGGCACCTGACTGACCACATCCCACATTTGACTTCAATGACAATGAGGAATGAATTTCTTTGAAGTCACACATTTTGTGGGAAGAATTAATATCCTAAAATATCTCTCTGCCTTATTTTCTTCATTTTATTTTTAGGTGTGGAAGCATTGGGTGGTTTATGCTGAATGTTAATGGCATCCATGGAAGCCAGTACAAAGTGCGTTTGATACTTCAAGTGGTTTAGCTAGCTGAAAGTAGTTATTTGCAAACTGAGTAGCTTTAGAAGCCTAGGTTGTTCTGCTCTGCATTTATTACTGCTCTTCTCTTTTTACGTGTGTGTGTGTGTGCACATACATGTGCCAGTACTAAGTAAGGCTTGAACTCTGGTCCTTGTATTCTAGCTTGGCCTTTTCATTCAGTGCTAGCACACTACCAACTTTTTGCTGTTTAATTGGAGATGAGTCTCTCAACTTTGTTTGCTGGGGACCCTCTTTGAACCTCTCAGACCTCAGCCTTTTGAGCCACCAGTGCCTAGTTTTATAACTTGGGTTCTTGGTACATATAAGTTGACCCACCCTAGCTAGATACAAGATAAAGAGACAATTACCCATCCTTCTTCCTTAGTAACAACCTCACATGGTCATTGAAAATGAAAAAAAAAACAACAATATTTATGGCTCTTTAGGTTCAAGAAATCCATACTTTTCTTTTTCACATTTCTTGATTTCCACAGTTTTCAGAAGTGTTCAAAACCATGATAGACAAATAATACAGATGTAAAACATGCATACCTTTCCTTCTATATTCATACCAAGAATGTTCGTAGCCAGGCAAGCAGGTGTTGCTTTCTGGTTCTTGGAGGTGGGTCCTGGGCTATGTGAATGAGAAGTGGGAGAAGCTGACCTTCATGTAGCTCTGCTCTTCATTGTTGGGCATCTTGAATTCTTGGCTACTGAACCTTCATTTGTCCCCCAGTCTTTGTAGTTCTCAGGGCTGTCACTTTTCACATGGTTAACATCTTTCTTCCCCATAGTCCTGTCACCTGAGGATGGATGCCGACTCCCTTCAGCTTCCCACAGAATCGTAGGTCTTTGTCATCTATGCATGAAAAGAATTTCAGGATGTCTCGCCAAAGGAGTCTCTCACAAGGTAAGTTTTAACTAGGGCTTATTTTAGTATAGCAGGGTTAAAGTAGAAAGAAATATAAGAGAGAGAGACATTTCCTGCTTTATGTAAGAAATAGAGATTAAAGATTCCCAGTGGAAGCCCCTACTTGTCTCTTATATACTTTGACTATAAAATCTAATCCTTATTATTGTCTCATTGTTATTTAATAACCCTAGATTATTGTCTAATCCTTAAACAATGGTTTTGGGTGGGTAAATGAGTGAGGCCCACCACAGGTAACCTTAGACTCCATTTTATCAGATATGTTTTTCATTTTTTTCTGACTCTACCCAGATGTGAAGACTGTACAGATTTTAACCATTTCAAAAGAGGGGGCAGATTTAGAGAGCCTTTCCAGGCCTTCTAAAATGTTGTAAGTTAACATCCAGAAGTAGCTGTGCTGGGAAGGACCTTAATTGCTTATGAGTTGCTTTCTGGTTTCAACTTCTTAATCTAGTTCTTTATATATTTGCTTAAAATAATACACAATTTCCCTATTGCCTCATTCTGCCTCAGGAAGAATCCTGAAAAGATTTTAGGATGGAAAGCGGGCAGAGAGGAGAATGAGACAACCTAAGAGTTTTCCCCCATATTCTTTTATTACTGTTGTATTTACCTTGATAGGTATCACTGAGGGGGCCAGAAAGCTTGAATTTTCTCTGCTTTGACAAGGGAAGACCATATTGACACACATTCCCTTGTTTATTGAGTCTTCACCCTATACCAATAATTCTTTTATTGCTCCCTACATCTCTATACAGTATAGGTCTCATTATCTCATGTTCATAGGCGAGGGACTGTGGTTAAAAAGCAACTTTATGGGAGGCTACACTGCTAGTAAAAGAGGCAGCGACTCGAGCCTCTTAAGAACCACACCTAGTTTTCCAAACACTTGAGAATTAAGGTACATTGTACAGAAATGTTCACAGGGCCTTGGCTACCTGTTAAGAGCCCTCACTTGCTTCAAAAAGCATTAGTAGGAGGCCTAGAAGATGCTGGTGCCAGTGATGCACTGTTCCTTTGGAAATTAGTCTTGCCAACAGGGATTTCACCAGTATTGTTGGCTAGGGTAGGTCTTCGTGACAATGTCCTTTGGCCAATTTGAGAAGTAGGATGTCTGCTTCATTGAGCTAGAGCTACATCAGTGCTAAAGAACACACAACAGCAAAGTGAAAGCCCTCCAGAGTCTGGACTTGACATACACTTGTCTCTCAGGTAGGGCCTCCCAATGGAAGAGTCCCAGAAGACATTGACATTGACATCAGAAGGTCAAGATGATGACAAAAGGCTGTTCACAATGTGTCCAAGTGGAAAATCCCATCCTGACAAGGGGCTGCAGTTGAGTCACTAAATGTACTCAATCACAGGGCTTGGAACAGAGGACGGCCCCAGCCCATCCTGAGAAGTCAGCCATGGACTCCAGCCTGGGCTGCGGGTATGTGGGAAGTGGCTTAGCAATCAGATCTCTCAAAATCAATTTAGCTCACGCTCCAAAGTCCTGCCTGGAATTGATAGCACCTTTCTTCCTGGATTCTATAACCATCAGATAAAAGTACTGAGCCATTTTAAGCCATTTTGAGGCCAAGACTCACCTTCAAGTAGAATTTTAAGAGGCATCTATAAAGAGATTTGACTTAATTCCAGTCCTTTTCTTCCCACTGGGGTGAATAATTAGCAGAGCAACCCTAACCTTTGGTCCCTTGAGATTACGTATGGTGATCTGAAGTGGGAGGCCAGTGCCTACTGGTAAGAAATTTAAACATATCTGTTCACCTTCTCACTTCTGAGAAATAGGAATGACGATAATGAACTCTGCTGGGTGGGTGCAGGCCAATTATTCCAAGTTTGTAAAGCTCTGAGTCTTATCACAGCTTTACTGCTCCTGGAGAACAGGCAGCCCCTTCCTGTGACTTTGCATGTGAAACTAATTGCCCTAGAAATGTCGGGAATTTGATCTTCCATCAAATCCTCCAGCCTTCATATCCCTTGACAATCTTTGGCTATTTGCATCTCAAGGTTATAGCAGGTTGTTGCATATTTGGATGCTAATCAGTTGTGAAAACTTTTGATCTCTTGAAAACCAAAACCTTTTGCAGTCACTCCATTCTGAGTTCACTGCGAGCTGAGCAATAGAAGGGCAAACAGGCAGACTCGTGGATGTGTAGTATGGTTAACAAAAGGGACTTTTAGTTCTTCCTTAGGGCTTTGTGGGATCCTGGAAAAAAAATCACTTAATACTGAGTCCCCTCCTCCAAATGCAATCTGAATTTTGTCATATATCCAGAGGACTGTAGCAATTAATAGGATAGAGACAGCAGTTTGGGGCTGGGTCTGTAACTCAGTGGTCCAGCATTTGTACAGCAGGTATGAAGCCCTGGGTTTGATTTTGAACACTGCAAACACCACAGGGTGCCTCCAAACTCTCACTTCGTAGTGGCTTAGAGATTTAGAAGAAAACTTGCAAAATTGCTTTCAGAAATGGTAAGGGGATAAAATACTAGCACATATACATGTAGACTATTTACTCTGTTGTATTCAGCAATCCTGGACATTTTATGATTTTAAAAATTAGCATGTATTCTACAAAGGAGTTTCCTTGTGATATAAATTACAGTTGGATGCTACCACCCCTGGACTAAATCAGGTTTGAACTCAGGACCTTGGGCTTGCTAGACAAGCATTCTGTCAGCTCTTTTTTTTTTTTTCTCAAATTTTTATTATCAAACTGACGTACAGAGAGGTTACAGTATCATACTTTGGGCATTGGATACATTTCTTGTACTGTTTGTTGCCTTGTCCCTCATGCCCCCCTCCCTCCCCCCTGTCAGCTCTTTTTGCTTTAGTTTTTAGATAGGGTAATGCGTTTTTGCCCAGGCATGGCCTAAACTATAATCCTCCTACCTATGATTTCTCATATAGATGAGATCACAGTTGTATACCACCATGCCTAGACTAGTTGTAGGATGGGGTTTCACAATGATACTGCTAACATTTTGGAACAGAGCATTTCTTGTGGGAGGATGGCTGTGTTTTGCAGAATATTTAGCAGCATCAGAAACAAGAGTTTGAGATCCCCAGGGCTTAAATTTTAGGAGTTTTACATGTCAGGTCCAGACAGGCACTCCTATATACAAAATAAGAAAGACACAGTGAAGAGCATGACATGGATAGCCACAGAATTATATATAGCATTTCAGTTCATCTCCAGCTGCCCTCTGGAGTACAGACATGACCTATAAGCTTAAGTAGATAAAGAATTGGGGGCAGGGGACAAATTGTATGTATAAGTATTCCTAGTAACAGGTGCTCCAGTGGCAGAGGTAGTGTGACAGTCCACTGGGTCAGGATTGGTCAGGTGGGGCCTTGTCACAGTGCGAATCATTGGTGCCGGGAAGATGATCTAGTCTCCTGTCCACTCCTTCCTGGGTGGTTGTACAATGACTGTAGGAGAGAATGGCTGAGGGCAGAGGACAGAGATACAAGTGGAGAAAGGGATGCTTCATTTGTATCTTGCTCTTAGTCAATATGTTGGTCCAAGTAGGGTGTCTGTCAAAAGTAGCATTTAAGCACTTGTACGTAATTCCAGTAGCTTCCTGAAGTCCCAACAATAACAAAACCTTTTCAGAGATGTTAATAAGACTTCTTGGGTTATCAGAATTCACAAAAAAATAAAAATATATGATGCTTAGTTGAATTTGAATTTCAGAGAAACAAAGAATGATTTTTGTACTTGTGAATTTAGCTGTGAGTAATCTTAACCTACTGGGAAGGGAGGGCAGAACTTCCCCTTGTTAAAAAACACTTTCTAAGGCTGGGTTTGGTTAACCATGCCTGTATGCTTAAACTCAGGAGACAGGGGCAGGAAGATTAGAGTTAGTGGCCACCCTGAGCCACGTTTTTTGTTTGTTATTGTTGCTGTTTTGTTTCAAAAAGCCAAACCAAATAAAAAACAAAGACAAAAACCCCACTAGACTACAAAAGATTTGCCTGTATCAGCCAGCTTACATCATCAATTACCTCATCTTCTTATTCATGCTCTAATTCTTTCTTACTGTTCAATATCAGTCTTTATGATACAGGGCAAATTCATTCTATTGTGGGCCCTCACCATGAAGTGTTGCTGGCCTTGACGTCAGAAGCGGTAGAAAGAAATACATGGGTAGCACATACATAATGCTGTGATAAAATGGCCATCAGTCACAAAACAGCAACAGATAAACCAATTCAAAAGATTGCCTCTCTAATCAGAATTCTTGTACAGATAGCATAGGACCTTCAATCACATAGGCCGTGGAGGGGAAGAAACTTGATAGTCTTCCAGAATCTCCAGGAACTGAAAGTCGAAAGTCAGGCCTAGAAGTTACCATAAACAGAAGTTAGTATTGAACAGATACTTTCATGATCACATCAGGCAGGTGCCGCCTGGCATAGAAATAAGAAAAAGGCACAGGATTGTACCTGTGAAGAGGCAGGTAGAGCGATTCTATATGATAATGAATGACACACACCTAGGTGTGGAGGATAACAAGAGGGGAAACTGGCAGCTATGGCAGGAGAGGAGTCTAGGAAGCCTTTTGGGAGTAGGTGAGATGCAAAAATGGTCAGGGCTCAGATGCAGGCAGAGCTGATAAGAGGCATGCGGGTGCTTGCAGAGAGTCAATAATTTGGTGTTCAAAGCAAACCAATGCGGTGGTCAGACAGCCTTGAAATATTTGTTCAGTATTTGTTTAGAAAAGTAAATATAAGGGAATGGCAGAGGAGGATGCTAGCTTTTGTCAGACTTTGGCTTCTCCTTCATCATTCTCAACCATTTATTATGACTCCATTCAAACTACTCCACACAAACAAGAGTTAATTGTGCCTGTCATGGTGGCTCATGGCTGTAATTCCAGTACCTGGGAGTTAGACACAGAATTTTAAGTTCTAGATACACTTGGAATGCATAGTGAGACTGTGTTCCATAAAGCAGACACTCATTCATCAGATTTTATAGAGGCTGAGAGGCTGTTTTTGCTAAAATAGTACTACTGATTCTTGGGCCTATAGATGTCTGGAGAGTAACTAAAAGCAGGATGCAAGTTTGGCGTTTTTGCCTTCATCTTACATCTTTCCTTTCGAGGCAGGCTAGCTATAGGGAAGTAGAGCTAAAATTGACCCCTTCTCTTGGTCGTTGTCTAGGAAACACCCTGATTCCTCTCTCCTCCCTATTACCTACTATAGTCACTTCTTCTTCTGTATAATGAGTGTCCATCTTGGGGTTAGGACTTTTCCCTAGAGATAGGAAAACTTGAGTTTTAACCAAACCCCAGGCACCTGTTAGAGGGTAAACATATGTCTTCTTATCCTGGCCTTTGCCCAACAAACTCCTACTTCTGGCTTCTTGCATATGATTGCATATCATGCATATATGTAAAACCATATGATGGCAGCCTTGTACATGCACAGATTCTTCCCAAAGGAAGGATGCCAAGTCATGATCTCTCATTTCCCTAAACTCAGCCCACTGTGCATTATGTGTCCTCCTACATCCTCCAAATCCTAGGAAGCTGAAATTTTCTAAACCAGATATTTGCTTGTGAGCCACCTACCACGTAGCTTAGGTCCATCCTTTCCCTTAAGGGTATACTTTCTGCTCACTCTATTATATTCCTTTCTTTGTCACTATATATATATATATATATATATATATATATATATATATATATATTTTTAAATTTTAATTTTTTATTTTTGGTGCGGGTCCCAGGTCTCCATCTCAGGGCCAAGGTGCTGTTCCTAAGCTTCTTTTGTTTGAGGCTAGTGCTCTACCACTTGAGCCACAGCTCCACTTCCAGCTTTTTGGGTAGTTAATTGGCGATAAGAGTCTCTCAGACTTTCCTGCCTGGGCTGGCTTGGAACCATGACCCCCACACTTCAGCCTCTTGAGTAGCTAGGATTACAGGCATGTGCCAGTGTCTCCAAACTTGCCACTTTTGTGTGTGTCTTCATTCAGTACTTTGTTGGAGAAACCAAGAATCTCTCCTGTGACCACCCACTAGTAACTTTGCTACCTTAAACTTGGGGTCAGATTTCTGCTTAACTCTGCACTAGATGTGTTAGGCATTTAGGAAATGCATATCTAAAGCTTATAATCCTTCTCCTTGACATCTGACATCATTAACAGCTGTTTCAGACCACTGCATTGGTGCCTAGAAATTTCCAGTCATTGCTGGGGGCCTAAGTACCTCCATTTCTTTTCTTTTCCCTTTCTTTCTTTCTTTCTTTCTTTCTTTCTTTCTTTCTTTCTTTCTTTCTTTCTTTCTTTCTTTCTTTCTTTCTTTCTTTCTTTCTTTCTTTCCTTCTTCCTTCCTTCCTTCCTTCCTTCCTTCCTTCCTTCCTTCCTTCCTTCCTTCCTTCCTTCCTTCCTTCCTTCCTTCCTTTCTTTTCTGCGTCTTCGTCTTCTTCTTCTTCTTCTTCTTTTCCTTTTTTGCCAATCCTGGGGTTTGAACTCAGGGCCTGAGCACTGTCCTTGGCTTCTTTTTGCTCAAGGCTAGCACTCTGCCACTTGAACCACAGCACCACTTCTCACCTTTTCTATATATGTGGTGCTGAGGAATTAAACCCAGGGCTTCATATATGAGGCATGCACTCTTGCCACTAGGCCATATTCCCAGCCCCTCCATTTCTTTTCTTACTTTTCCTTTCCCTCAGTCATATTGGATTATAGGAACAAAAAGTCTAATTAAATAAACATCATGTGACAGGAGTTACAACTAGCCCTAGGCAGCAATAATTTTCTTATCCCAGAAGAGGCTTCTTCTGAAGTTCTTAGATAATGATCAACCAGACCACGGTGTGACCAAGACTACTGGACAGTGCCAGCTCCTTGCCTCCCTTTTATTCCTTGCCTTTGTAACTCTGAAGTTTTACTCAGTGGTCTGAAGGCAATCCTGAAAATGCTGATTTTCCCATTCTATTGCAGTATGCCATTCCTTTCCTAGTACACCACTTAAACAATTTGGTCCATTTGGGCAAGTGGACAAACCTGGGCCATTGGGGACACCCTCCTCCGGCTCCAGTCCGGTCTCTACCCTGATACATAGCTGGTAAGCAGACCACTGGCCTAATACATTGGACTCCAGTGCGGTTGGTACCAGTGCTTTAGGAGGCTGAAGTGGGAGGATCATGAATTTGAGGCCAGCCTGTGATACACCACAAGACCCTGGGTCAAATGATGGGGCAAAATGATACTGTACTGCTACTAGGCTTACTCCTTGTGGTGTCCCTTATTTAGCAACACTCTCTATTTTATTTTGATTTTTCAATTTATGTAGACAGTTAACTATATATTTTTTTTGTATTTGTCATTTTGTGGAGCTATCCTTTATGGAATATCACTTCCCTTATGGAGAACCGGCTGCGGCCAGCTCCAAACTTACTCCATATTGTGTATTATAGTATCTCTCAGGCTATACCTTGCCCTGCATGATCTCTTGTATGAAATAGCAGTTTGCTCCATTTTGACTAAAATTTCTGAAATCAAGTGAGTGTACATCTTATTTTTACAAATAAATAACCACCATCTGTTCAGCACAAATCATGTGTGACAGACTGTTGAATAACTTTTTATAATTGAGCTATGTCAGAAACATAGACACACTTAAATCTTTCCACATTGTCAGAATTTATTGAAAGCTAGGCACTGGGACTCACACCTGCAATCTTAGCTACTTTGGAGGCTGTGATAGGATTATGGTTTGAGCCCAAGCTAGGCATAAAAGTTCACAGGATGTCAACCAGTAGCTGGATGAGGGGGTGCATGTCTGACATCCATCTCCCTGGGAAGTGTAAGTGGTCAGATCACAGTCCAGGTATGCTCCTGGGTAGGAAGCAAAACACTATCTCAAAAATAGCTAGCATAAAAAAGGGCTGGAGATGCGACTCTGTAGAAGAAATCCCATCTACAAAGCATGAGGCCCTGAGTTCAAACTTTAGTACCACCATCAATAGTACTACTACTAATAACTTAGTAATAATGAATTCACAAGCTAGGTCAATTCAGTTGGTGTTAATTTTCTGGATACTGTCGATATCATTTGATACCCACAAGCCATTGACAGATGTTTTTATTCTAATCTTGTGTTAACTCCCATGTCACCCATCACCCTTTACAAGCAGGTTATATAGTAGGTTACTACAGAATGGCCTGGGGGAGTTAATGCAACTGTTGAAAGAGGCCTGGCTTAAGGCAAAGAGCAAAGAACTGCCACTAAAAGTGGTTTCAGAAAATATAAATGTAAGGAACCCAGTGACTGAACTGTTTGGCCCCAGTGATGTCAGATCTCAGAGAGGGTTCTAGGCTGACTGGGACCTGGCAGTTCAAGTCAGTCCCATCAAGCTGGGCTGGAGACATAGTTGGGAGTTCATTGCCTGTTGATGTGTGTCACATGTACTAGATCATCTGTTGACAGGTTTGTGGGCGCCACTGTACCCAGTGTTAGATTGTTCTTATTTTACATGATACATGTGAGGAGGTTGATTTTTCCTTGCTCTGGTGTGTTAAATGAGCTCACAGGCCTGTGTGTGTGTGCACGCGTGTGTGTGTGTGCGTGTGTGTGTGTGCGCGCACGCTTGTGCACCAGTATTGGGTCTTGAACTCAGGGCCATGTGTTCTTGCTTCGCCTTTGCTCAAAGCTGGCACTCTCCACTTGAACCACACCTCTGCTTTTGGCTTTTTTTTTTTTTTTTTTTTTTTTTTTTTTTTTTTTTTTTTTTTGGCCAGTCCTGGGCCTTGGACTCAGGGCCTAAGCACTGTCCCTGGCTTCTTCCCGCTCAAGGCTAGCACTCTGCCACTTGAGCCACAGCGCCGCTTCTGGCCGTTTTCTGTATATGTGGTGCTGGGGAATCGAACCTAGGGCCTCGGGTATACCGAGGCAGGCACTCTTGCCACTAGGCTATATCCCCAGCCCTGCTTTTGGCTTTTTGGTTTATTGGAGATATGAGTTTCATGGATTTGTCTGCCTCAGCTGCCTTTGAACTATAGTCCTCAGAGCTCAGCCCCCCCTTTTTTTTTTTTTTTTTTTTTTGGCCAGTCCTGGGCCTTGGACTCAGGGCCTAAGCACTGTCCCTGGCTTCTTCCCGCTCAAGGCTAGCACTCTGCCACTTTAGCCACAGCGCCGCTTCTGGCCGTTTTCTGTATATGTGGTGCTGGGGAATCGAACCTAGGGCCTCGTGTATCCGAGGCAGGCACTCTTGCCACTAGGCTATATCCCCAGCCCCCAGAGCTCAGCCTCTTGAGTAGCTAGGATTTTAGGCATGAGCCTCCATTGTCTGGTTAAACATTTTATTTTATTTTATTTATTTATTTATTTTGCTAGTCCTGGGCCTTGGACTTAGGGCCTGAGCACTGTCCCTGGCTTCTTTTTTTTTGCTCAAGGCTAGCACTCTGCCACTTGAGCCGCATCGCCACTTCTGGCCATTTTCTGTGTATGTGGTGCTGGGGAATCGAACTGAGGGCTTCATGTATAAGAGGCAAGCGCTCTTGCCACTAGGCCATATCCCCAGCCCCAAAGATTATATATATATATATATATATTGGCCAGTCCTAGGCTGTGAACTCAGGGCCTCAGCACTGTCCCTGGCTTCTTTTTTTTGCTCAAGGCTAGCACTCTGCCACTTGAGCCACAGCGCCCCTTCTGGCCATTTTCTGTATATGTGGTGCTGAGGAATCGAACCCAGGGCCTCATGTATACAAGGCAAGCACTCTTGCCACTAGGCCATATTCCCAGCCCCGTGGTTAAACATTTTAATATGACAATGTATTTCCTTTTGACTTGGTCTGTATCCAGCTGACTAATGCACATTTATAAGTATATGTGTGACTTTGACAAGGAATGAAATCAATAATTTGATTGCCCAACAATGAAGTTAGCATTGTGACTTTGACCTCAGCATTGAAGCCCTGCGCTTTAGCTTGTTGCAAATAAAATTTGTTTGGTCAAAATCAATCTATATTTTTGCAAAGTACAAAAAGAAAACATTGATATTGACTGTGATTAGCAGAATGCGTCTGAAAATTGACAGACTGTTTGGGATGACTAATATCTGAATCCTATTATTACCTTGCATTTCACTCATTAATCATCCACTCATTAATCTATCACAATTTCCTTTCTCAGTCTGTGTGCATGTACATACTGTTTTTTTCTTGTTTTTTTTTTTTTCCACTATTGGGGATTGAACCAAGGGCCTCACTCGTGCTAGGCAAGTGTTCTGGGCCATCCCCCAGTCCTTTTGCTGGCATCAACTCATGGACATTCCTGTTTCTGCTTCTCTGAGTAGCTAGAATTACAGGCATGTACTCTTTCTCTTCCATCCATCCCAAACAACTTTACATTATATAAGTCAATTATCCAATATATATCAAGTAGCATAACAGGTGAGACAGAGATGCTTCTTCTGCCCATCACATGAATGATGTATCCAGATGTCATCGGGGTGGTACCTTGGCCATGGTCACACAGGTGACTATTAGGGGTTGAGATTATGCCTCTTGCTTTCTAATCTCTGCAATGTCTAATCTTCCCATGCCACCTTGAAGTCAGTTTGTCTGATTAGTTTACATTAGTTTTAGCCATTTCAGACTTTAGATTTATTCAGTTAATTAAAGATGTTCCTTCTTGTGTGGAGCCATCAAAAACTTATTATTACTATTTTTAGGTTTGCATTCCTGTTTAGAGAGATGGAGGATATGGATAGAGGCATGGTAGAGAGTAGAAGCGCTCTCTGTCTGCCTGTCTCTCTCTTTCTCTTTCCCTCCCTCCCTCTCTCTCTCTCTCCCATTCCCTCTCTCCCGTTCTGGGGCTTGAACTCAGGGCCTGGGTACTGTCCTTGAATCTGATGATCAAGGCTAGTGCTCTACCACTTGATCCTCAGCTACATGTCCAACTTTGTGATGCTTAGTTGGAGATGAGAGCCTCACAGATTTCCCTACGCAAGCTGGCTTTGAGTGATGATTCTCAGATCTCAGCCTCTGGATTAAATAGATTACACACATGAACCACCACACCTGGCTGAGAGTAAAAGTTTTTATTGCTAATTGTAAACTTAGCTGAAAACTGTGGTTTTCATTAGGTTTTACCCGTGTGATTTCCAGGGTGGCCGGGTGCTGTGGAATGTAGACAGTGGTTATAGGATGTCTTAGTGCGAAGGAAATACAGGTTGGGAACATAGGAGAAAGAAAGTTAGCATTAGAGCCACATGCATAGATATATATGCTTGCTTCAAAGGGAATTTTTGACACCTTCAGGTGGTAATAGACACAGTCCTACAGGTGGATTTTGGGAACATTCATGTTGATGGTTGTGAGGAAAAATGGGGGTGACCAATGAAGGAGGTTGAAAAGAAATGGCAAGGACAGACGGAGCATCATGGCTTTGAGACCCCAGTTATACCCTCTGTCCTTAGGATAGTGACGGGGACATATGCTTGGTGCTCTCAGGCTTTTGTGGATTAATAAAATGAGTGCGTCTAAGAGATTTTCTAGAAGCCTAAGGTCAGATCATCTCCAGTGTTGAAACAAGGCTGAAATGAATGAGAAAAGGATTTTACATATGGTGGTAAGGAAATGGTTAAAGATTTAGCCATGTACAGATTACCCCTGGTCACCTCACTCTTAGATCACACTTAGATCGTGGGAAGCTATAATTGAAAACCATAAAACTTAATTCCTTGGATTATTGTGAGGATTCAGTGATAAGACCTATTGGCTCTATTAACACTTGGCTCAGCCTCAGAAGTTGAATGCTCATTCACCGAGCTCATATTTATGAGCCTTTAGCTTATAAATACTCAGGTATGGTTCTGATGCATGTGAATGAACAAAACAGTTTGTGCTTTACATAGATGGACACAGGTAAATAAAACATCTGAGTAGCAAAGCACCAGTTAAGTGGCTCATGCCTGTTACCCCAGCTACTCAGGAGGCTGATCTCTGTGGATTTTGGTTCAAAGCCAGTCCTGGCAGGAAAGCCCATGAGAGTCTTATATTTAAGCAGCTACCAAAAAAGCTGGAAGCAATGTATGGCTCCAGAAGTAGAGTGCTAGCCTTGAGCAAAAAAAAGTACAGGGACAGTGCCTAGGCCCTGAGTTCAATCCCTGGACTGGCACCAAACAAAAACAACAAGAAAAAACCCCAACAAAAATGAAACAACAAAACCATGTGAGTAACAAATGCTAGGCAGATAGTGGGGTAGTTATGGGACAGCTGCTTTGGGTAGGCTGGACAAGAATAGCTGATACTGACTATGCTGGTTGTTTTCTTACTCTTTCTGAATGTAGATTCTCTTCTTTCCTTGTGCGTCAACTCTTCACCTACCTTACATACCACCCCATCATGTCACTTCACATTCTTGCTCAAAACTCTCCCATGCCTTCCCAAGTGACTTTGCAAATTATCTCTGCTCAAACAGCAGAAAAATGTGACTCCCTGCTTTAAAGGCTGGCTGGCAGCTCCACATGGTGCCACAGAAAGGGCATCCTTGCCGGAGGCAAAGGCATTTACACCTTTCGGGGAGAGTTGTGATTAGAGGAGGCGGCACAGTAGAGGGGGTGGGTAGGGGGCTAACTGGAACTTAATGTATTAGAAGAGCAAAGGCCTTTGAAAAGTGAGTTAACAATATTTATAGCTGCATCAGGTAGGTTAGCTGGCTAGAGCTTGCTGATAATGAGGCCAAGCTTGAATTCCCATAAGGACTAGAGAGCTTTATGCTGTTCACTAACTGGTTCTGACTCTCAGAGTCAACACATAACCTCTCTGAACCTAGGTTCTGTAGTCTGAAACAGGAACATTCGTCCATCTGCCTGACTCAAGTGTTAGGAGAAACTAATGAGAATGGTTAATAAAGTGTCTTATAAAATCATGCCTGTAAAACGTGATTTATTGTTGCTTATTTGCATTATTATTATTTAGCAGTCCTAGGGTTTGAACTCAGGGCCTCATTCCTCCCTAGGCAGGTGCTCTGCCTCTTGAGGCATGGCTCCAGCTATATTTTCATTGTTTATTTTTAAATAGAGTCTTCCTTTCTTCCTGCCTCAGCCTGGACTGCAATTCTAGTTATATTTCCCACTATAGCTAGCATGACAAGTGCATGCCACCGCATCTAGATTTTTTTTTTCCCCTGAGAAGTATTTTTGTGAACTATTTTTTAGGCTGGCCTTGTATTAGCAGTGCTTTCCCTTAGTAATTGGTTTTACCAGCATTATTCACTGTATCCATATTGTTTTAATGGTTATTTCACTCTTTTACCGCGTCTCAGTTGTCTGTTGCTTATGGAGGAGATTGAACCACTCCGTGAATGACACCTGATCATTCAGTAACTTTTCAGTGGACTCAAGATGTTGATCTTGACTCATGAAGATTATTGTTGTAGCATGAATACAACATATATTCTTAAATATTCTGCTTGGGTTTATTTTACCACTTGCTCTGGCTAAATCTTTTTCTTGTTTTAAGAGTGTTATACTCACTTACAGTGTGCTTAATCACTAATGCATAGTGATCTTTGCTACTGTGTAGGAGGACTAGAAATGAGATCATGTAGCACCCATGTGGAGTGATGACAACCTCATGGCACGTATAACTCTGCGCTCATTCTTGCTTACCTTGGCCACTGTTTGCTGCCGTCCGAGTACTGAAGCTTGACTGTGGAGTTGGGCCAGGGTAACCACGGGTCATATGGACTTGTTGGGCAACTGAAATGGGACTAGAATGGGACTAATGTTTTGTCTATACAACACTGGTATATATACATACAAACACACGGTATAGACAAAACACACAGCAGCTTGTGAAGAGCTAGCTTGCAAGAAAAGGATACAAATAATCTCATTAGCAATTTTTTATATTAAGAGTTGGAAGAATAATATCTTAGATATGTCATTAAAATGTCATTAAATTATTTTTTTCTTTTCTTTCTTTCCCCCCCTTTTTTTTTTAAAGGCAGGGGTTTATTTTTAGTATTACAAGGCTAAAGTAGGGAGATGTGGAGGAGGGAAACCTTTCCTGCTCCCAGTGAAGGAAATGGGACTTAGACTACCTGTTTTATTTTTTTTTAACTATTTTTAAAAAATGGCTTTAAGAAAATGTATAATTCTATACGTGGCTTCTCTGTTTAGTACTAGAGTGTGAGCTCAGGATCTTGCACTTGTTTGGCTGGTGCTATACTACTTGTATGACACAGGCAACCCAGCTTTTTGCTGGTTGTTTTGAAGATAGAGGCTCACAGACTTTTCTGCCCAGGCTAGGATTGAGCTGTGAGCCTTTGGATCTCAGCCTCCTGAGTTAGCAGCTTAGGAGTGAGCCTCTGGCGCTCAACTTCATGTTATATTTTTTACAGGATAATGCTGCCTTCTTTGGATAATTCTCTACTTCCACCTCTCAGACCTCACAGGAGGCTGGAGGCCCAGCAGGCAGGAACAGTATGTGTCCTTATTTGGAGAAAGCTGAATTTCACTCAGCAGCCCCCTCTGCTGTCAAAAATTATTGGCTCAGGCTAGTGGAACTGGGTTGGGGAGAAAGACAGTACCAAAGATGTCAAGTAAGATTGTGGAGCCAGAGAAGCTGCGCAGGTTATTTGCCCAGCTGCCTCTTGGTCTGGAGAAAGGAATTTGTACAAATCCTTTCAATTCCTCGGATCTCAGTTTACTCATCTGAACCAGGGGGATAATGCCATGCGCTGTCCTTTGTGATAGTTTAATAGAATAAAGAGGGAGTTGATATCAATATTTTGGTCTAAAGATATCACTAGCCTAGCTAGCTGATGTAGAGAACTTTAGAACACTGTAAAGGTGAAGTATGGATTCATCTTTCCTTGTACTTCTCTCAGAGCCAAGGGCTTAGCTTCACACCAGAAGGAACAATTTCTACCAAACTCAACCCAATGGGTGGAAAGCATAGAAGAAACGTTGATGCCTTCAAATGCTTTCCAACACAAATTGACTTCATAGAGTTGTTGCTGCAATGAAGAAATTCTTTGAGAGCAAAATGTAAGAAAGCTTTGTTTTTTAGAAAAGCCCTTTCTCAAACCCTTATCTAAGGGCTCCTTGTTCTTTTGCTCTTTCCACTCCCTCCCCACATACTCTGTTTATATGACAAAGTCAATATTGTACTCCACTTACTGACATTGACTGTGAGAGGGAAGATGCTTGAGCTGTAAATTGTGGTTCCAAAGGCAACTTGGCAGAATAGAAACCCAGGCCTCAAACTGATGCCACGAATTCAGGCTCCGCTTTTGCCAACATCATCTCAGACCTCAGCATCACCCGGAGGCCAAATTAACCTCAGTCAGCCTTTGTTTTAGTTGTACAGTCATGCATGACCAAGCAAATGGTGGACAGGTAGCTGTAATCAAACAGTCCAGAAATTTTAAGCACGTTTCCTTCATTCCTGGGGCAGTCACTGAAGCCTTGGCAATAGGTAGTTTAAATTCCCAACAATGAGTTTTCAGACTGCTTCACTGGCTTTGTTCTGCAAACAGTGGGAAAAACTCTGACCCTTTGATAAGTAGACTGAATCAATTTTTATCATTTTACTTTTTGCACAAAAATTCTAGGCAAACTTCATTATCTATAGCCTCGTGAGAAGCCTTGATGGATCTAATGCCGACCTTGTGAACAACTTGCATTTGTGACCATACTAAGACCAGTCTGCATTGCAGTGCTTCTGAGACATGATATTATATAGTTTCATTATTATAAATACTTTCAAAAGCACAGGAAAAAGCATGTAATTAGCAGCCTGTCTTTCTATGTTTGATCTGGAGGAGGGACAACTAGATGGCTGTCACAGTTGAAAGCAGCCACACAAACCCCTGTATCCTCGCCAGTCTGCATTTGCTGAAATCCTAAATTGATATCTTTTCTTTTGCAATGTGTAGCTGGAACAGTGCCAGAAGCCAAATGGCACTTTGTAATTAAGTAGAATGTATCTTTAAGAAATTTCCAGAAAAGACATGTGACTTATCTGACAGAGACTCAGAGCATTCTGGGCTTCTTCTTTTGTAATCCATGGAAAATGACTTCTTTGATGTCTTTCTAACCCACAGTAGCATATAAGCTCCACAGCAGCAGAGATTATTGTTGTCTGGGCCGCTGAAACCCCAGCACACAAAAGAGGCACTTCATAAGTATCTATTGGCTGGTGAGATACATGACACAGACAGATGGGTAAAATTTCATTGTGATTCATATATATATGCAGTTCTATCTTTGTCAGCTCAGTCTAACTCCGTTTTGAGTTAGGACTCTATAGTTTTATTTGGGAAATTGCATTGTATCCTGCTTCAGTTGCTACATGTGATAGACTACCTCAGAACTTATGGCATAAGACTCAGTGCTGATGTGGCTCACAAATTCACAATCTGAACTGGGCTCAGTAGAACAATCCCATGGCTGCTTTCCTTGGTGTTTTCTAGGGCAGCTTGGAGGCTGGAGGGTGGAGTATGGGGACATATGAGAACTGCTCCTAGCCTAACCTAGGAGTTGGGAACCACTGGGGCCCATCAACAAGGTTTCCTCAGACATCTCTAGTTTTATGTTACAGATCTCTCGAGCATGGTAACTTCAAGGTAATGGAACTTCTTATGTGACAGCGTGGGGATTGCTAAAGTGCTGTTTCCTTTATTGACCTGTATTGAAATATCCTCCAAAGGCAGATAAAAGTACAGGTTAAGAATATATAGTGTAACATGTTTTTGTCCTGCTTGGCCAGAGGCTGGAGAACTTTGAGGATCTTTGTTGGAAAGACTTATATGCCATTGTGGCTCAAAGAACAGCCATGGATGGTCTGTGACTAGTAAGCGAGACTATATTCCTGTGAAACTGAAGGTACACACATTGGCTGTGGGCAGGATTGAGCCCTTGGGTTTTTGTTGATAACTGCTGCTCAGAAATTAGCAGGCATCCTATCCATGTGGTCCTGAGGGAGGAAAAATGCTGTATATTGGCAGTAGTGACTTTCTAGAACATCAGAGGAAAGAAAAACAGTCCTGTGTAATATATGCAACAGGAAAAGTATACATTAGGATATAATATATGCAATGCATTGTAGGCAATGGAAAAATTATCAGAGAAATGGGAAGAGCCAAGAGGTAAAAGGAGTTCAGGAAATTCCATCCTGAAACATGTCATGCTGGACTTTAGATTTGAGGGCATTTGGGGGACTGAGGACATTTGGAGAAGGCAAGTGCAGGCAGGGGCTTTATCCTTGATCTTTGGCAATCTGAAGTCATCACTCCAAGAAGATCCAATTTTCATCTCCTCTTTGTGAATCTCACTAACCAAGGAAATTTGGCTCTTACCACGAGGGAAGACACTGGAGATCAATGCCATTCCAGACATTGTCACAGGCTGGTGCCATCTTCTTTTTTCTGTTTCTATTTCCCAGAAATCATTCATCTTCTCTATTTTAGTCGGCTTTCCATTAGTGAGACAAAGTCCCTGAGATAGACTACTTTAAAAGGAGGAAGGACATATTTTGGCTCAGTGTTTTGATGGTTTCCATCTGTGGGTGGTTGGGCCTTGTTGCTGTGGGCCTGTGGAGAGAAAACCATGGAGAAGCCCTCTGTGAAGCAAAGCTATTCACTGCACAATAGGGAGGTAACAAGAGGGAGGAAGACAGCGGCTCGTGGTGTTCTCTTTCCTTCAGGGACACCATGTGTACCCCCTCCTCCAATGACCTAACTTTGCTCTCTCTGTCTCTCTCTCTCTCTCTGTCTGTCTGTCTGTCTCTCTCTGTTTCTCTCTCTGTTTCTCTCTCTCTCTCTGGTCAATCATGGGACTGGGTGCTGTCCTTGAGCTTTTTCTGCTCAAGGCTAGCACTCTACCACTTTGAGCCACAGCACCAGTTTTGGTTTTCTTATGGTTAATTGGAGATAAGAGTCTCATGGACTTTCCTTTCCAGGCTGGCTTTGAACCATGATCCTCAGATCTCAGCCTCCTGAGTAACTAGGAGTATAGGCGTAAGTCAGAAGTGCCTGGCCAGCCCTACCTTTTAAAGGTCCTTTCCTTCCTGATAACACTAGAGGTTGGCCACTAGGATTTTAGCCTCCAGGGGAGCATTCAACATGGAAACCACAATACTCCCCCAAATTACCTATATGTTTCCTTCCTTCTCTATGATAGGGTATATAAGTACCCAGCTTTCGCTGATTTTTTTATCTTTCATGTGACCTGTAATAAATGGGCATACTTTTCCTCCTGTTAACTTTTCTATCATCTGTTTAATTCAGTTAACCCCTAAAACACCTATTAATTAATAGATGTTAATATGTAATAGATATTAAATGTTGTAGCCATACAGACAAAACCTGGTATAATGGTGAGAGGGAACTACGAAAGTCTATAGCTTGGGATCCTTGGAAAGCATTTTAGAGGCTGCCTATTTCAGCCAAACACAATGGTGCTGTGCTTGAGCAGCTTCATGAGAGCTTGTGGATTATGCAGATTTCTTGGTTGATATTCTGCTGTGAATCATACTTGATGAACCCTAGACCTTGCCAACGCTTTGACCTTATTGACAGGCTGAAATCCAAATAGCTATTAATTGTGGTGAGCATACACTTGCCCTTCAGCCTGAGCAGAGATAGGCTTCTCTTCAACCTCCCAGGAGGACTGGATGCACAGTGAGCACGAGAGGTTCAGCCATCTGGGTTGTTGGATACATGGGCCACTGATAAGTACAGTGAAGTCTTTGCCTCTTTGTGGTTTTGCCTGTCATGCTTTCCAGTGTGCAGGAAAACAAGCCTATGCATAGGTAACTACAGTGCTTTCATAACCATTGAGCATCTCAGTAAGACATCAAGTTCCTGGCCTGCCCTGGCTCTTACCACATGGTGAAACTCTTCAAAATGTGCCTGCCCTACCATTTTCCTGACTTCTTTTCTTCCCTTCTTTCTTTTTATCCAGCAAAATGCTTGTGTAGGAGTTGCCTTGCTCAGTCAGATGATTCATCCTTCTTCACCTGCTTCCCAATGTTCTTGGAAAATCACGTATTCCCAAACCACCTGAACTTAATAAGCACATTGGGTCCCTGTGGGCGCCTTACTTAAATTATACACTATGGAAACTATGGGATATGACTCAATCTCTGGGTTTGGGACGGAAAGGGAGGCAATAAGGGATTCTTTTTGCATGCTGGATTTGCACACTTCAGTTGCAAAAATGGAGGTAGAACTGAATTCTCCACCATCTAATCCTTTGTCGGGCCTCTGAGGACCCTTCTCCTCACTTCTCTGGAGGAGGTGCCCCAAATGTTGGGGTCTCTGGGGACCCTCTACCCCCTACCTCCCAGGGGAATACCTGATGTTGGATCACGCTAAGTGAAGGAAAAAGTTGTGGAGGCCTTCCCCTCCCCGGCCCCCTCACGTGTCAGGAGTGGCGGAGAGAGAGACATCAGGAGACGGTTGATGGTCCATGTGCCTCTGCCTCCAGAAGGCAGGGAGGGGAATTTATTATGATAATAAAAGCGGAAGGGGAAGGACTTGAGGTGGCTGACCGATTGGCTGATTGGGCTGCCCATCATGTGATGTCATGAAACTTCCCCTGTGGGCGGGGATTACAATCCCCCAAGGGCCAGACCTCCGCCATTAGACACATGGCCGAACCTTCTTTTCCGGAAGGTGGGAGGGGCTAGCTTTTTACACTGTCCCAGGGCTGGGGGAAGGGCAGCGTCTGGGGAGCTCTTGTTGCCCTTCCCCCATTAAGGCCAAAACTGAGTTCCTAACAATCCTTTTGCTGTATAGTTAGGTAGAGGA
This sequence comes from Perognathus longimembris pacificus, assembly GCF_023159225.1. Lineage (NCBI taxonomy): Eukaryota > Metazoa > Chordata > Mammalia > Rodentia > Heteromyidae > Perognathus > Perognathus longimembris. The sequence goes on from NC_063185.1 coordinate 18,496,674, forward strand.
AAGATCAGCCTTGGTCAGCTGTTCATGGCTCATGCCTGTACTCCTAGCTACTCAGGAGGCTGAGATCTGAGGATCAAGGTTCAAAGTTATCCTAGGCAGAAACATTACAGAAACTCTTATGTCTAATTAACCTCCAAAGAACTAGAAGTGGAGCTGTGGCTCAAGTGGTTGAGCCTTGAGCTCCAGCCTTGAGCAAAAAAAAAAAAAGTAGCTAAGGGAAAAGTATCTAGGCCCTGAATTCAACTTCCAGGACTGGCACAAAAAAGCAAAACAAAGAAAAAAATAAGTTAGCCTGTAATGATTATAGAGGACAGCAAATGTAGAAAGAATTGTTGAGGGACTATGGGAAAGTGATCTTTGGATTCTCGATCACTCTTGGGAATAGCTTTCCATGTCTTACATTGGTTTTTCCCTGAGACTTGGCTTCAGTTCTGTGAGATTTTCTTGTAGGGTTGGGGGTAACTTACTCTTCATCCTTCTGAATTTAAATTGATTTCCAGAGGTTTGTTATTTGATTTCTAGAACAATGCCTTTCAGCAGGCATTGTAGCTACTCTCTTACCCTGGTAAGAGACTGGAAGACCTTCCGAAGGCTGTTTATAGAATAGATGTCTGGACAGAGGGAAGGTGGACACTGAAATGGGGCTTCTGCCTTACCTGATCTCTAGCTGAACTGTGACAGAACAGGGGATATTTGAGCTGGGCTTTGAGGGAGGCTACAAGTTTTCTGGGAACAAGAGTTTAAGTACAGTATGGCTAGGCTGTAGTATAAAAATGGAGAGCAGTGATCAGAACTAGGGTTGTACGTTGATGCTAGAAGAGCCAAGGATTTCACATTCCATGCTAAAAATAATGATACATTTTCAAAAGAGAAATGAAGGTAAGCTCACAACCTAATTTGAGAACAATTGGTCGGGAATATCTCCTCATTGTGGATTTGTCTGCCATGTACCATTATAGAACAGGTAAATGCATTTGGAATCCAAATGATTTTCATATAGACCTTCTGCATGTATCTTCCATAAACCTTAGATTATACTGTAGAGGAAGCTATTTAAAACCACCAATAATCTTTCATTCTGGTTTTGATATTTCTGTGGCATCAGAAAGGCATTAAAAAAGACCTCCACCATCACATTGGGATGTGGCATATATTAGTTAGGAACAAAAGCAATTTGTGTTTAATTTCATGGTGGTGGAGATTCATTACATACTGTTTGTTCTTTAGCTATACCCAGTACAGTGAAGGTGTGTGTGTGTGTGTGTGTGTGTGTGTGTGTGTGTGTGTGTGTATGTGTGTGTGATAATTGTTCCTGGGTAACAGCAAACAGTGAAGGTGTATGTGTGTGTGTATGTGTGTGTGTGTGATAATTGTTCCTGGGTAACAGCAAACCTTCCTTTTTTACTTTACTACTGTCTGTTTTTAAAAAAATTCTCCTATTTTTAATCTTAAAACCTTTTCCTGTTCATTGTACATCCCTTGGAAAACTACCCAGGAGTAAAGGAGGAAAGTCAAATGTGAAGTGTTAAAAGTTGGTTAGTTTTGAAAGAACTTAATGCAGTGTTCGTGCAGGAAGGATTTGAAACTCAAGGCTTTAAGCATGAACTTTGATCATCAGTAGCTGACTTATTTGGAACTGCTAACTGCTAAAGGCCAAAATACCAAGAGTTTAGTTTAAAGCTCTTCATTGATTTTATTTTCAATTCTAGAATCAGTCAACAGTTTATTCCATAGAGTAGAATAAGGAAGGGTGTTCTAATGAGTCAAACAGAAGACATTGATTTTATAGACAGAAACAATCTAGAGGAAACCCACACAAAAACAAAAGGTAGATTACTCATTCCAAACTGACTTTCATTGCGGAGGTAAGGACTGGGTAAAAAGAGCAGGAAAACCCTGACTGCTCCACACCAGCTTACTTCAGGTTACTTTATTAGTATTTTTTTGGCAGAGGGATTGAGAGTAATGGGAACTTCACTATAATGCCAATTTTAACTGGTTGGTTTGAGGAATAGGCTCTTATTTCTGAAACTCTGTTTATTCAGGTTTGAAGCTTAGTTTTAGCTTGATAAAGTAGAGCTTTGGTGTGAGTGGAGTCCATTGTCATTTTCAGCTTGCTATGCTGGGGCCTAGTGCCTGATCCTGGGTGTGATGTCCTGTAATTTCATTTAACATTACTTACTTAGAATACTAGCCCGTTGTGGGAAAGGATAATGGTATCAGAAAGGCCAGCCCAGGTTCTGGGCTCTGAAAGGTTCAGGGCCCTGATATCCCCCGCCGCCACCCCAAATTTTTTTTTTTAATTATCTCTAAATAGGTATAGAAAGGAGTTTCAGTCAAACACGTCGGTTTCTGTGTACAATGCATCTTGATCAGTGTCACCCTTCCCATCCTTCTCCTGCCCCATTGGTCTCAATCCCATGGATCCCCTGAAGTTTGCCAGTTCCACTTTCACATGTATATACTAAGTAGTATTCCTGAAGTTTTTTGGTCAAATTCTGTAAGCAACCTCTGGTTTTTGGGGGGTGGGGGGGTGAGAAAGGGTCTTGTCATGGTTCTCATTGTCTTTTTTGAGAGGTAGGAAGCATAGCTTTTGGGTTCTTGGATGTTAGTTCTTGGCTTTGATTTGCCCCTAATTTGATTTGCGTTAACAACAAAAGCAAATAGTAAAACAATGCAGATAATTTACTCTGCTATTCCTGTATCCCAGCCATATTATTATATGTTGTTTTTGTAAAACCTTATGAAATGCGTAAATCATTATTTATTTATAGATAATCATAAGAAAACAAAGTCTCTCTCTCTCTCTCTCTCTCTCTCTCTCTCTCTCTCTCTCTCTCACACACACACACACACACACATACACAGAGGGAGAGAGAGAATATACCCAAGGTTAGGTTGAGAGGCTAACTCTGAAGCCTTTTGTTTTCTTCTGATGCTGGGGATCGAACCCAGGGCCTTGTGCATGCTAAGCATATACTTTACCACCAAGCTACATCCCCAGCCCTGTTCTTAAGCATTGCTATATTTTTCTCTCAACACTCAATTGCATGATCTCCCTGGGCTTCTTTCTTCTTGTCTAAAGGAAACTCGTGATTGTTCTGATATCCTCCTTCTATTTGAGAGGATGAGAATGTGAAAAGGAAAATGTTTTGAAAGCGATAAAGTAGTTGAAAAATATAAGCAATAATTAAAACGGGTGTGCAGAAAGAAAGGGAAGAAGAGAAGGCTCCCTGGAGTGAAGTTGCACATTGACCTTTTGCTGTAAACAAGGCAAAAGGGCTGCTGTGCTTACACTGACAGCCCAAGTTGGGAAGCTGGGTTCTTTTTCCACAGCTGTCAGAATGCCAGGGGCAGGGGACACAGATGCCAGGCCTGAGCATCCAGGCGTGAGTGGCAAGGCTTTCTGCACCAGTCTCTGGATACAATTCCTCAGAGCCTGACCTTTTGAATGTAAAACACTTGTCAGCTTGCCAAGTGTCCACCAGCCAGGGGATGATGAATCGGGTGGAAGAAAAGTGAAAGAAAGATGAAAAGAAATGCATGCTGTTCTCCATCTCCCGAGTCTAGACTTGTCCATATGACTTACTCTGGTCAAAGAAATATTGTTTTACAAAGCAATAAAAGCAGCCAGGGGCTGGTGGTTTACACCTGTAATCTTAGCTAGTCAGGAGACTGAGCCCTGCGGATCATAGTTTAGAGCTAGCCCGGGCAAGAACGTCTGGGAGACTCTTTAATTTACTACCAAAAAGCCAGAACTTGGAGCTCAAGTGGTAGAAGGCCAAACCTTGAGCAGAAAAAAATCTAAGGGACAGTGCCTAGGTCCTGAGTTCAAGCCTTCATCTGTCACTTTTATGATTTGGGGGGCCCTAAGAGCTACTACGTTCATTCAGCAGAATCTAAGCAGTTAACAGAATATGTTTTCAAATTCATCTTCCTCCTCCTTCCTGTCTTTGCTCCAAGGTCTAGACCTGTCATGTTTGAAAGCTAACTCTGAAGGAATTATGGGTTCTTTAACAGAGCCTCATGTTTGTTTAATAAGTACTCTACTACTTGAACCAAATCACACCAGACTAAAACAGAATCAAACACTAACTAAATTAAAAAAAAAAGGAATAAAGAAAAATGTAAAAGTGAGAAAAAGAACAGTGAAGTGAAACATAACAAAAAAGGGAAAATAAAAGTAAAAAGACACAGGAGAAGGGAAAGATAAGAAAAAACAAACATAAAATTAAAAATGGTGAAAAAAGAGGGTAGAAATGTGGCTTTAGTACTCGAGTACATGTCCAAGGTGTACTGAGGCCCATCCCCAGTGTCACCAAAATGAACAAAACCAAAGAAAAAAGAAAAGGAAATGTAAGAGGTAGAAAAATAACAAAAAAGGTAAGGGGAAAAATAGCCTGAGTGCCAAGGAGAAAACAAGCTAACTGTGGGTATCATTTCTTAGGTTATTGAAAACTAGCCTTATGGGCTAGAAGGACTGAAAACCTAGGCCACACCAGGAACTTCTCAGAGACTGGGAATCCCACAAAAAAATCACCACATGAGATCGCAGTCTGAAGGGGCCAGGGGTAACCACAGTGGTTTCCCTGGTTTTTATTCTAAGTTTTTTTTTTCTAGGAATCTTAAATAGCAACTGCTTTTTTATTCGTATGTAGGTCATAATTATTGACATTATTCTTACTGGAAATTAAACCACCATGACACTTTGGTGGCTTTTCATTTCTAATTTGAAAAGCTGTAATACTTTTTGCCTCATTGAGTTTTTATTTTATATTTTTTGTGCTTGTATTGGAGCTTGAACTCAGGGCCTGAGTACTGTACCTTGGCATTTTTGCTCAAGGCTAGCATTATATTATTTGAATCACAGCTCTGTTTTCAGCCTTGTGGTGATTAATTGAGATAAGAGTCTCACGAACTTTCCTTCCTGGGCTGGCTTTGAGCTGCGGTTCTTAGATCTCAGACTTCCTCAGTAGCTAGGATGACAAGACATGAGCCACCAGTGCCTGCCTTCATCTGTCACTTTTATGATTTGGGGGCCCTAAGAGCTACGTTCATTCAGCAGAATCTAAGCAGTTAACAGAATATGTTTCCAAAGTCATCTTCCTCCTCCTTCCTGTCTTTTCTCCAAGGTCTAGACCTGTCATGTTTGAAAGCTAACTCTGAAGGGATTATGGGTTCTTTAAAGCCTAGGTTTAGTTTCTGGCTGCTGTAAACCCTGGTGTTTTCAGAGACTGTTGGTGAGAGCTGTTGATTAGGAGTTGAAAAGTCTTCCCTGCTTTGTGCTCTGCCCTGACCTCTGGTGGAACTGGCCTGCTAAGACATAGACCCAGTTATAGCATCCTGAAGCCTTTTGTTTTTTCTCCCTGTGTTCTACTATATATTGAATGAGCATTATGTGCTATGAAGACTGTGGAGGATGGAGTTGATTGAAATCCTTCTGTTTCTCAGGTCTACCTCAGGTTCCCAGGATCTGTGGGGATGCAGAATCCCAGAGACCACCTTGGTGTAAATGGATGGCTTCTAACCATTAAGTTGGTTCAAGAACCATTCCCCACCCCCCCACTTTTTTTTTTTAATCTTTAAGTAGTTGTACAAAGGCATTGCCATTTAACAAAGCAGTTTGAATGAATCTTGATTAATGTCACCCCTTTCAACATTCTTACCCATCCCTTCCCATCCACCTTTTCACTCTTCTTAATTTTCTAGGATATACATTGAATTATTGACTGAACTCTCCCCCTTTTCTCTTCATATCTACTTCTTTCCCTTGACCTCACTCCACGTCTTTCAAGTGCCAACTTCCTGGTGTTTATTTTGGTGAACTTTGCCTTTCTAAGGAATTACAATATTTGAGTTTTCCCTTGGATCTGCAATCTTTCAGTTAATACATTCATATATACTTTCATACCACCCACTGTATTTATTTATAAGTTTATAAGCTAAATCTAGTTTCTACATATAAGAGAAAAACATGCATCCTTTGTCTCTCTGGGCCTGACTACATGTAACATAATTTTTTTTTTTTGCCAGTCCTGGGCCTTGGACTCAGGGCCTGAGCACTGTCCCTGGCTTCTTTTTGCTCAAGGCTAGCACTCTGCCACTTGAGCCACAGCGCCACTTGTGGCCATTTTCTATATATGTGGTGCTGGGGAATTGAACCCAGGGCTTCATGTATACGAGGCAAGTGCTCTTGCCACTAGGCCATATACCCAGCCCCATGTAACATAATTTTTTCCAGGTCTTTCCATTTTTTTTTTTTTACAAATAGTACAGTATCATTCTTTCTAATGGATGAATAAAATCCCTGTGTGTGTGTGTGTGTGTGTGTGTGTGTGTGTGTGTGTGTGTATACACATATACATACCCCACATTTTCTTGATCCATTCATCCACTGAGGGACATCTGGGCTGATTCCATTCTTCAGAGTGGACAGAAGCAACCCAGCTGGTCCTAAGCATCACGTGGGGTCATAGGGCTAGCTTGACCAATGTGAGAACTCCATCCTTTTGACTTCAGGGATGGTTCAAAACTAGCCTGTGACCCATAAACGTCAAATCACATCTTCTCTAAGCATTGGTTTATGGATATTGGAAGGCTGAACATCACTCTCTCTCCCTCCCTCCCTTGTCCTCCCCCCCTCTGGAATCTAGAACTATAAGTTCCTTGTATACTTAGACTGCCAGCCTCTGTCTCAGACATGTGGAGAAAGGCTGCTTAAGAATAAAATCAACCCTGAGGAGAAAACCGAGGTCTGGAGATGCAGAGAAAGCCGGCATGTGCAATTCCTGTGCCTAGAGAACGCCAATATGATACTCTTTTTTCCTCTTTTTTTTTTTTTATTGTAGAAAGTTTGTATTAGAACCTGAAATTTCAGTCAGTGTTGACCAAATGCAATAATGAATGAAGTATTTCATTTTTTTAAAGAGTTTTAAAATTTTTATTGTAAAGGTGATGTACAGAGGGGTCACAGTTCCATAAGTCATGTAATGAGTACATTTCCTTCTGAACAGTATCACCCCTCCCTCATTCTCTCCTGGTTTTCCCCCTCCTGACTTCCTTCCCCCCAGTTGTATAGTTCATTTCCAGCATAGTGTCTAGTGGGTTTTACTACTGAATTGGTTGACCCTTTGTCCAACCATTTTTGTGTTTCCCTTTCCACTCCCCAAATCAGATAAGGTTATATACAAGACAAAGGATTCAGAAATCTTTATCCTCTTAAGGCAACTACATTGGGTTTCTGTTGCCTACACCTACCCATCTTATGAATATGCCAAGCAGTGCTCAAGGTGATGTACAGAGGGGTTACAGTTACATATGTAAGGTAGTGAGTACATTTTGTCAAACATTGTTACCCCCTTCCTTGTTTTTCTCCCACTTTCCCTTTCCCCAACTCCCACAAGTTATAAAGTTCATTTCCAACATACTGTCTTGTGCATATTGCTGTTGCATTAGTTTGCCCTTTGTCCTTTGTCTCACCATTTTGTTGTTCCCCTTTCCTTCTCTAGTTTAAATAAAGGTATATACAATACACAGGGTACCAAAATAAAATACATTGACAACGGGATGAACCATAGGAAATAAAAGAAAGAAAAAAATAACTTCACATAGTACATTAAAAACAACAAAAGAAAAATCTCTTGTCTCCATATTTTGGGAGTTCATTTCTCTTAAAATCATCTTATATGGTCATATATACATAGCTACTGAGCTACTGTGACCCTCTTCTAGGACTATTCTAGACATATACTAATTATTACAAATGAGGGAAACCATGGGGTTTTTTCTTTGGGTCTGGCTACTTAATATGCTTTCCAAGTTTTTCCATTTCCTTTTGAATGGGGTGATGTCATTCTTTCTGATGGAAGCATAGAATTCCATTGTGTATATAATGTGGTATATATACTCAATCCATTATTATTATCAGTAGTAGTCAGAAGTTAAGTTTAAATAAGGTATACTCTAGCATCTTCCTTTCTGAGCACCCCTCACATTAGTATGTAATTATATCATGGTTAGTGTGACTTTTGAAAACGTCAGTCTCTGTAGTCCATGAAGACAGGAATGTCTATTTGTTCCACTAATCACTCTAGTTCACTGCTTCATAGAAGTCTTGAGGAAATGTTTGTGGAATGAGTGAACAGTTGCATAGCAACAGTTCTTGATATGAGGATGTGATTTCCATTGTTTAATGTGGTTGCAGGTTATCTAAAATAATGGGTTTATTCTTTGAGTCATACTGAAGAGATAAGAGCAAAGTGGGATGATACCTTGTTTTAGCCATCAGAATCAACTTGCTCTAGAAAGTAAAATGTATCTGGATGCATGAAGGTGGGAGGGAGGAGGGAGAGGGAAGATGCAAGGGCAAGATCTTTCCCTATTCTTGAAATTAAGTGGTGACTATAGAGGTGTTCATTGTACTAGTCACTATGACTGATTAACTTTGAAATCATTTCAGACTTATAGGAAAATTACAAGTATAGTAGAGAGAATATGCAAGTACCCTTTGTCCACATTCATTAATTTTTAACATCTTGCCACATTTGCTCTTCCATTCTGTCATTTGCTTGGTATGTATATGTACACAGACAGCAAATGAGTATTCTTTAAAAAAAATTTGACAGTAGGTTGCATGGCCTCTTTTTCTTCATACTTAAGAGCCCAATTCCTGAGAAGAATATTCTACATAGTCTAGTGCAGCTACTAAAATTAGGAGAACTAATTGATAACAATACATGTATTTGCAGTCTATGTAGTCTAGCTTTTCCAGTTAGGTCCTTTATAACATGTTCAAGATGTGGTCCAAGATCACATGTAGCTTTTATTTCTCAGCTCTCTTTCCTCTCCTTTTAATTTGGAGCTGTTCTTTAGGCTTCTTTTCCCCCTTGCCTTTGAAGTCATTGATATTTTAGAAGAGTAAAGGTGATTTGTTTTATAGAAGGCCTCTTGATTTGGGTTTATTTGATGTTTTCTCTTGATTTTGTTTAGGTTATGTATCCCTGGACAGAATACTGCTTGGGTGCTGTTGCATGAGGCTGAGTGTATCACACCCAGAGGTACACAATGCTGAGCTTCATCACTGGGTGAAAGTACTGTCTAGTTCTTTGCTTTATGACCTGCTCTGAAACATGTAATCACATAGGCTAATTTTATTTATGAAGCAGGAAAAGGGGATTGACAGCATTATTCTTCTCGGTGGCATCATCACACCATCGTGAAAGGTTTGTTCCAGACTGGGTGCTAAACAGTCCACCCATGGTAGTGATCATAGTCTTCCTAAGAGGAATCAGAATGCAACTTGCCAAGGGCTGAGTGGAGCATCAAACCTGGCTGGCTGACTGATTATTTTTTATTACAGTTCTCTAACTTTGTATGTTTTAGTTATTTCTCAATCTTACCCTTTTATGAGCAATGCTGCCATGAATATCGCAGAACACACATTTTTATGACTCCTCAAAATCTCATCACAGAGCTCCTGGACTTCAAGACTTCCTGAAATAGCACTGAAAAAGCTATTCCTTTTTTTCCCCTTCCCATTCCTGTTGTAGGGCTTAAACTATATCACAACATTGTGCCTTAGCTTTTTCATGGAAGGCTAGTGCTCTACCACTTGAGCCACACCCCCATTTCCTGCTTTTGCCAGGACAGTTGGCTTCAAACCATGATTCTCAAATCTCAGCCTCTTGAGTTGCTGGGATCACAGGCCGGAGCCACTCGTACCTGACTATAAGATGTATTTCTTTTTATAGGTGAGAAACAAATACTTGAAAAACACTGCTCTGAGCGAGTCACATTTGATGGTTTCCAAGTTTGAATTTTTATATACCTCAGCCACTCTTAAGTATCTAAGACTTCCTCTTTTCTGCTGAGTTCACAGTTTGTAAATTCCTCCAAGTGCAACTATTTTTTTCTTTTGGGTTTTCACAAAACCATAGCTCATGGACCCTATAGCTTTCCCCACAAAGTTGTTAAATACTGTTTCTGAAGGTCTATTCACCACCCACGGGTACATGATTTCCTTTAGTCATTGAATGACAAAAGAAAAGTGAACACTTAATAAATGCTTTGGTAGGTGATAGCCCACATTGTTGTTGCTTGGCGTAAATAGCTCATGGACATTTAGTGGCACTACATCAGACAGGCAGCCTCAGGAGGAGACGCAGAAGACATCCTTGCTGCTCCTGCACATTCTGTGTCCTGTGCCCTGCTGTAGCCCAAGTCCCCACACTGCTTCTGAGGAGGGCCCTGTGGTTTGCACATGGTGATTCCATATGGCCAGTGTTGGGTTTTCTTCATGTCAATCTCGCCATAGCGGTTCTCTGGGGAGCCTTTCAGAAGTCACTTTGAAAATCTGTTCCTTGAAAACACAGATTTTTCTTCATAATGAGAACATATTAAAATTAAAATTGCCGAGTTGTTGGTAGGAATGCCCAAATGTGGCTGTAAATAAATTAGATTTTTAAAAATTACAACCCAAATTTGCAAAATAGAATTAGAGCTTTGAGTTTTTATGTATTTATATGTATATATTTTTATGTATTTATGTACGTATATAAAATTGTCTAAAAAGGCAGAATGTTCTTGAGACTTTTCTACTTAGGGTTCCAACTGAGATCCTTAAATCTCAGCCACCTGAGTAGGATTACAGGCATGCGCCACCAGCACCTAACTTTATCTTTTTCTTTCTTGTGAAATACTAGAACCAGTATGTATGCATGTAATTATGTATGTATATATGTATCTTATTTGTGTTACTTTTGGAGTGTTATTATAAAACTATATCCTGTACCAATGCTTTAAAAGTATTTCCCCTATCATTTCTTCTAATAGTTTGATAGTTTCAGGTCTTGCCTATAGGTCTGTTCCAGTTTGAGTTGTTATTTTTATGTAGTTAGAGATAAAGGTTTACTCATTTTTACACATGCACACAGTCAGTTTCCCAGCACAATTTATTGAAGAAACAGTCCTTTTTTCTATGTGTCAGGTGGCACCTTTGTCAGAGATCAGTTGGCTGTAGATGTATGGATGTACGCCCGTCCATTCATCTGTGTGTTGGCTTTGGTGCCTGTGTCACATACTTTGATTACTGTAGCTTTGAGGTAGGTTTGAAGGTCAGGCATTGTGTTGTCTCCAGCTTGGCTCTCTTTGTTTCAGTTGCTTTGGCTAATGGGGGTGATTTGTAATACCATATGAATTTGAGACTTATTTTCTATTTCTGTGAAAAAAACAAATGGTATTTTGATGGGGAATGCGTGGAATCTATATATTGCTTTGAGCAGTAGTAACATTTTGGCAAGATGAGTTTTCCCAGTCTGAACAATGGGTTGTCTTTATAGTTTTCTTCTATCCTCTTCAGTTTCATCAGTTTTACAATTTTCATTGTATATAGATCATTCATTTCCTTGGTTAAGTTTACTGCTAGTTACTTTTTTTTAGTCTACTTTTTAAAAAATTGTTTTTGAGGCATCGTTTCACCAACGACTTGGATTGGCTACCAGCTCTAAGTCTCCAGTGAGACCCCTTTCAGTGTACCTCACTGATTGCGAGTTTGGGCATAGCTGTTGCATAGTACCTGTTTTGCTTACCGTCTTGACAGTGTTTGCAGGGAAGGATCATCTCAAGATGGTGGTAGTCCCTTGAACATCGTACATTGGCCCTCAAAGGAAGAAGATCCACTAACTGCATCAGCTTTTGAGGCAACTTTAAGCTATTTTCCCTTGGAGGCCCTATGTTTTTATTATTTCAGTTGTTAAAAAAAGGTCAATTTCACTTTCAGTCTTAATTCATCCCTTAATGAAGAGGACGCATTTGAAAGAATGCATTATTAGGCAAGTGTATCATGTGAACACTAGAGTGCACTTATACAAACTAAGACAGCTGTGACCCTACTAGGTAACGTATTCTTAAGGGACCACTGTTGTATATGCAGTCTGTCATTGGATGAAATATTATTATGTGGCTTACTTAGCTTTATAAATGGATGAGCAATGGATGCAGAAAACTAGATTTGGAAGCAATAGAACTAGGCAAGATAAGATAGAACAGATTAGTGGATTTTTGGAACTGGAGCACAGAGTAGCAGCAAGTAACAAAGGAGATAACTTTTCGATATGATAAACTTGTTTTATATCTTGTTGGTAGTGATGGGTACACTAGAGTACACTGCTGTCAAAATTTACTGAAAGCAAGCTTGAAAATATATTCACTTTTCAGCCTTATTTTTGCCTTAGTAAGGGTGATTTAAAAAAAATAGGTTATAGTTAGATTCTGGTGGCTTACACCTATAACCTTAGCTGCTCAGGAGGCTGAGATCTGAGGGTCGCAATTCAAAGGCAGCCTGAGTGGAAAACGTTCATTAGACTCTTATTTCCAATTAACTAGCAAAAAAAAACAAACCACAGAAGAGATGTTGCTCAGTGGTACAGTACCAGCCTTGAGTAAGAAAGCAAAGGGAAGAGCCGGAGGCCCCAAGTTCAAGTCCTAGCACCAGCGCACAGACCTACACACATACACATATGTGCATATGCAAACACAAGATGAATAAATCACAAAATGTGTAAAAATTTACTAACAAAGCACAAATCTTTGTGACAGCGTGTGAGTACTTCCATTATAATACAGACCAGGTATGTTAAATACAGGCAAAAGGTGATGCTAAAAAAGAAAATGACATGTCAGAAAGAGTACATTGTTTAGTTGACTCTAAAATTCATGGGGCAAGAAGCCCTTTTCTTCATTTTTGTTACAGAATCTTGGTATGTAGCCCAAGCTGGCTTGGACGTGATCCTCCTCCTCTGCTTTTCTGAGTGCAGGAACTATAGGAAATACTACCATACTTCTTCCCTGTAGCACCTTTATGGTGATGAATACCTTATTTTCTTCTTTAGTGTTGTCATTCTAACCACATTTTCTCAGGACTGGCCCCTTATCATTAGGGTTCTGTTTTCCCTATAGTCATACTCGTAAGGGGACTGGAGCAGCCTCCTGTTATCCTTGTTGTTCTTTGGCAGTCATGGGTCTTGAACTGAGGGCCTGGGCTCTGTCCCTGAGTTCTTTTGCTCAAGGATAGCACTTTGAGCCATAGCTCCCCTTCATTTTGTGGTGGTTAACTGGAGTTAAGAATCTCATGGATTTTCCTTCACAGGATGGATTAGCAATTCTCAGATCTCAGCCTTCTGAATAGCTAGGATTATAGGCATGAAACACCAACACCTGGCTTGGCCTGCCTTTTTTAAAGCTGATGTCCACTCCTGCCACCTTGCATGTGTGGGATGGTTTGATTCTGGTTCATTAGGTATGGGTGAGACCTGAGATTCTGTGACACCATTGTTATCTGTGGGACACAGTTTGAGTGATGGGGACAAAGCTCTGTTTAAAATACTGTCTTGAGACTTCTGCCTCATTTTTCTGGAAGCCACAGAGCAAGCACTTGATATTAGCCATATCTATGACATTAAACCTGTGCACAAATCTTATTATCCATTCTCTCCATTTTATATATGTCATATTTCCACTTCTTCCTTCCCTCTTGGTCTTCTGGCTGTCCTGAGCTGAGATTGTGCCTCTAAAACAGGGTGGTACACGCAATCCACTGTGATCATGGAATCTTTCATTATAACACAGTTACCAATGGACATGTCTGGTTTTGCTCTAGGATGGCCGCTTGGAAGGACTATTTAAATGCTGAAAAAGTAGTAACACTGAAGAACATAATTAATACAGGGTTGCTGTTGAACAAATTTCCATTGTGGGTGGCATCTGTGTTATGGTAGACAATGACAACTATAGCCATTGCTCCCAGAATTGATTTTCTGGCTGTCACCCATGTTGATTTCTGCCTGGGTGTGGGAGAAGTAATGAGAACCACTATATTCCTCAAAGTTCCATTTTTCTCTAGTGCTGAGAAAGGTCCTGCAGGTCCAACAGGGATTATAGCTAAACATAGTAGCTGGGGACCTTGAGTTGATCATTGAAGCTGCCATTAGTACAAGAGGTGAAACTTCTCTTAATAGAAATTACTGTAAATGGATGTAGGAGTCATGGGGGTAATTGTTTGTGGAAAGGAGAAGCCACAAAACAGTATGCCTTCGCCCATTAGCCCCTAAACACCCGCGGGTGTCAATTGCTGGCAATCCGTCTTGGACCAAGAGTAGAGCTCTTTAGGATGTCAGATTATGTGAAAGTGGAAATGAGGATGCTAACATTCATTGAATCTGGTAGTCTGTGTCTTTATGAGTGGATTATTTTCTGACAAGTCCTACTTTATGTGTCTTGAACCTTCTATGCTTGAAGACAGACCACGGTGGGAAGGTATCTTCTGCCAGCTTTGACACTGGCATGATATGGGGTTTTAAAATGTAAACAGTAGTGTCATCTGATGGTGTATCACTACTATCGGATGCAAGAGTAAATGGAATGTTCTTTTAGGAAATCATTATCATCAAGCTTTGTACTCCCAAGTTGGCTCCCAGGCCCTGTGGTTCCTGTGATCCCTATCTCTTCATGGCAAGTCCAGTTCTCTGATTCTTGTCATTATTGGTACGGGTGATTTTAGTTAGTGACCTTAGTTAGTTCTCTAGCTTTGTCCAGCCAGAGTCCTGTGTCTCTTGAAAATGGGAACTTAATCTACTGTGTCCTCCCCCGCTCCAGCTTTGAAGAGGGGCCATCTTTATTTTCACAAAGCAGACACATGACATTTAAATACAAAACATTGATTTATTATTGTCCCATGAAAACATTGTGTTTGAAAACATCAAAACCTTTTCACTACCATTTAAAAACCCCATCCTGAAACAACAGCCCTGCATTAATCAACAGGGGTATGAATGAGGCCCTGTACAACTTGGACTCTTTAAATATTTATAATTGGAACCAAGATGTGGCAAGCCTCCTGCGGATAGCTAATGCCCACATCATTCCCCATGATCCTTGGGGAATTTCTAGCTCAAGAATACATAAATGAGAATGGACGTTTTACTGAAGATTTCATGAGAAAATAGGGAAAATAATTTGCATCATAGACCACACAGTAGACAGCTAATAAAACTTTCATCCCTGTTCTGTCTTTTGCTATCCATGCCTTTCTCACTCCAAACAGCCTTGAAGACTCCTTTGTTGTCCAGGGTTTGTAACTGGTGTCTATAATTTTTGGACTTTATTGGGCTGAACCAAACCCAGAGTGATCATCAGCACCCCTTGTAGGTCTCCTCTCCCCAAACTTCTGATTTAGGTGGGTGTGATGGTATGTGCCAAGGATCTTAGCACTTAGGGGGACTAAGGCAGAAGGACTATGAGTTCTAGGCCAGCCTGTGGTATATAGTGAGACCCTGTCTCAAAGAGAAAATACAAACTTTTGAGATAGTTGTTCACCCAATTAAAACCTTATCATAGCTGGGCACTGGTGGCTCATTCCTGTAATCCTAGCTACTCAGAAGGCTGAGATCTGAGGATCATGGTTCAAAGCCAGCCAGGGCAGGAAAGTATGCATTACTCTTATCTGAATCATGGAAAAAGTCAGAAGTGGCTCTGTGGCTCAATGGTAGAGTGTTAGCCTTGAGCAAAAGAGTTCAGGGACAGAGTTCAAGCCTTATTAGGACTGGCAAAAACAAAAACACCCTTGAGTATGGTGGGATTGTTTTTGTTACATACCCTGTGCACTTCTCAAATGGACTTGAACACCTTTATTTTGTGCTGGTGCTAGGAATTAAACTCAGGGCCTTTTGCTGTCTCTTAGCTTTGTTACTCAAGGTTGGTGCCTTACCATTTGTGCCACAGCTGCGCTTCTGGCTTTTTGGTGGCTAATTGAAGAGTCTCACACACATTCTTGCCTGGGCTGGCTTCATTTGGGATCCTCAGATCTCAGCCTCCTGAGCCACCAGGATTACCACCAGAACCCGGCTACTTGAATCCTTTTTAAAGGTTCCATGTAGACATAAAAGCAAACATGAGGGGTTGGGAATATGGCCTAGTGGTAGAGTGCTCGCCTTATATACATGAAGCCCTGTCGGGCTCGGGTCGCCTCTCCCGGCGTGGGGATCAAGGCTCAGCTAGGTTTCTCACCACCCCCTTTTCTCATCCTCTCTCCTGGTCACCCGGCCGGCAGATAGCCAGGATGGGGCGGAGGAGTCAGTACTGACCTCACGTGCGCGCGGCCTAACGAGAACGCTTGCCCACCTCCTTACCGGTAAAGAAAGCCAGGCATACGCGAGTCTAGGAGAAGCTTCAAGAGCTATCTGATTTATTAAGGCGGGGACAAGGACTAATGATAGCAAGAGAAGGGAGAAAGCTGACCGGCCAGGACGCTGATAGGCTGTGAACCTGTCACATGATCCCCTCATGAGCCAACGTCACTCGAAAGCGCCGCGCCAGGGCGAGACTGGGAGGCGCCTGGGCTGGCGAGAGAGTTGGGGTGCAAAGCCGGTGCTTCTGGTTCCGGACCCAGAGAACCGTAGCCTGCTTCCGCATTCCCCAGGGCTGGGGGAAGGGCGTCAAGTCCCCCGTCAAATTCAAAGGTTGGATCCCAACAAAGCCCTGGGTTCAATTCCTCAGTAGCATACATACAGAAAAAGCCAGAAGTGGCTCTGTGGCTCAAGTGGTAGAGTGCTAGCCTTGAGCAAAAAGAAGCCAGGGACAGTGCTCAAACCCTGAGTTCAGGCCCAGGACTGGCAAAAAAAAAAAAAAAAAAAAAAAAGCAAACATGAGTAGTTAATTACATGAGGAGTTACATGATGTCTTAATACCAGACATCATTAAGTTTGTTACTGACCATCCTGCTGCATTCTAGTCTTTCTTTCAAGAGACTTCTTGAGTGTACCTTTGAAACAGAAAACCTCTAAGCATCTTATGCTCTAGCTAAGACCCAATGGCAAATTTTGTTCCTCCTAGAAGCTACCTCTTAGACTCCCTCTGTCTAGGAATTTCTTTGCTGTTACTGTTGCACTTGAAAGGTGTTAATGAAAGGCAAGGATGTAATATGCCGTGGTTGTGGGGCTATTTGCATGGAAATGGCAGCTACTGAATTTGCACAGTCCCTGTGGAATGACTATTGGGGAGAATTCCAGTGTTGGGTTAGGCTGGGTAGCTTTTGGCGATATAAAGGGAACATTGCCTTTTGGGTGCTCCTATCCCTGGATGAGGACTAGATGCATTGTGTGATATGGGCAGATGAGGAGAACTCAAAAGAGCAAAAAAGAAACTACAAAAACAAAACAAAACACATTGGCCATTTTCAATGTTATTCTACCATAGTCAGCTTGTATTCCACAACAACAGGGTAGTCATGTTTTTGGCTTCCTTGCTCACTGTTGTATCAGGCTTTGAATAAAGCCTGGTGCATAGTAAATGCTCAATTATTGTGAAGTAAATGGGTAAATAGATAGATGGATGATTTCTTTTCCCCAACATTTGCTGTTCTCACTTTCAGGGACAGCAGACTTCTTTCTCTCAAGACTTCTGTGACTTGAAAATGTCTCATCTAAGACCCGAAGCTTCTGGGCTGTTTAGCAATTCCCTTTGTTCTTGATGGACAACTGCCACTAGTACCATCAAACCCTGAGTACCTCTAGTGTGCCCTGAACGTGAGTAGAACAGGGAGGGGTTTATTACCATCAGCAGAAGGCTTAGGCAGAGAGATGAGCATGCTTGTGTCTGAAGTGGTCAGCTTGCTCAGGACCAATGAGAGAGACTCTGTTAACGACTGTCTTTAAAAAATTACAGTTTTGTGTGCTTAGCCACCAAGCCGCAGCCCTTGCTGGGGAAGAAATGGGACAGGTAGTATTTTTGACTTTTTACCATCTAGACTAATTTTTTTTTCTTTATGTCAGTCATGGGTCTTGAACTTAGGGTTAGGGTGTTGTCCCTTAGCTCTTTTGCTCAAGGCTAGCGCTTTACCTTTGAGCCACAGAGCCACTTCTGGTTTTTGAGTGGTTAATTGGAGAAAAGAGTCTCATAGTGACTTTTCTTCCTGGGCTGGCTTTGAACTGCGATCCTCAGGTCTCAGCCTCCTGAGTAGCTAGGATTACAGGTATAAATAGGCCACCAGCACTAAGTTCTACTCATTTCTTTGGCAGTTTCACCTTCGCCTTCACCTGAGTGGTCATGGCTATGCTACATCCTTTGAGTTCTTCCTTAGCATTTTATATTCCTATTACACCACATTAATTGTCACACAAGTCTATAATAGTCTCAGAGTTAGTATTGTTGTTATGGGGTTATCAATAACTTAGGATTTGTCTTTTGTTGTTGTTGTTGGTTGTGGGACTTGAACTTGGGGCCTGGGCACTGTCCCTGAGTGCTTTTGTTCAAGGTCAGAGTTCTATAGTTTTGAGCCACAGTACCACTTCTGGTTTCCTGGTGGTTAATTGGACCTAAGTGTCTCATGGACTTTCCTGCATGGGCTGACTTCGAACTGTGATCCTCAGATCTCAGCCTCCTGAGTAGTTAGGATTATAGGCATGAGCCACTAGTACCTGGCTGATTGGTCTTTTTAATTATATTTTTATTATCTTTAGTTGTACAAAGGGGTAAGCATTTAACATGTGAGCTTATAAGTGCAATGCATCTTGGTCACTTGTCACCCCTTTCATCATTTGCCCTCATCTTTCTCCCAGTTTTCCTAGTTTGATAGCATATGCATTTAACATTATGAATAGCAACTCATGATTTGTTATTGGTGTTTGTTTGAATGCAAATGAGTAGGCTGGGCCAGGGCCGGCTTTGGGGGAATTACAATTTGAAACAAAGAGCCCATTGCCAATTATCAGTAGAAGTCAAATTAAAATATATATGAAAATGAAATTTAAGTAGAAATTGTTTGATGTAAATTTGTTGATAGAGGAATACAAGGAGAGAAGGGAATACAAGGAGGGAAAGAGTGAAGGAAGGAAGGAGGGAGAGAGAGAGAAAATACATGAGAGCGAGTGCTAAGAGGCCAGAGATGCTTTGTTTGTTGCCTTTCCTGTGTCTTGGTTCACATATACCTGCTTTCCCATGAGGCATTTCTTTATCCTTCCCACAGCATCTCTATCCTTTCCTTGAGCCAATATAAGTTAGTATTATTATGTTTGGCTTGAGAATTGCATATGGTCCCCTAAGTGTGACACTTGTCCCTTCTCTACTGCTGCCATCCCGCTACCTCCACAGGCTCTCAAAGCAGCTGATCTGCCAATCTCCTCCCTGTGGCTGTTGCCTGCTGCTATGAAAGACTCCAGGAAAATAAAATCCAGAGCAAATGCTCATCATTAAGTGGAATATGCTTGTCCTTCCCAGAAGGGGCCATGATAACATCATCGAGCTCACTCTGTAAGGAAGCTGAATTTTCACCCTCTCAAGAAAAGAGGAAACCTGATTAAATCCTTTATAGACCTAAGTTCTGTGCTTTATAAATGGGTCTTGACAGTAAGGAGGTTAGAGGGAGGAAGTCTTAGCCAATTCCTTATAATAAAACTTGATGGGATCCCCTTGCTTGGATTTCTACCGACTTAAGCTGCTTTGAGGAACATAGCATCACCTACCACCGTGGAAGCTCAGCTAATCAAGTAAAAACAGACAAATAAAAAGCTTGGTGGCTGAACTCCGTTCATTCATACTAAATATAATTGGATCCACAATCAAGCTACACTAAAAATATATCCCAGTGGCACTCCTGCAGATATTTATTGAAAATCTTCTATGTTCAGACTCTGTGCTAGATGCTGGCAACATAGAAGCAAATGCGACAGACATGTTTCTGCACTTGGAGGACACAGAGCTCATGGGGGACGTGAGCACTGATATGTATTTGTAAGCATTAAGAGCATTACCGTGGGCTGGGAATATGGACTACTGGCAAGAGTGCTTGCCTCCTGCACATGAAGCTCTCAGTTCGATTCCCCAGCACCACATATATGGAAAACGGCCAGAAGGGGCGCTGTGGCTCAGGTGGCAGAGTGCTAGCCTTGAGCAGGAAGAAGCCAGGGACAGTGCTCAGACCCGGAGTCCAAGGCCCAGGACTGGCCAAAAAAAAAAAGGCGTTACCGTGGGGAAGAACGTGAGAACATGCTGAGGATGGCCTCCCCAAGAAACAGCAAGAAACAGTGGAATCCAGAAGTAACTATCATTTGACAGAGTCTGGCCGTGAGCCAGCATTCCCATACCTGCCTAACACCATCTACTTATCACCACTTCCCTTAAGTGTTAGAGTACAATATTGACTTCTAATCATGCAGTTTTTGCATTGGAAATAAAGCAAAGGAGAATATACACTTGGATTTCTTTCCATATAACTGAATTGTCTTCAGATGACATTAAAACTTAGAACTCCAGGTTTAGGGGGAAAAAAGGAGAGATCATAATGAGGAAACAAGGACATACGGGACTAAGTTAATCTTCTCTAGGAAGCTATGTAAAAAGTAAAAGGAACAGGACATCGTGGTGGGTGGGCTGATGAACCTGGGATGGAGTCCTGTGAGGCCCTGAGTGGGAAGCTTTTCTCTGCTCCTCTGTTTCCTCATCAGTGATGCAATGAAGTTCTAATTAAGTTGTCTTCTGGCCTCAACGTTCTGCATATTCTGAATATAGTTCATCAATCCCATGGCATGTGACTCCTGCTCTTACCACTCCTTTAAGGTCTTTCAGGGGCAGCAGGAAGAAGGAAAAGTGACATGAGCCCTTATTCATTCACAAGGAGTTCTTGAGGCCCGTTGTGAGCCAGGTAGTATGCTAGGCACTGGGGCAGAGCAGGAACAAGAAAAAGTCTCAGCCATCTCCTTTGATTCATTCGATGAAGAGGTTGAGTGAGAGGAGAGTTGGGAGGTCAGAACAAAGCAAGGCATTAGGAAACACATCTCCTGCTGAGTTCATTATCTACTTAGCATTTACTTTTATGATTTAGGTTAGCCATGCACCCTGTAGCAGGAAAACAGGGCCCTGTGGGGAATGATACTCTAGGTGGGGCTATTTCAGTGCCACAAACGTAGGACTGTGCACCTTGCCCTGGAGAATGACACAAACGAGTCATTGGAGCAAGGGTTTGGGGGTGGTACAAGAATATGTGTGCCTGACTATAGGCAGGAAGAGGAATCTTTTCGGAGGTAAAGAAGGGCTCTTCGTTTTGGTCCTGAGAGTTGAGGGCCAGTGTCTGCCTCTAAAGTTACTCAACAGGTTGTGGCGCTGTTTCTGTAAGTGGAGGGTCAACATTAGGAGGGGGTGAAAACGAATGATTTATTGTCCTAGAGCAGCAGATCTGGGCATAGTCTTAGTGCTACTGAAAGAATCCTTTTCACAGTGCATGGGCAACTCTCTTGGCTTCCTAGGTCATTAGAGAAGCAACTGGAATGACTTTTAAACATGGATCTTGTCAAGTGATGCAAAAGTCCCATGATTTACAACCCCTCAAAAGTTTATCTTGCTCTGGGAAAAAAGATGACCTCGGAACCAAAACTTCATATTTAGAAGCCAATGAAAACATCTTAAAATAACTCCCCCTCCTCCCTTCTGCTCCATAATGGGAAATAGATTTAGCAAGATGCGGGTGGGGGGGGTGGGGGGGGGCGGGTGTTGTGGGCAGGACGATTGCAATCACCAGTGATTGAGCTTCAAGGTCCAAGGACTTTGTTGTGGGTATTGGAACCCTAATGATTTATAATTAACTCCAACAAGAAAAACCAAATGCCATGCACTTTCCTAACGGAGCTACAAAAATAACCACATTCACAGTGTTTGCAAAATTGGAAACAAATGTCTCAAGAACATAAGAGTTCTATGCTGTCTTACCCAGGCTTTGGAGGAAGAAAAATACTGGCACTCCATCACAACCACAAGTGATGAGCCAATATCGTTTGTCATGGGAAATTCATCTAGGCAAAACTGGATTGCACCATTAGCCCTCAATGACTCCAAGAAATACCCATACAAAAATGCCTCAAATTAAAAGCAGCCAAAGGCTGAACTTAGCATTCTCTTTAACTGCTATTTTTTTACCTAGTTTTTATATATGGATAGGCTGAAAGAGGGGAAAATAAATGTCTAATTGAACTGTTATATCTGAAACTGTCTGCACTCATGTTGTTCTTTTTAAAAAGGGGGTTCAGAGAAGGATAACCATGAAAATAAAATGATTGACTCAACAGGAGGGCATGATGACATTAGTTGAAGGGCCAAAATGGGAGGCTAGTGATTTGGCCATTGGATTAATAATGTTAGTTCAATTAAAAATATATTAATTCCACTATGACTAACCTTAGTTGGTCTGGTATGGGACATGAGTTTGATTATGAACTTTACTGAGGGAAAATTACCTATGAAACCCTTTTGATACTATTGAAGCTCAAAGTCATGCAGCACAGGATAGAGTTAATATTCAGAAACAATAATGAACCAAGTCCATTACAGTCACACTTCACAGGCATTGGCTTTAATTTTGCACAACCCTCTGAAGCAGCCTTTGAGTCCCTAACTTTAATGAACAAAGAAGCAGAGCTGGGACAAAGATGCACTATTAATTCTCGAGCCCATGTTCTAAATCAACTCTTGGGGTGGGAGGTTTGTGCATTTTCCCCCTGTAAGGGAATATTTTCCAGTCTCTGGTTTATCACCTCTGAAGGGCTGTAGAAAACAATTCAGGTGACTTGGCTAATATCTCTTTTCTCTCTCAGATCTCAGGATCCTCCTCATGACTCCATGAATTAAGCATTGGCCTCCCCTCAGGGGATTCAAGATAGTAATATTAGCTGAGTGAGAGGGAATATGGATGAAGGAACTTTCAAACCAACTAACCTACAGGTAGCAGCAATAAAATGTGAACTTGAAAAGTGTGTGGGAATCAACTGTGTGAACCTTGTCAGTCTATGAAAACTTGGCACACTAAATATGTAAATTTTCTACATATATTTTACGCTCATCCACTTCTAACAGACCTAGATCTTGCCTCTTGGGAAAATGCTGGCTTAAGTCTTTCTGTGAAAATCACCTCTGGGACCAAGAATTTCTACTCTTTCTACCCCAAACACCAAATTAATTGAAGAAATTCTCCTTGTTTTTTACTTGAGAGAAATTAATTCTTCCTATGGGAGACATTTTTAATAGTCCTACAACTATCTGAACTTCAGGAACTTGAGTCTTGCCTTGTAGCTGCCTTCTGCCCCTAAGGAATATAATCTATCTGAGCCATTAAGTTGTGAATACCAATAATAAGACATTTTTATGGGACTCAGGATATGAAGCCAAAGCCCATTAGACTGCAGTGTGTATGTGTATTTGCTCACATTTAAAAACTAGTTAAACATTGCAAACCTCTGTAGATTCATACAGGATTATTTATTACAAACCCTGAACTTTCTAGAGGCAGCAAACTTCCGGTGATCTTTATCAATTTATGAATAATCTTCTTTATCCTCCTATAGGGCTACTTGCTTGAGATCCTCCTTCCCTTCCCTTCCCATCCCTTCCCATCCCTTTCCTTCCTTCTTGAACTTGAAATAAAATGTCACGTAGATCCAAAACAAATCTGATGGTCAAATTTGCAAACGGGAATATAATTTGAGGATAATACCAAAAATAAGCGGTCAGGAATTATTTATTAAAGTTTTACATATTTTAAATCTTTTTTTTTCATATTTTAAATCTTAAGATTGTATAAAGTTGGAAAGGATCTTGTGTGTTGAGCAAAGCTTAGTTCCAGCGGCTCTTGGTAGTTGTGTGTTTAGCTTTCCAGTGGTCACAATAGATGCCATAACAACACGCGCACACACACGCACGCATGCACGCATGCGCGCGTGCACGGAACCTGAACTCAGAGCCTGCGTACTGTCCCTGAGTTCACAAATAGTTTTCTAGTGGGATTCCAGGTCCTAATTTCTAGAGGCAGAAGAAAGTCAGGGATGTTATCCTGGTCAATTCCCTATTATAAATACAGGGAAGAGATGCTAGGATTTCCTCACTACCTTCAATCCAAGTCATCCTTGTAAGAGGCTGACCAATAGCATAAATCATAGCATTCAGAGGCAGGATTTGTTTCTCTTTCTGCTCCCACTCACTTTTCTGGTGGACAATTCATTTTCAGAGAAAGGAGCCTTCACAATTCTTCAGAACTTGTGTGGCCCAATTACCATCTTTTGTTGAAAGTTCTGCGCCCTGTTGGCAACTGGTAGGAAGTTCCAGCTATCACTCATATGGCTCCAGGCCTTTCAGAACATACACTTTTCTGTGGGCATGTCCTTTTCCACTTCCCTTGTTGCCTTTGCAAAATGAGGAGAGGGGGATTCTCACCAGAAAATGGACAGGGCTTAGCCTTTGAGCATTAAAATGATTCTTGGAAGTTGTGCCCTCTATCTTAACAACAAACACTACTCTCTTCTGTTGTCCCAGTCTGATATTTCCATCACTGGAGATTCATCTGATTCCAAAGAGCATCTTATTTTTCTTCAAATATGAAGAAATCACAATTTAACTGAATTACTATCCTATGAATTAGAGCCTCTCTTTGATTCTGACATGTATCTTCCTCACATTTTAACACTTAAGAAATGCTCAGTTAGAGGACAACGTATGTGCTTGATGTGCTGTTGCATTATTTTTTGGAAAGTTATTGATGATTCATTTCAGAATGGATGACAACTTAGAATCAGGAAAATAGCATACTTAATGAATGGGTAAAACCACAAGATCAGAGTAGTAATGTTGAGAGAAGAAACCGGAAAGGGAGTATGCTAGAGAAAATTTTACTTACTGGTTATTATTTGCAATTATGGTTTTGACCTCTATTTGGCTGTCTTAAATTAGGCATTTACCCTCCTAATTGGAGCCTGGGAATCTGAATCTGCTTCACTGTTATTATCAAAATACATTTGTTTATTGTCCACCATAAATACTTGCAAAAAGGTAGAGGCATAGTTTTTACATAGACATAGCTTTAGGAGTTGAGAGGTTTTTGGGACTTCATTAGTATAGCAGAGAGGTTAGAAACTTCCATTCAGTATTATTATTTTTCGAATCATTTTATTGTAATATAGTTCACATGCCATACTGGATATGAAGCACTTCCTCCAAAAGCCAATGTATTGAAGCTTGGTCCTCAGTGTAAACAGTTGAGAGGTAGAGCTTTGGGGAAGTATTTGAATCCTGGGCACTCTGACTTTGTGCATGGGATTTATGATTTGATGGCACTTTTGGGAGGTGATGGAAACTTCCAGTGGTAGAGCCTGGTTGGGGAAACTTCTCTGTTCCAGTGTAGCCCAGAATCAATAGAGCTGGCCAACCACAGACTGGAGTCTTGGAAACTCAGAGCTCAAATTTTTCTTCCTCTTAAATTGTCCCTTTCAAGTAAGTCACAGTGGCAGAAAGATCAGTGGATTTTGTTTTATTTATAGAGTTCTTGGCCTCTATTACCACAGTCAGTTTTGGACCATTTTCATCACCCTCCGAAGCAACTCCATAGTCTTCAGCAGTCACCCCCTTATTCCTCCTGTTTTCTCCAATGCTAGACACCATGATTCCAGTTGACTTTGAAGACAAGTGATACAGCATGGTGGTGTCAGAAGCTTCAATGAAGACGCCCAGTTTTAGATTTCTTTTCAGCCAGATTTTCTTCAGCTATAAAGTTTGTATCATAATCCACCACAAGGCAGCATTTGTGAAGTAAATGATAGGAAGGCATCAGCACAGGGCATATCACAGTGGATTAAGAATGTCATTTTCTTCATTAGCTTGTCTCTCTTTAAAGTGGAGCCCTAAGATGAGTTGCTAGAAAGATAAATTATGTGAAGACTGCTCTTAGTAGATGCTGCTAACCTTTCTAGAAAACCCTTTTCAGAGATGATTAAAATTCAGAACTATTGCTAATAGCCCTTCAACTCTGTAGTTTATCTATAATACTGTATAGAGAGGATGATCTAATTTTTCTGCCAGTTCTGGGGCTTACACTCAGAGCCTGGGCACTGTCCCTAAGCATTTTTGCCCAAAGCTAGTGCTCTACCCCTTGAGCCATAGCTCCACTTCAGCTTTTTGGTGGTAAATTGGAGAAAAGAGTCCATAGACATTTCTGCCCATGCTGGTTTTGAACTACAAACCTCAGATTGATGCTACCTCAGTAGCTAGGATTACAGGCATGAGCCATTGATGCCCAACTGATATAAATTTTTGGAAAAAAAAAAGATGTGTTATCTACTTGATTTATGGGAAGTCAGACTACATTTTCCATTTATAGCAACTGGGTCCTTTTCATCTGTATCACCAACATTTGTTGCTCTTTATTTTCCGGACAATTGGCATTCTGAAGTGAGATAGAATCTTAGTCTACTTTTTACTTGCATTTCCTTTATGGTTAACGGTGTTGAACATTCTTCAAGTAACTATTAGCAATGTTTGTTCAGTTTGTTTGCTCACTTAATTGACTTATTTGTCCTTTTAGTGTTTTTTTTTTGAGCTCTTTATATATGTTCTGAGTATTAGTCCTGTTCAATAGCTGGCGAAGATTTTTCTCATATTCTATGGGTTGTCTTTCAAGTCTTGCTGTTTGTTTTGATATGCAGGGACTTTTAATTTGATATTGTTCTATTTGTCAGCTTTTGCTCTTATTTTTTGGTCAATTGGAGTCCTAGTTAGGAGTAATTACCTATGTGTATATATCTCAGTGTTTTCCTATAGCAATTTCAAAGTTTTAAGTATTTTTTTTTTTTTTTTTGCCAGTCCTGGGCCTTGGACTCAAGGCCTGAGCACTGTCCCTGGCATCTTTTTTCTCAAGGGTAGCACTCTGCCATTTGAGCTACAGCGCCACCTTTTCTATATATGTGGTGCTGAGGAATTGAACCCAGGGCTTCATGTATGGGAGGCAAGCACTCTTGCCACTAGGCCATATTCCCAGCCCCAGTTTTAAGTCTTAAATTGAGATGTTTGATCCATTTGGAGTTGACTCTTCTATATGGTCTGTATCTAGTTCAGACTCCTACATATAGTTGATGAATTTTCCCATTATCACTTGTTGACAGTGCTTTTTCTCTAAGGTATATTTTTGGCTCCTTTATTGAAAATTAGATGGCTATAGCTATATGGTTTTATCTTTGGGTCTTTTCTGTTCCAACTGGACTTCGGGTCCGGTTTTTTTTTTTTCTCCTCTTCCAATATCATCCTGGTTTTGTTACTGTTGCTCTATAGTATAATCTGAAATATGGTAACATTCTCCAACATTGTTCTTTCTGCTCAAGATGACTTTTATATTTGAAATCTTTGATGATTCCATTTGAATTTTAGGTTCGAATTTTCTGTTTTTCTGAAGAATGACACTATAGCATCTGTGGACATTGCATTTAATCTGTAGATTGCTTTTGATAGTGTAGTCATTTTACAATATTTTGTCAATTCATGAATGTAGGAGGTCTTTATATTTTAGGGTGTCTTATTCAATTTCCTGCTTTAAGGTTTTATAGTTTTTATTATGGATGTGTATAAGCCCCTTGATTGAGTTTATATCTAAGTATTTATATCTAAGTATTATATTGTTTTCCTGATTCCTTTCCCATCTTTTATTTGGTATATAGGAAAGCTACTGGTTTTTTCCATGATGAAAATGTTTATCAGATCTGGGAGGAATTTTTTTTTTGATGCAATCTTTAGGGTCTAGAAAGAATAGCCCCATAACATCTACTAATAAATGTAATTTGACTGCTTCTTTTCTTGTTTGAATCCATTTCATATCTTTCTCTTGCCTTAGTGCTCTTTTTTATGCCTGTATTCAAGAACTATATTGAATAAAAGTGACAAGAGTGACATGCAACAGGAGAGACATGGAGAGCCCCCAGGCCATTGTGAAGCCTTATGTTTTTTACAGATTGAAATGGAAGACCACCAGGAGGTGAGCAGAGATATGATAGAATATGAAATTTTAGGTGTGTCACTACTACTGTACCCCTTGGGAATAATCTGGCAGAAGCAAAGACAAATAATGAGAGATGAGTTGGACCAAGGTTAGTAATAGGGCATGGATTATTGGCATATATTGAATGTAGAGTCTACAGTATTTGATTGTATTCAGGATATGGTATCTCTAGTAACAATGGCAGTCAGGATTGAATCCAGGTTTTTGGCTTGAGAAACTAGGTGGATGAACTTGTGTTGAGATGAGGAAGTTTATGAAGATGGAGTATGGGAGGCAAGATCATGAGCTCAGTTTTGGACATGGTTTAACATTTAGAAAAGCATCCTACTGTGATATTGGAATATTCCAATGAATCTTCTATTGCTGGTCTGAATTGTTCAGTGTCTGTGGTCCAGTAGTTTTTAGTCTAACTGTCTGGAGCTCTGGGGGATGTGGGAGCAAGGTAGGGAACCCCAGGGCACATGTGTGGCTAGGAACACCCTGCTTAGAAGAGAGTCAGAAGAAAAAGTAAGCATTGCACTGACTTCTTGGCTTTAAGGAACCCCTGGCGCTTCTTTGATCTTGATTTCAGATACCCGAGGCTTCAAAGCCGCAAATTACCTAGATTCTTAGTTCTTACTGTCCTCTTATGGTCCTTATCTAATCACAGCAATTCTGTCCCCACCATTCTGTCACAAATCTATTTACAAAATACCTCTTGATGACCTATTTTGTGCAAAGCACTATATCTAGAAGTTTTGGAACAGCAAAGAAGTGGCGATGTGACGTTGCCACTCTCAAGAGGCTTCAGTATTGTAGGGGGTGTAGGGGTGTAGGTATGTATAATAACGATGACAGTTAATAGGATTTAATCCTGTGTAAGGAAGACCCATGTGGTCATTTTTGTAGTAATGATTTACTTGGTCTCAGCAGTTTTAGACTTTATAGATTTTTCACAGATGTTAGGTTGTTTTTCAATTTCTAAAAAGCACTTAGCATTTTTCCCTGATTATAAAGCAACAGATAAGAGTTGCAGAAAACAGTGGAAAATCAGAAAAAAACCATAAAAGTTTGTATTATCTTATCATACAGAGATAAAATATTACAGTTAATGTTTGAGGTCTCCTCCATATTTGCAAATTTTATTGTTGGCATTTTCCCACATCATTAACATTCTTTGGAAAAGAATGTTTTCTAATCACTGAATGAAATTGGTGTCTCACCATTGATTTAGTGGTTCCTATTGGTGGAATTTTTCATGTTCCCATAACTTAATAAGTTAATAAGTTAATTTCTTTCCTGGTCTACGTGGGCCTCGGGTTGAGGCTGTCTAGTATACCTGGAGTGGGGGTGATAGAGTGAAGTTGTGTTCACTTGGACTGCACTTGGTTGAGAGGTGCTGCAGCCTCTTGGGATATGAGTAAGAGCACTACATAATCCATGCCCTTCCCAAATTTGCATATGCATGAGCTTGTGGCGATCTCAGCTGAAATTTCAGTGGAGGCTCATTTTGAGTACTGGTAAAGCTGCTTGACATGGATAGACTCTGAATTGCCATGGGACTCTGAAATCATATGACTTAAAATAGTACACCTTATGTCTATGTACCCATATTTGTGACAGATCAATATCAAGTTTGTTTGTTGATAAATATTTGTTTTAACAGGTATTAGAAAAGCAGTTTTGGTTATAATTTTTGCTTTTCATCTTTATTTTGAAAATAAATGTTTTAGGTATTGTGTACCATTTCTTTTTTGGGGACTGACTATATGGCAGCCTTTATTTTTTAGATTTGGAATTTGTTCTGGCTTTATTTAGAAGTTGATGTCTCCTGTTCCTTGCATTCTAGATTATGGTCATAAATAGACTTAAACTTATAGAAACCAGTAAATATAGACAGAATAAGGTCAAGAATTGTATTCATGGACCAGTTGATAGATTATTTCTATACTTCTGAACCTGATTAGAAAAAGTAGTTTTGATGTATAGAGGTGTCTATTAGGCAATTAGTTGTAGACATTCTCAAAAGCTTAGCAAATCTATATACTAGGTTTACACCCAAACAAAGGCTTAGCTTCTGACTTTTCATTGCCTAGGATGCTTTGCTGATGTAAGTAGGCTTTGATGTTCAGGGACACAGCCTTGGTTCTCAAACTAAGAGATAATGGGTATTTCTACAGAAGAGAAAGAACAGTTATTGTTTGTTTTTATCTTCTGTTCCTATGGAGATAAATGGCTATGAATAGGTTTGTTTTTTTTCTTGCTGTTCCTTACCATCAACCTTTTAATGTTGTCAACTACCTCATACATTATTATTTTTTTTTTTTGGCCAGTCCTGGGCCTTGGACTCAGGGCCTGAGCACTGTCCCTGGCTTCTTCCCCCTCAAGGCTAGCACTCCGCCACTTGAGCCACAGCGCCGCTTCTGGCCGTTTTCTGTATATGTGGTGCTGGGGAATTGAACCTAGGGCCTCGTGTATCCGAGGCAGGCACTCTTGCCACTAGGCTATATCCCCAGCCCTCATACATTCTTAACTATTGATTTCTACCAACTTGAGTAAATCGTAGGAGGTCTGTGTGGTAAATGCAGTAACAATAAGTCTTCTAGGAAACAATATCATTGCAAAGTATGGCTCCTCTTATCAATTCCTGTTTCTACTCCAGATAAAGATTAGAAATGCATAGCTCATTAGGCAACATTTGTGAAAGTAGTTCCATTTTTTTCTTGAAACCATGCAAATGCAAATATGGAGGCTAGTTTCCATTACAATTACTGGGTAAAAATGCCTACATTTTTAAAATTATGATTTACTTATATGTAAATACTGATACTGGGATTTTAAAATTTAGTACTAGATTTTAAATGATACTGCCTATATAAAGGCAGGGAAAATGTCGTAGGCATACCTCTTAGTTAAGTAGTTCTAGTTAAAACCAGAATGACTTGTAATGTACACTGAAACATGACAGTAGAATAAAATCTCAATACTACAGGGTAAGCTCATATATGGTAGGTTTTACCTTACAATATTAGTATTTTAATGGAATGGCTATTGATTTCAGCCCATCCAAGTCTTAGCAACCGCTAATGTGGTCCCAGAATAGTGTTCACCTTGTGGTGGATACAGAAGTGAAAAATAGACATGGTCTTTCTAAGAGTTGCTATCAAGCCAATGCTGGTGGCCCATGCCTGTAATCTTAGCTTCTCAGGAGGCTGAGATCTGAGGACCAAGGTGGGAAGTTAGCTCTAGCAGAAAAATCTGTGGAATTTATTTATTTATTTAGCCAGTCCTGGGCATTCTGAGCTTTTTGCTCAAGGCTAGCAGGCTACCACTTGAGTCACAGCATTACTGTCGGCCTTTTCTGTTTGTGGTACTGAGGAATCAAACCCAGGGCTTCATGCATGCAAGTCAAGAACTCTACCACTAAGTCACATTCACAGCCCCTGTGAAACTCTCATTTGCAATTAACGAGCAAAAAGCAGAAGTGGATGTGAGCCACCAGCGCCTGGCTGGGTATTATTAAGTCAAATGATGAGAAGTTTGGAGATAGAGTAGTTGCAGAGTTGGTTCATTTGAGTCTTCATTGAAGTGAAGTCTCTAGTTTTTTTTTGGCCTTCATTTAGTTTCCAGACCAACATCTTTTTTGCAGTTGCTCTGTAGCAGCAGCTTTCCCAGATATTGCCTCCTCACCAGCCTCAAAGGCAAAAACATGGACTTGATTGTCTTGCACCTTTGGTTTTAAGAAGAAAGAACTTCTTATTTAGAAATTCCTCTCCAGATAGCCCTTTAATCTTATTGGTTCAGGCTCGGACACATGCCCACCCTTTAACCAATCACTGGAAGAGAATTTGAATAACCATTATTGGCCTAGACTCATTAAGATTTACTCTTGTGAATGGGGAAGGGCTCTGCCTCCTTTGAAGCTTCAAATAAGAGCTATCTTGTCAAGGGAGAGAGAGGAAAATGACTCACAAGGAGTAAAGGGGATGTTGTTGCAGGCTTCCTAGACACACTTGGGGAATGGAAGCGGTGATGATTCAGTGGGAGGTTGTCTGGGCAGCTCCCTGTATCTTATCACAGCATTGCAACTTTTCTCCTTTAGTTAGATTCAGTTGCTGTGTAAGCCTGTTTGGGGGAATGACTTGTCTTAATGATAGATATTAATTCCCACTCCAGAACCTTAGTATTCTCTACTGGGAACTTACATATTTTTTTTTAAATTTGTAAACCCAAGCTTTATTAAAATTGAAAAAGGAGAAGAATTTCTAGAATAGGAAATGGTCTTGCTTTTCCCCTCTGTTCACATCCCACCCTTTAGAGATACCATCGATAGGATTTTACTGTTCATTCTTCTACACCTTATGGTGAAAGATTAAGGACTGGGATGTAGCTCAATGGCAAAGTGCGTTTCTTGTAAGTACAACATCCTGGGTTCAATCCCCAGTACCAAAAGAGAAAAGGCAAAAATGTACAGTTTAAAAAAACATATGTATATATGTCCAAGACATGCTTAATGGAAGAGGTGATACCTTTGTAGTTAGAGCTATAGCCTGGACATTTCTGAGTAAATTTCCCTGGATTTTTAAATCCCATCCAGTATGGGGAACCCAGAGCCAGTCTAAGCCAAGGTGGGTGATTTATCTAGCATCAGGCCAGAGACATTTCTCTGGTATGCTGGAGTAGCTATTCAACTCCAGGGCACTAGATAGTAAGGAAATTTCCATGACATTGTACCATTTAAAAAAAAATAAAGCACATTAGTGTTGTTATAAATCAATGGACATGGTTCATAATAGCAATGATGCCCTTGAAATCTGTTAATCCTGCCATTAAAGACTAGTAGGCTAGGGCACTTTCTGCCCTTGGCTTCACCTTGGGCTATTAACTAACAAATCAGTTATTATCTAGTGGTAATGACCAATTTTCAAGAGATGATTGCTTAAATATTGCCCACCTTGAAAAGAGAATTATTACTCAAGCGAGAACTGAACTTTTATTTTCAGCTCAGGTAGTGCTAATGATCATATCTCACTCCACTGTGCCCCTCTCTCCCAGCGACCTCCTACTCCATCCCCTTGTCTCATTTGTTCTCCTCCTGCCTCGTGAGAGGTGTGTGTGTGGGGGAGACCCTTTGACCTCGGTGACTTGAGTCCAGGAAAAGTTCCATATTTAATATTTATTCACCAAGCAGTGGTGGATGAAGACAGATGGTAATGAAATCAGTCTTGCTGAGAGTGACCACAATGATAATAGATTCTTTATGATGTCCAGGAATTCTGGACTCTGTCTCTGCCTAAATGCATGTTGGCGCCAACTCTGTCGTCTTATGCTTTAGTATTCTTGTCATCTTCCTGACCTCTCCTTAGACTAGAGCAGGCAGGCTGGACTCAAGGCATCAATCTGTCTTTCTCTTCATATAAATGCTTTAAACACCTATAGCCACAAATGACTCACCAGCAGATATCTTTCTTTTCTTTTCTTTTCTTTTTTTTCAGAAAAGGAAAAAGATAAAGGCATACTCTCAGAGATAGAAGAATAATCAGAGGACTGTTTCTGGATTTTATCTCCCATTGACTATAACTGGTTTGTCTGAGCAGCTCGGGTTACCCAGCTGTGCTTTTTGCAGACTTCAGAATTCCTCTTTTCCAACATCACTTTATTGGCCTGGAATGAAACTGTGTGAGAGACAATCAGCTCTCTCTCCAGTGATGACCAAGAAGGAAAGAGAAGGGAGATGTAAAACGAAGCCGCCTTGGCAAAGACTCATGCTCTGTCACATGAGTAAACACATGGCTGATTGCACTGCTGATAGCTAGATCCTGGGTCAGGCAGAGATTTTTTTAAAGCAGTCTGGCAGCCCTTTTTAGTAAGAAGAGGTAAATCATTCTGACGTTCCTTGCTATTCAAAACATTAATCATGTTGAATTCCTTTGTTATTCTGGGGTCTGGATCAAGTGTAATTCGATTGGAATTCCATTGTAATCTAGTATTAATTAATCTCTGTGTTATACAGCATGGTGCCAGAAACCTTTCTCTGCATGTGTTTGTATGTACATCAGTGATTAGCTTTGTCAGTACCTAATTCTAGCTGGAGGACTGTTATTTCTCTACTCCCTGTCATATTTCAGTCCTAGAAATGACCACTGTCACTGGGTAGAAGCTAGAGCTCTTTATATGTTGAGGAGGCCTATGTTACTATAGAACATAAGAATGAGAGTAAGAATAATGAATGGCTAATTATTATAGTCTCCTCTATCATCCAGAGAAACTGGAGTTCAAACTCCAGACTTATTACTTACTAATAAGCATGTCACTTTTGGCTAGGTTATCCCCAGTTTTTATATCTGTGAAATGGGTATTATAAATTCGCTTCTACTACCCAAGTTTTTAGTAAGGGCTAAATGACAACCCATTGTCACTCAGTTTCAAAGGCTACCCAGGGAGGGGATGAAGTTGATGGCAGGTAGTGTCTTCAATCATAAAGACTGTGACACTGCACAAGCCTTTCAGAATGGATGGAAGGGGTCAAGTTGATCATTGCTAGTGCTACTTTCAACTTGATCTTGATGATTCTGAGTGCTTGCAGTAGAAACTGTGTGTTACTGGCTTCAGGAACACACTGCCTGCCTCTTTGCTGTTCCCAGAATATGCCTAAGCAATAGCAGAAGGTCAGAGGCTGAGATTCTTGGCTTTTCAGTAGTAAATAATGAATGTTGCACCAGCTGCCAGTATACTCTGAAATATTCTGTTGTTGAGATGTAGAAGGAAAGAAACACACACACTCAACACTCACACTCTAAAATGCTCAATATGCATTTATCTGCTCCATCATCTTTAAATAGCTCCCTTCAGATTTCAGAAAAGGTAATGCTATCCTCTTTTCTGGCTGAATGTCTGCATCCTGCTACAAAACAGGCCTGCTAGCCCTAGAATTTGACCTAGTATAAAAAGCAGTATATTTTTATGACCTGGTGACAATCACATTTCTATGCCATAAAATATTAAAGATGCCATGACAATGTCTTTAAGATCTTTGAGGTAGGTGCTATCAAAATATGGCTCTTTATTATTTATTTATTTGACTCCATATAGTGAGGCTTAAATGCTTTTTAGGCCAAATAATTAAATTCCATTATGGAAAGTGGGGATTATTGGCAATATGTACTCACTTTTGCTATTAGCCCTTGAATCCCCAGAGGAACTCCATGGAAGAAATAAGAACTCTTTTTGCTTGTGGGAGATAGGCAGTAAGACATAAAATAGCCTCACAGGAGATAGATAGGCATAAGACATAAAAGAGACCCACAGGAGTGATACTACACAAGAAACTAAATGGCACATGTATGGAGAGCATGCATCAGCAATCTCCTGGGGCAAGGGTCTGCAGACGATAGTCTGTGGACCAACACCAGCTCAGTCCCTGTTTCTGTATGTCTGATGAGCAGAGTATAGTTTATATATTTTAAGTTGTTAACAAAAACCAGAAGACTAATCTTATGTAGCATATATATATATGTATATATATATATATATATATGTCAAATGCTTGTGGCTCACAACTATAATCTTAGCTACTCAGGAGACTGAGAACTGGAGGATCACAGTTCCAAGCTAGTTTAGGCAAGAAAGTCTGTGAGACTCCCTCTCCAGCATAACCAGCAAAAATCTAGGAGATGTGGTTCAAGTGGTAGAGTGCCAGCTGAGCAATTGAACAGGGAGATGGTGAGGTATGTTCACTGGGTCTGAAGGAGTTCAAGTTCTTGTCATGACCATCTCCTGTAGGAAGGCCTTCTAACTAGCCTGTTTCCGTACTTGTCCGATATATAGCTTATTTTCCTCAGAGTACCTTCATTGATGCTTTAAAACAAACAAAAAAAGAACGAGCCACATTAGTGTGTGTGTGTGTGTGTGTGTGTGTGTGTGTGTGTGTGTGTATGTGTATGTATATGCCAGTATTGGGCTTCGAACTCAGGGCTTTGCACTCTTGCTTGTATTTTTTTTTTTTGTTTTTTTCACTTAAGGCTTGAGCGTTACCACTTAAGTCATACTGCTATTTCTGACTTTTTGTTGGTTAGTTGGAGATAAGATTATGTCTCACAGATTTTTCTGCCTTGGCTAGCTTCAAACCAAGACTTTCTGATCCCAGTCCCTGAGTAGCTAGGTAAGTCAGCAGTGCCTATCACAAAGCAGAATTTTACATGGATAAAATGGCATCTCTAGGAAAGACATTGTGTTATTGTTTTTGCCTACTCTTTCTAGAGTACCCCAACTCCCCCATGACTGTTTATTTTGTTATTCCTTATTGCCTTCCCAGTATTGTCTCCTTTGGTTTACCGGGTTGCACTTGGTCTCTCCCACCCAAAGGGAAGAGCATTGAGAGTAGCTTCCTTGGCTGTCTTGTGCATTAGGGCCTCTCCAGCATCTCACCTGACTCCTTATGCAGCGTGCTGGGTGAAGGCATACACAGATCGGTCCTCCCTCCGGGCACAAGTCCTGGCAGCATGGCGTCACATTCGGCCTGCTTGCTTCCCCAGGGCTGTAGTGACTTTTTCTTAACTTTGCTGTCCTCGTTTTCAAGGAGACCTGTGGCTAGTAGGAAACAGAAGCATTAAGTCCTATTTGGCTTTCAACTTTTCTGCCATCTTTACCTTACCTCCTATGCCCTGCTGGGTTGTAAGGCTGGCCTGGTTATCTCGCATTAACCCATCAAAGGTGCAGACACTGCTGTCAGGATCCGCTCTGATCCTACTGGATCCATTTCTGACTCCCTTTTCTTGCTTGCTTTTGCTCCTAAGCCCTGCCCTTTTTGCTGTCTTTAGAGGACATCCTTTGGCTACTGCCCAGTGTGGCTTTGTCCACTCTGCCAAATAGGTGGAAACATCTGGAGTTCACTTACCAGGCTGTTATTAGTGAATGGTGCACTGACTTGTGTGATGTAGGAGAGAGCCTGGCTTGCTTGCTTCCTAAGGAGACAAACTCAAGAGTTACATAGAGCATGTTCCATGTTTCCTTGCTGCGGGCATTCCCTCCACAGACCACAGGCCCTTGAATCTTTCTCCTTAGGTCTGCTTGCGAGGAATCCCATCTCCTTCACCACATTTCCTAATCCTACAGAGGTCCACACACGTCACATGGAGAAAGAAGACGAAGGCAAGGCCAGTGTTTTAATACTTTGGTGGGAAGAGGGGCAGGGACAACAGATCAGAGGACTTTGAAAGGGTCCCTGCTAATCGAACCATGTGGGGGATTTACTACTTTGGTAATACGTTAAGGTAGTTCCAGGATAGGGATCATGTAAAAAGAGGAAGCTCTGGTGCTCTTATGTGGTTAGGAAATGTGAGAAAATGTGAGCAGATATTTGTTTTTGGAGACTGAGGAGGCGTTGCAGAGGGGAAAGCGGTGATTTCGTACTTAAGTTGTTTGCAGGCCCTTTCTGGCAGAGGAGTCATCAGCAACAAGCCACCAGTGCTTTTATCCTGCATGTGCTGGCAACTTAGTTGAGACCATCATGCCTCAAATGACATGTTTTTTGTTCTCCACCAGATGGTTCACTTAATCAAGATTCTGAAAAAGCCAACTAGAACATTCTTTGAGTACCGTCTCTTCAAGTCAGCCGTCCCTTGAGATCTGGGTGGGGATTGAGAGGATAACAGATTTACCTGGCCCCAAGGTGCCATTGTTATTACTTTGATGGGCTCCTGGAGGGCTAGAGGAGGATGCCAATGTGGTTGATCACAACGGAAAGCTCCAGTACCAGGAGAAAGTGGGGAGAAGAGCTTGCTTTCTTTCCTGTTGGACTGTGTGGAGGGAGGTGGAAGAATTCTTTCTCCTGGCTAAGTCACACAGTTCTGTTGCTATCAGTTCTCAAATATCTGGGTGTTGTTTAGTTGGGTGATAAGTACAGGGAATTACTTCCATATTTCTTCCCTTGCAATTAGCATCTTAATGTGGCAGATTGCTAATGCTCAGCTTTTTTTTTTTTGGCCAGTCCTGGGCCTTGGACTCAGAGCCTGAGCACTGTCCCTGGCTTCTTCCCGCTCAAGGCTAGCACTCTGCCACTTGAGCCACAGCGCCACTTCTGGCCGTTTTCTGTATATGTGGTGCTGGGGAATCGAACCTAGGGCCTCGTGTATCCGAGGCAGGCACTCTTGCCACTAGGCTATATCCCCAGCCCAATGCTCAGCTTTTTGAGGGCTCTGGTAAGCATCCTCTGCCTGCATTCCTAACTCCAGGGAACCTGAGCATATTGGCACTAAGCCTCAGACTTTGTAGTGTAAAAGGTGCCATCTTGTTTAACCTCTATATTTAACCAAGAGGAAAACTAGGGCTTAAATGGGCATGGTCTGATTCAAGGGTAGCTGATAGGACTAATGAATTAGAGACCGAATGACACACTTTTTATATTGTTAAGGAGGCAAAGTAATAGTAGTGACGTAAGTGAGAATTATCTGTGTTCAGATACTTACCAATAGATGAGAGTTCAAATCTTTTATTCAACTTTTCACTAGCACATACAAGTTGTACAAGGGAAATTTCATTGTCATAATTCCATACATGTATGCAGTGCACCCCAGTCAAACTCCCTCCCTCCATCCACGCTCCCTTATCCTCATTGTCCTAAAACAATTCAAACAGGTTTCATTGCTCTGTTTTTATACATGTGTAGAGCTTTCATGAATGTAAATAATATAACATATAAATATATACATGTATATAATTTAATTTGATCATATTCATTCTGGGTTCAAATTTTGAGTTCTTTAGTGTGCATAGATAATTTGAGTCTAATATGTAAGCTCCATTAGCTTTAGTTTTTTTCAGTTCTTAAAAACTGGAAGAAAAATGATTTCTTGGCAGGAGAATTAAAGAACAATATGTACAGAAGGTTTAATGCAGAGTTTGCCTGTAGCAAGGGTTATACAAAGGTTCCCACTCCTTTTATTGTCCCCAAAGACACATCTCTAAGTAATAACAAATCTCTTCCCCAGAGCTCTGACTTCTGGTTTGGTATTCATTGTACCCTACTTTCAATGATTCCTTGATTCCTACTTATGCTGAGCAGTTTTCTTCCTGTGGTTCATTGTAGGATTGTAAACCTTTGAAAATTAGGACTCTGTGATAGATATTAAAATTATCCCTGACCAGGACTCATAGAATGTAACCAGAATCTCTCCCTTGCTTTCTTCCTGCCAAGGTCTTTCTGTGTTGCTCAGGCTGGCTTTGAACTTGCGATTCTCCTGTAATAAAAAATTCTGGAATTATAGGCATACACCACTCTGCCTGACTATGGCCTGTTATTATTACTAGTTTTTCTTATGCGATGCTGAGACAAAACCTATGGCTCATACATGCTTTTCAAGCCCACTGTCACTGAGCTGCATCTCCAGCATCCGTTGTGGTCTGACTTTCAAGGAGAAAATGAAGAAGCAAACATGGTTTATATCAGATATAGAGTATTGAGAATAGTTGATAATGGCAGATACTGATGATTTAATAAAGTTTAGATAGATTAATTAAAATCCTTTAAATCCCCACATGCCTGTCTCCTCAGTAGCTCCAGAAAGATCTAGGTAACCATCAGTTGAATAAAAGGAAGGCCCAGTTGCCAGCTTGTAATCAGAACATGTAGCTTTTCAAAAAGCTAGAGAAGGAAGACAAAGAAAAGAGACCTGATGGCAGATGGATAATGAGTTATAAGAATATTTGAGGGACATTCCTAATGTTTGAGGGTGATGTTGGAGAACACACCTGTGTCCATACTGATTTTTTTTTTTTGAGGAATAGGGTGGGGGAAATGTGAGCTTCCATTAGTGAGCAGTTATTGTACACCACATTCTGTGCGCTTAAGTGCATTGCCTGAATGTTTACAAAATGGGATGGTGGGTTTTAATATCATCTTTCATTTTCACAGATAAAGGAGCTGGGATAGTAGGAGAAGTCAATAAAGACACTCCGGTTCAGCCTCAGGGCCCACACTCAGTCTTACTTCCAGAGCTCCACGCATTGAACCAGTTCTCTTCCTGCTTTGGAGGTGGGGTGAGACACAGAGCTTACTTCGGTGGTCCATAACTTTGCCCACTGAGTAAATCACTGAATAGCTCTGTAATTGAGTTTCTCCCACCTGCAGAATGTTTTAAAATGTCCCAGAGTTGTGCTAAAGATCAAAGAAGATAATACTAATGTGTGGTTGACAGGCAGGTAGGGTGACCAAACTTTCTCCTTCCATTTTTAGCATTTGAAATCTTGAAGCATGAGGTCCCCAACTTCAAGGCAAGTTAGAAGAATTAGTTACCTCCATGTAAATCCCATTCCAACCCGAAGTTTAAACGAAATGCCAATAGATCTTGGGGAACTGGAAGCAACTCCAGCAGGCAAATGAACTTCAGCTGGTGTTGGAAACAGCTGTCAATTCCCGTGGGCTGCAAGGCTTCAGGGCGAGTCTCACTGATAAGGCCTGTGAGAAAAGTGGGGGAGTTGATGCAAAGTTTGGGAAACAGGATGCTTGCCAAACTCTGCTGTGAATGCTCTGTGTCTGTGAGCCTTGCTGTAGAGCCATAGGAGAGGCGCTCCCGGCCTGGGATAACTCTGCGTTCCAGGGACAGGCAGAGTCCAGGTGGTAAACTCAACCAGCTTTGCCATCTTGAGATACAGCTTTCTCCATTCCCTGTTTCATAGAACAGAATTTGGTTGATTTACATCTGTCTTTGTCAATATTATATAATTTTCAATGGCAATCTATTTCACTTTTTAAGTCCTACTCATAGCATTCATAAGAAGGAAATGATGATCATCTTAACCTCCTGTGATGTGGTTAGGATTGAATAAGAACTTGAGTGAAGGAAAAGTTCATTCATTATTAGTTGCTGGAATTACTATTATTATCCTATTGTTCTACCATTACCATTCCTACTAATATTATTTTTTCTATTGCTATTCTTCCTACTTGGGTAGAGATTTTGCACATAAAAATCATGATGCACAGATAAATGGGAATTTCAGATAAAGGTAAATATGGCACAGGGAATACTTGTACTCAAATTATTCTTTGTTTATCTGCAACTCACTTTTACCTGTGAATTCTGCATTTGATTTGGCAAACCTGTGTTAGGGCAACCAATCATTCTGATTATCCCAGATCTGAGGATTCTCCAAGGACACAGGGCTTTCATTCTAAAACTGGGCTGGTCACACATAAATGGGCACAACTGAACATACCATTAAGGCATCAGTCTTGCATGATGTTTAGAAGGTCACTTATGAAACTCAAATGATGGTTATCAGCACTTCCCCTCATACATGCATGGTCCTGCACAAGTGCAATACTTCACACACATTTTCAGGAATTTCTTAATTCCTGTGAAATGAATTACTGGTTAAGAAGATAAAACATTGGCCAGGTGCCAATAGCTCACGCCTGTAATCCTAGCTACTCAGAGGCTGAGATCTGAGCATCGAGGTTCAAAGCCAGCCTAGGTAGGAAAGTCTGAGAGACTCTTATCTCCCATTAACCACTGGAAGACTGAAATTGGTACTGTGGTACAAAAGTGATAGAGCACCGGCCTTGAACAAAAAAGCTCAGGGATAGTGCTCAAGCTCCGAGTTCAATCCTGTGACTGACGGAAAAAAAAAAGAATATAAAGCACTGATAAATTATCCCTATCTGTTAGTTTTGAATTGATAGGTTAGTAGGAGCTTTCTAAACTGATATGACAGATGCTGTTGTGCATTGATTAAAGAAATGATTAGATCAGGGCATTATTAAGGTACATTTATATACTTTATTTGAACTTAACATAAAACATGTTTGTGTACTCATGTCATGTCTGGTCAAGGTCTTTTTTTTAATAAACAGGTATTGAGCTAGAGATGATTTCTGTGCATTATCTCATTGGGTCTTCTCAACACACTATGTGGTGGGTACTCCTAGTTTGAAGAAACTGAAGATTCCTGACAGTAAACAAACAGCTGATGGAGGGATGGAGCCAGGATTTGACACAGGTTAGCCCACCACTAAAGCTGGTGCTCTTGATGACCAGATGAAAACCCTGCCTCCCGAGCCGTCAGAGAAGGATATACTTGTACTATATGTTCTAGAAAGACCACAGGGGAATGTCTTTGCACCCCATGCTGCAGACTTGCTTGAGTTGAATTCCCATTGTCAGCTAAGAAGCTATCAGCTGGGTTATGTCCAGTACGTGTGGAATGCCGGACTGCTCCATCTTAGGATCACAGTGTCCAGGTCAGAGTGACAGAGACAAACTTCCAAACATCCTAAGACTACAGACACTGCAGAGTCCAGGCCTTTCTGGGTCAAGGATATGGCAGTTACAGGAACCATACAAACAGGAGAAAGCTTGTTAGTGGCTCACCAGAGCATTTTGAAGTTGTAGCAGTTTGAAACTTCATGTATTACAGAAACAGTGTACCCTTTTTCTTTAAAAGAAACCTCCATTTACCCATTGGGTTGGAGATTCAACTTTGCTTAGTCCTTGGGACCATTTCTTCTCCCATCTAAGGCTAAGAGGGTCTGCGGTAGAGCAGAGACTATCTGTCTTGCTTACTGGAAATAAACAACCCAATCAACATGCACTCACTACCAAAAACCTTCTGCTTTTATGCCACAGCTGGAACAAGGGAATTATTGACAAAGCCCACGCCCATTGCTTGCCTAGCCTCACCTTATCTCTAGCCCTGTACCAGTCCCAACCTCTGTTCTTCTGGGCTCCAATGACCACTTACCTTTGCTCAGACTTTGAGAATCTCCTTAATCTTTAATTTCTTCTCTTGCTTGTATTAGAGAACTTTCCTTTAGTTTCCAGCCTTCTCTCCCTATTTCTTCAGGTCTCCTGGCCTACTCTCTTGTAGGTTGAGGTCAAGGTCTACAGATGCTATGTAAGAGGTGGGTAAAGTAGCTGGGTAGAAGCTCAGCACACCAGAAAGTATCTTGTCTGTATAAAGGGGGCTTCTATTCAGCTCTAGCTTCTCTCTCATGATGTTCTATGTTGACAGATTTTTGGATTTTTCAAGAAAGACCAAGAAACTTGTTTGAGTAACTTCTTTTGGCTTAAACACTTAGAATTCTTCTGGGTAGGCCAAAGTAAAGTATCCATGGATCAATAAGTTATTATACTCTGTAAGTTTTTCAAGACAGACCAAGGAGTAAAATATTTTTGTGTTTCAAGCCTTCCTTTGGACAAGAAAGCCAGAGCTTGATACCTGAAGAGACACAGGGAAAGTTTAGGAAGAAAGGACTGGAAGGAAAATATCAATGAGTTTCTCAAACATACTTCCAGCTAAAAATACATGCTTTTGACTCACAATGTCTGCTTTCCTGAGAAAGAAGTTCCTTTATATTTTTAGATTTAGCCTTTCTCAAATAACTTGTCTGGTCCTGCTTTTGATTCACCCTAAGTTGTCCATATAGGTTTTGGTCTTGGTGGAAGTCATACTATTGGAACAGGTAAGTTAGCATAGCTACTGGTTTGTGTATCTTGAAGATTTCAGGTAAGACTCAAGGTGTAGTGAAGGTGACCACAAGGTTTGTCATGGAGAAATATGGCAGAGAAAGGAGAATATTATGTGGCACTTTGGTTCATTTGTAGCCATCTTTAGGATATGGGCATGAGTGCCAGTGTTATTGGGTGAGGCTTCTCCCCTTAGGCGCTTGGTTTCAGGTCTTCTAAAGAAGCAGGACACGGACAGGTAACAATGTAGACTAGAAAAAGGGAAGGTGTGTCAGCAGGCAGGTATAGGTAATTGAGCTGGAATACTGCAGCCCCAGGATAGCATTCCTCCTAGGGGTAATCTAGGCAGTCCTTCGTTTGGTATGAACTCTGATGGACAGGTAGATTAACAAGTGGAGCTTTTGGAACAGGTGCACATCTGCATGTACAGACCTCGGTTCACCAGGATGGCTGTGTGCATGATCCTCATAGAGATTGGGCATTGTGAGGTCAATAGGTCATTGTAGGGTCATTATCCTTGTCCTCTGTCAGAGAAACTTGCTGGTTATGGAGCCCTAGTGCCTGTTTGTCTGGTCCTAGAAATTTTATAAGGACCTTTATCAACATGTTTGTAGTGATCTTTTCAATGCTATTTGGTATTTTATTGAAAGTCACAGGCCTGTGTCTGGAGTAAATCCAGTCCTACCAGTGTCCCTGGTAACCATGGAGAGTGTGGTCCTCCAGTTGCCCTGACAACCAGGGACCCCATGCTATTGGCTTCCTATATTATGAACAGAAGAATTTGTTGGTGCTAAAGTCAACATTATGCTTTATATTGTTGGAATCAAGGTTTAGTGGGGTTTATTTAGTTCACTCCTAGTATTTTTTTGTGTGTGTGCATAGTTTTGCTCAATCTGTT
Source organism: Perognathus longimembris pacificus (assembly GCF_023159225.1). NCBI lineage: Eukaryota > Metazoa > Chordata > Mammalia > Rodentia > Heteromyidae > Perognathus > Perognathus longimembris. The sequence continues at coordinate 18,540,862 of NC_063185.1, forward strand.
CTTTGGAGAACACACAACTCTGGAGAGATGTTGTACAAAGATAGGCCAACAATCAAGGAGTGGAATGTAGAAGTGTATCTACAGCCAATTTTCTTCAGCAGCTACAGTAAGCCCACCCATGTTCCAAGTATCACGCCTGCTTTTGACCAGTCACAGTAAAATAAAGTTTTAAAATTTCAAAAGTACAATGTCTTCAGGCCCAGCTGCACATTTTACACAGCTCAGAGTATCCAGGGCTGTTACCACCTGCATTTACATCTCTGTGTGCTCTGCTAAGTGTTTTCCTGTCCTTGATTTTGTGAGAATCTGAATGTTCTCAAGTGATAGAATGAAAATTTGACATTTGTTAAAAGGGGATGTATCTTTAGAGGAAGTTGGGTGGAGTTACAGAAAAAAATGAGTCAAGCATCTGCACAATGTGGAACTCCATCCATCCTAAGAGTATGCAGAAGTTTTCATTGGCTCTCTACTTGGAAATGTATACTCATGGACACCAAGGGCCTACTGTTTTATTAATAACATGCATTCAGATTTATTGAACAGTGTTGGTCTAAATGGTTTTGACTGAGCGGGGCACATATCTAATTTAGTACTAAACAGAGCAGGAATATCTAGTGAAGAGTCAAAAAACTTCCTCTCTTCCCATCATTCTCTCCCAACTTTCTCACCCCCATCAGGAGTGACAAGGTCCGGGAGCTCAACAGAAGTCACAAGGACTTGGTTTCTTTTTCTCAGCTCTGCCACCTGCTTTGATGCCTTCGTTGCCAGGGGTCCTGTGATGGCATGGGCACACCGGTTTCAAACTCTTTGGTGCTGGCAGAGCTAAGGGAAAGCCAGGTGCTTTTCTTCTTGGAGTCCTAGGAAGAGCTCTTATGGGTTAAGTTAGGTTACAAACCCCTCTCAACCAATTTCTCAGTTCAGAGAATGCATTTCTCTTATTTTAGACTGGCAAAGTCTGAGTTTAGTGCTTCCCTATACAAGCTAAATGGAATTCACTCTCCCCAAAGCAAATGTACTGAGCGTTGGCTCCAGGGCCAACTAGGGATGCTGTTACTTGGAGAGTGATGTATAGATGTTAGGAGGAAAAAATCCTAGCTGGGCATGCCAAGTGCATACTCAGAATGTGGAGTCTGGCTTCGCATCATATTCTAAATAGATCAGAGCCTCTTCAGAATTCCTAACTAGTGCACTCCTGGTGAATCATGTTCTTTACGAAAAAGAAGTTAGGGATTTGGAAGTCAAACAAATCAAAGGGAGAAAGCTGAATATTGTATGTAGAGAAGTCAGCTTGGAGGAGATGGGAATAACTCATCAAGTCGGTTATATCTAACCAATAAAAAAAATATTCCACGAAGGTGAGAATTATGGCTTAGCCTGCTTGGCTATTTTTCACAGGCATTGGCTTTACATAATAAGTATGTAAAAAAATTAATACCATTGAGGAATCAATGGCACATTAGGAAATAATTTTTTTTTTTTTTTTTTTTTTGCCAGTCTTGGGCCTTGGACTCAGGGCCTGAGCACTGTCCCTGGCCTCTTCTTGCTCAAGGCTAGCACTCTGCCACTTGAGCCACAGCGCCCCTCTGGCCGTTTTCCATATATGTGGTGCTGGCAAATCGAACTGAGAGCTTCATGTGTAGGAGGCAAGCACTCTTGCCACTAGGCCATACTCCCAGCCCAGGAAATAATTTTTAAATCTCCATTTTATCACGAGCAAGCAGCTTCAGAAAGCTTAAGCCACTCAATTAGAGGTATATGTAAATAAGGAGCAGAGCTAGAATTTGAGCCTAGGTTTTCCTGAGGTTTCACCCGCCTATCATTTCATACAGCAGTGGAGAAGACAAGTTCACTGAATCCTTGCATTCCTGTTTCTGTGTGGGTGAGTGAGGCCAACCACTAGGAATGTGGGATGAAACCAAAGAACCTCTTGGCTTCAGTAATATACATTTTTTTCTCACACAGTGCATTTCTGTGTAGTCCCAACACCAACACTTTGCTAATAGACATAAGCGAGTATGCCACATTGATCTATTCTTTAGTGTGACCAGAACCTCTAATAAATGCTATGGCCTCCATGATGCAGAAAGAGACCTGTGCATGCATCATCTCAAGGCTGTGGCTGGTGCCGCCGCCGCCGGTCCTCACAAGCCCCCTTTCTAGTCACAAGCAGCCAAGGAGGATTTCATTCAGTGGTTTCATCACTCATGCGATTCCAAGCCCTGGTCTAACCACTTCATAACTGCTGTCCCGTTCAGCCTTCTCAGGTCTGTCCTCTAGGCTGTCTCGGGGAATTCAGTACACCCAATGCTTTTACAGAGTGGACACTCTGTCCTGCACGCTCTTCCAAGGAGCTCAGGTACACTGGCTTTCTTGATGTCATCGCCACAATCTCACAAGGTAGACACCATTATTATCGTTCTGGTTTAATGGGTAAGGCAAAGTGAAGAAAGAAACTTGCCTGAGTGTCACAGACCATTGGATTTGGACTCAAGCAGTTTGTCCCGAGAAAGTCCACCATTCTACCAACAACTCTAGCCTGTCACTGCCTCTCTTTTGTGAAACTAGGAAAATAAATTAAATACCATTGCCCTCCCTAAGTGTGAATGTTATTGAGCCTCAGGTTAAATTCCATGGATCTTCTAGAAGCCTTGCCTTAAGTAATAAGAAAAGTAGAAAGTGTTGAAGATTATTGACTTGGAATTGCAACAACCCTGAGCCACTTGAGCTTGTATGCTCTTTGAAAAGTTGGTTTTACTTCATTGAACTGAGCCTTGTCAGTAAATGGGGCATAATATGCTATCCTGTGGGGTATATGGTATAAGGATTTAATGAGAAAACCAAGTGAGGATTTCTGACGGTATGTGGAATAAGATGGCAATAAGTAGAATTTATTATAGACCATTATTTTGTCATAATGTGAATTTTCTTAGTCATACTATTAAGCACTCCACAGGAACATCACAACAACAACATCAATAATGGGGTTTCAATTTAGCACAGTCACTTATGTATATGATACACATTTTCAAATATGCTTTTTAAGTGGTTGTACAAAGAGGTTTTAGTTCGACGTGTCAGTTTGTTAGCACAGCGCATCTTGATTGGTGTCTCCTCTTCAATCATTCTTGCTCTTCTTTCCTTCTGTCCCAGCCCCACCCATTCCCTCAAGTTACTTACTTCCACTCTCACACATGTACATTGGCTATTAGGACTGTGTTGGTTCACCTTCCTTTCTTCTCTGAATTCATCTGCCTCTCTCCCCGGAGCTTCCAGCCCTCTCTCAGACAATATTTCAGTTTCCTGGTATTCATCTAGAACACCATTTTTTCTCTCTTTTTTTTTTTTTGCCAGTCTTGAGGTTTGAACTCAGGGCTTGGTCTCTGTCCCTGAGCCTGTCTGTGCTCAAGGCTAGTGCTCTACCACTTGAGCCACAGCACTACTTCCAACCTTTTCTGTTCATGTGGTACTGAGGAATCGAACCCAGGGCTTCATGCATGCTAGGCATGCATTTTGCCACTAAGCCTAGAACCCCATTTTAATTCTTTCATTTTGTAATTAATTACTTGTGTTAATCTGCTGAGTTCTAGTCTCTTCCTCAACCATGAGCTCACTCTCTCTATACTTATATTTAGCACCCAGTCTTAAGGCAATGGTCTTATTTTATGTCTAAGTATCAGGAAGGGAACATCTTGTGTCTAGTTATCAACAAGAGTTGAGTATTTTAGAATATAAACATTGAAATGACAACTCTAGATATAGAACATGAGTTTATAAAACCAAGCTTGGGATTGACTCTGTACCATTTGGAGTCAGTGTCATTGCTTTTCTGTTCCGTGTGTTTCTCTGGACCGGTGCTGAAGGCTTGTGTTTGTCATTGTCCTTTGAACACATCCCCGTGTTTGCACTTGACCTTGTTTTTTGAGTGAGGCCTCCTTTTCTGCAACATCCCACCTAAAAAAATCCTTCCTAGGCGTGACCCATGGTCCTTCCACCCCAAGTTTAGATAAGAATCTTTTGGTAGTATAAGTAGTTTCAAGGAGGGTAAAGTGTAGAGT